>NW_004444005.1:6413421-6414163 GCF_000243295.1 Trichechus manatus latirostris | reverse complement strand
TTCTGCTTAGGAATTGGCAAGTTTCTCAAAGAAGAAATGGAGACAGTATTGGGCTCACTTCCCTGTGCTTCTTGTCTCCTGGACTTTAGATCCTCAAGTCCTGGATGCCCTCATAGCCCTAAACTCCATGTTTTGTCTCCCCAGCTCCATGAGACTTCCAAGAGCTCTGATCAGCTGTCACTTTCTGTTTGACTTTTTGCTTGGCTTCTCGGCCTCTTGGAACAGCTGCCTACAAATTGGCAGATGCTTCACAGGGAAAAGCAAGGTGAAATTCCAGGCTCACCTCAATGTTTTCCTTCTCCCTGGGATCTCGGCCCCTCAAGTCCTGGCTGCTGTCTTAGCTCTCCTGTGCCTTTAGCCAGATGTTTTCTGAATTTTATCTCACTTTTCTCCTTGTTGGGAGACCACAAAGAAGGCCAGGCAAGAAGTAATGCTGGCCTCAACTCAGCTGGTGGCTGTGGAGATGGCAGAAATAGATGGACTGAGAGAGATGCAGCCGTGGTGATTTATTAGATGGGGAGAGGCAGAGTCCTAATAAACATAGCTTGTTTTTCCCTCTGCAATGCTGGAAACATGCTCCCCAACACCAGGCTAATGCTGCCCCCAGCCAGGCTGGGGCAGGCCTCCCCTTGTGTCTTAGTTCTCTAGTGCTGCTATAACAGAAATACCCCAAGTGGATGGCTTTAACAAACAGAAATTTATTCTCTCACAGCATAGGAGGCTAGAAGTCCAAATTCAGGGC
>NW_004444005.1:6411539-6412536 GCF_000243295.1 Trichechus manatus latirostris | reverse complement strand
CAGGCCATCTGCTCCCCTTTGGCATCTGGCATGCCAGGCCCGGCTCTAACAGGGTCACTGGACAAGTCCCACAGCTATTTCCCAGACTCCTGACTGTGGTCAGCCTGCACGCACTCCTGGCCAGGCCACGTTCTCACCATGCCACCCCCTTTCTCAGGTCAGAGGGGGTGTGTGTGTAGAAGTAGGCCTCCCCCTGGCATGAGAGGGTGTAGGGGAGTTTCACAGTGACCTGGAGGAAGCTGAAAGGTAGACACGTGTGTTAGGACCTATCCCCGCCCCCCTTGGCCTCTCCCTGGGCCACAGAATCAAGATCACAGAAAACAATGAGGGTAACCTCTCACATGCCGGGGGCACCAGGCTTGTTCCACCCGCTCCACCATGCCAGCCCCACTGGGCTATCCACCCGTCCTCTTGGCAGATCACCAAAGGAGAGCCACTCACCTCTGATTGTCTTCTTATCTGTGAAGTGGGACTATTGTCAGCTGCCATCCAATCAGCCCCCAACTCATGGCGACCCCATGCAAAACAGAAGGACACACTGCCCTGTCTTGTGCCATCCCCATCATTGGCTTGGGATTAGACCATTGTTATCCAAAGGGTTTTCATTGACTGATTTTCAGAAGTAGGTCACCAGGCCTTTCTTCCTAGTCTGTCTTAGTCTAGAAGCTCCACTGAAACCTGTTCGGCATCATACCAACACGCAAGCCTCCACTGACGCATGATGGCTACACGTGAGGTGCGTTGGCCAGGAATTGAACTCGGCTCTCTGGTATGTTGCTGTTGTTAGGTGCATTGAGTCGGTTCTGAATGATAGGGACCTTACGTACAACAGAATGAAACACTGCCTGGTCCTGTGCCATCCTCACAGTCGTTGCTATGTTTGAGCTATGATTGTAGCCACTGTGTCACTCCATCCTGTTGAGGGTCTTCCTCTTTTTTGCTGACCCTCTACTTTACTAAACGTGATGTCCTTCTCCAAGGACTGGTCCCTCCTGAT
>NW_004444005.1:6408317-6410167 GCF_000243295.1 Trichechus manatus latirostris | reverse complement strand
GCACCTCATGCCCAGCCACCTCCTGTCTGTCAGTGGAGGCTTGCTATGATGCTGAGAAGATTTCAGTGGAGCTTCCAGACTAACACAGACTAGGAAGAAAGGCCTGGCAATCTGCTTCTGAAAATCAGTCAATGAAAACCCTACGGATCACAATGGTCCAATGTGCAGCCCATCCTGGGGATGGCACAGGACAGAGCAGTGTTTCTTTCTCTCATGCATGGAGTCACCATGCATTAGGAGCCAGCTCAACAGCAGCTAACAGGAACAACATCCTGAGCCAAGTTCTGGGCAGACCCTGCCCTGGGGGCGTTCCCGGCAGCCCTCTCCCCTGCTGCTTGCTCATGGACTTGGTCAAAGCACCCACTGCCTGGGAGTCAGCCTGGGGATGGCCAAGGGGCCCGGAGGGGCCAGCAGAGCAGGGCTGCCTCTCCACCAGCCCCGGGGAAGGGAGGCGGCATTGGCTGGGGCGTGTGAAGTCAGAGGTGTTGCGTGGCCGAGCTTCAGTCCTCCCAAGCACCAGCTGTGGGCCATTGAGCAGCTCACCTCGTCTTCCTGGGCCTCAGTTTCCTCATCTGTGAAATGGACGCCCACCTGGCTGACAGCATTGTCCTGGGGGACAATGATTAGACCTCATCTGGGGAAGAGGTGGCAGTGGGCCCAGACCAGATACCTGTCTGTAACAGGGCTGGTTTTTCAATTCAGGCAGGATTTTATGAAGAAAATAAAAGGTGCTGTAGATCCTTACTCTAGAATAAGAATTTTGTGTATAATTTATTAAACCATTAACTGAAGTAAAATCTGTAAGTATATATCATATCTTATTATATATCACTGAGCCCTGATGGCACAGTGGTTAAGTGCTACGGCTGCTAACCAAAAGGTCAGCAGTTCAAATCCACCAGCCGCTCCTTGGAAACCCTATGCGGCAGTTCTACTCTGTCCTATAGAGTCGCTATGAGTCAGAATCGACTCAACGGCAACGCGTTTGGCTTGGTTTTATTATATAGCGTAAGGTCCCTGTGTGACACAAAGGGTTTGTGCTTGACTACTAACCTAAAATAAGGAGCCCTAGTGGCACAAATGATAAAGCGCTCGGCTATTAACTGAAAGGTCACCGGTTCGAACCCACCCAGCAGCTCCTCCCGAGAAAGACCTGGTGATCCGCTCCCGTAAAAATTACACCCCAGGAAACCCCCTGGGGCAGTTCTACTCTGTCCCATGGGGTTGCTATGAATCGAAAATGGTCTCAAAGGCACCCAACAACAATAACAACACTAACCTAAACGGTTTGCAGTTCAAACCTACCCAGCAGCACTGTGGAAGAAAGACCTGGCTATCTGCTCCCCTAAAGATTACAGCCAAGGAAACCCTATCTACTCTGTCATCATGAGTCAGAATTGACTGGACGGCAACAGGTTTTATTATATGTCATGCATAGATACATACAGGAAGATAAAAAAATTAAACATGGGGGCCTGTATCTCCTCCCGCCTAAGGGGTTAGGGAACCCCTTTAGCTAAGAGAATCACCTCTCGGCCACAGTCGGGGCCACAAGATTGTATTCCCTGCGGGAGAATCCACCAGGATTCTGAGCTTTAACTCCTGAGAACGTCCCGGCTCTCGGGGGCTTGATTGTTAGTGTGCTCTTTACCAGCCTCATTTCTAGGAAACTTGCCCCCTCGCTGGAGTCTGCCAAATGCCCGCAGCTCTGGCCTCTGCTGTGGGGAAGGACTTGTCCCTCTGCACCTGTGTGACTCAGCTCGCCCATCGGCTGCTCTGTAGGCCCGTGCTGGGGTGCCGAGCCAGGGTGCCAATTCCACTCTGAGAGGGAGTCCTGGCCTCCAGTCTGC
>NW_004444005.1:6404123-6407037 GCF_000243295.1 Trichechus manatus latirostris | reverse complement strand
GAGAACAAGCTGTGGTAATATGGGAAGTGAGAGTGAGCGCATGTGGCTGAGTGTGCACGTGTGTGCCTGTGAGTGTGTGTATGTATGTGTGCGTGTGAGTAAGTGTGGGTGAGTGTGTGTGTGTGAGTGTGGGTATGTGTGTGTGAGTGTGGGTATGTGTGTGTGTCAGTGTATGAGTGTGTGAGAGTATGGGTATGTGTGAAGGTGTGTGTGAGTGTGGGCACATCCATGTGGCAGTGTGTGTGTGAGTATGGGTATGTGGAGTGTGTGTGTGAGCATGGGCGTATATGTGTGTGAGTTTGTATGTGAGACTATGGGTATGTAGGTGAGTGTGTGAGTAGGGGTGTGTGTGTGTGAGTGTGTGTGTGTGAGTACAGGTGTGTGTGAGTGTGTGTGTGAGCTTGTTTCAGTCCACAGCAGGTGAATTGGCTGACAGGGCCCAGGAAGAAAAGCATAGATTGAAAACTTGAGCCAGGCTTCTTCAGACCCTCAGTCTGCCACGGAAGATGTCTTTATTTCAAAACCAGTCTGAAGCTCTTTGAAGACAAAAGAGCCTTTTTCAGACTTGCCCTGTGATAATGAAACAAGCTCGGGGGACTCAAGATGCTGAGAAGGATGGTGGAGGGGTGCCCCCCACGCCAGGGACTGAAGGAGGGGAGCGTGTGGTTGAAATGATCAACCTGGTTAGTAAAAGTGCACGTTTCCATGCTGGTCGGGATCCCCAGGTGGGGAGGGGCTGAGCTCCTGGTGACTAGGGCCCTCTGCTCAAGGGCAGCCACGTGCTCCGGGCATAGCGACCCCGACCCTGGCCCAGCGCCCCGCCTGGGCTCCTGGGCTGGCCTCCACTCTCCCCACGCCTCTCACCTGGCTGGTTGCTCCTCTCCTGAAGCCGCAGCATCACTTTCCTGGGAAGCTGCGACCCCTGCACTCCGGGATGTGGGGAGGAGGGCCGTCTTTATTCCTTCTTGCTCCTGCCCCCTCAGTCCAGCCTGGCTTATCCATCCCTCCCCACCCTTGCAGGAAATGGCAGGTATTTTCCAGGCACTTTTGGGCTATAAAAAGTTCAAGTGATTCATTAATATGAAAAATCAGACTCTCGTGGAATTGAAAACCCCCGCCTCCCTGTGGTTCAAGGTCAGATTCTCCTGCCCCACCCACGTGCTGTTCACGCCCCTCCAGAGCCCAGTGTGGGGCAGGGAGGCGGGAGGGGCCCGGAGGGGCTCCCTGGAAGGGGCAGCTCGGAGCCGGGCTCTTTGAAGACCTCCCATGGGCCCTCCAGCCTGCGGTTCCCGGGGGCAATGCCCTTCCTCTGCCCGGCTTGCGGGACGCCCCCTATCTTCAGGTCTAACCTGGCCCACAGGAAGGAGTCTGTTTGTCCCACCACTCCCTGCACAGAGCTACCGGCATGAGCCCCAGGAGGCCCCTGGGACATCGTCCAGTTCTCAAACTGGTTTTCTTGGTACCCCCACCCCATCCCCCGCTTCAAGCAGCAGCTGGCATATATTGCAGCTAGGTGCCGTTGAGTCCGTTCGGCACGGGTCACTCTGTCGACCCCAGGTGACAGAGTGGAACTCCCCTATCGGGTTTACTAGGTTGTAATCTTTCTAAGACGCCTGGTGCTTCTCCTGCGGAGCCACTGGATGGGTTTGATCCTCTCAGTTTGCAGCCAAGCACTTCACTGCTGTGCCACCAGGTCTCCTTTGTGCAAATGTGCACATGACAGCCACACCCCTTACTCCAGGCTGCCCCTTGGCTTGGCTGGGAGTGGCCATGGAGGGCAGGCTGGGTGCCCACCCCCATGCACACCCTTAGCTGGGAGCCACTGCCTTTGGGACTTCTGCCTGAACCCCAGAAGGAAGAGACACACTTAGCAGTGAGTCTCAGCACCCGGACTGGCTGCCCGGGCTGCCTCAGGTACCCCTACAGCTCCCTGCCCAGGCTCCCACATCACACCAGACTCCCCCATTTCAGCTGCGATAACACTGGCTGAAGACTGCCGTGCCCACACAAGGCCTCAAAGGCAGACACCGTCTCTTGGTCACGGCTGGCTCCCGGCCCCTGGACAGTCCCTGGCATGGAGACAGGCTCGAGGAGTATCAGTGGAACGTGTGGACTAGTGGATGAAGAAGCCACAAGTTCCCTGCTGAATGGACACAGGGCCCACCCCAGACAGGAAACCAGCTGTGACCTTGGAGGATGCTCCTGCGTCTGCAGGGATTGGTTTCCTGTTGGAGACCCCGCCCCCCACCATTGCTCCCTCCCGCTGCCATAGCTCCATGCTGACCGTGGAGGACACCACACAGCCTTTGTCCCCAAACCTGTGGCCGAGAGCTGTGCCCAGGTCCCAGCACATCACCACCTGCACTGGTAGGATTTGGTGAGCAGTTACTGGTGGGGCCCCCACCCGCCTCTCAGTTTGTCGTACTGCGGTGGCTTGCGTGTTGTTATGAGGCTGGAAGCTATGACACTGGAATTTCACGTACCAGCAGGGTCGCCCATGGCGGACAGGTTTCAGTGGAGCTTCTAGACTAAGACAGACTAGGAAGAAAGGCCTGGCGATCTAATTTCTGAAAAGCAGCCAATGAAAACCTCATGGATCACAACAGAACATTGTCTAACTGGATTGCTTTGGATGCATCGTCAGGAAGGATCAATTGTTAGAGGAGGACATCATGTTTGATGAAGTAGAGGGCCAGTGAGGGCAAGGGACACCCTCGGGGAGATGGATTGACACAGTAGCGGTGAGGAGGGACTCAAACATGCCCTTGATGGTAACAATGGCACAAGACCAGGCAGCATTTCATTCTGTTGGACATAAGGTCACCATTAGTCAGAGCCAAGTCAATGGCAGCCAGCTAGCTATCTGTCTGTCTGTCTATCTATCATCTATCTGTCTGTCTATCTCCCTCTCTCT
>NW_004444005.1:6401721-6403356 GCF_000243295.1 Trichechus manatus latirostris | reverse complement strand
TGTATGTGGGCCTGCGCCCGGTCCTTCTCGGAGCGCCCAGGGCTCACCGGGGGGGTAGATAGCTGAGCCCGAGTCTAGACTCATGGGCCAAAGACAGAGGAAAGGCGCAAGCGTGTCCCCCACTGTCACCACGCCTGGGGCCCCAGTCCTGGGGGCAGGGCCGGATTAAGGCATGTAAGGGCACCAAACGCTGATAATCTGTGCTGCCCCGTCCTCCGCTTACTCACGAATTCAAACGTGATATGTGAGTTATATATATACATGTGTATATAGATGCATGTGTGTGTCTTAGCTATCCATGATGTAACTTCTTTTTAAATGCAACTATAATACTAGCAACTGAACGCAAAACTGGCATATGCTATTTTAGCAGAACGAGATGATAAACTTCTTAGTGCATGTGGGTACTAAGATTTTTACTATATGCCACATTTGCTACTAAAGGAATATTCCACATAGTCTACAGCCAAGAAAATGAGCCACTGTCTGCCGGGCTGTGACACCGTCAATTGCTTGCCTGTGGTTGTAGGTGCCCAGCAGGACACCTGGTCCTGGACCGGGCTCCGAGGGTACAAATCCGAAACCTGTTTGTCTGGCCCCCTCAGAGCTCAGCTCCAGCCCGGCAGACGGTGGCTGCTAGGGAGTTGCTGAAGGAATCCACAGATGGTACCAGGCAGGTCCCCGCACACCCCTCGAGAAGGCAGCCGGCCAGCCACAGATTGGGACCCCAGTAAGCTGAAGCACCAGCAGAGCCCACTCCCCCTTCTGGCTCTGCCTGCAAACCTGTGTGCCACGGCCGGCATGGCCTGACCTTTCCCATGCCAACTCCACGGGGCCAACGCTCATTCCAAAGCCCTGGGCTGTCCCGGAACTGAGTTACCCTTGGCGGCTGCTGGGGTTCCCCAGAGAGCAAGTCTGGGCCCCACATGTTCCCACTGCTCCATCCGCGCCAGCCGCCCTGGCCCTTCATCAGCCACCCTGAATCACTTAACGCGGATACGACCTCGCCCAAACAGGGCACACTGTTGGCCCCAGCTCTGAATTCCTGACCGTTTGTGGGTCCCCAGCCGATTGTTAGCCGTCAACAGCCTAAGCAGACGGCCCCGCGGGGCAGGGAGCTGCAGTAGCAAAGAACATTTGTCTTTGTCCTGGTTGGAATTTTCTCTCCAAATCCTATTTGTTGTGGGTTCTGCTGGGTAAGAGGCAATTTATAAAGCCAGGATTCTGCTCCCGCGTTACTTCCTTTAATCAGCACAGTTCCCACTTAACAGATGGAGAAACTGAGTCAGGGGCTCACGCTGACGACTCTGACGCCTGTGTGCCTGACTCATCTAAGCATGACCCTGCTGTCCCCTGAAGAGGCCAGTTTCCCAAAATGCAAAAGGGCTTTGTGAGGTCCTGCTCTGTGCTCCCCCAACACCCCAAAAGTAAAAACAAAACCAGTTGCCGTGGAGTCGACTGTGAGTGTCCTGGCTGACGCCTCTGGGCTGGGCACAGCAGCACCGAGCACTGCAAGAGCTGGAGACCCGCTGGCGGTGAAACAAAAGAATCCTTCACAGCCAGCCCCCCTTCCCTGGGAGCTACTCACGGGGATAGTTTAGGGCTGTCACTTTCCTTAATGATGTCAACATGGCC
>NW_004444005.1:6399103-6401190 GCF_000243295.1 Trichechus manatus latirostris | reverse complement strand
GGCCCTGGATCTCCTTCTCCTGAGATCTCCCCCTCTGCTATCCCCTGCAGCCCCCTCCAGCCTGGGCACCTCCCGCCAAAGCTGCTCCACCCCTGAAATCTTCCTCTGTATCTTAATTTAGATCACACTTGACATTCAGAGCCTGGCTCCCCCTCCCAGGCAGGCTCCCCACCTCTTTGCACCTCAGTTCCTTATCTGTAAAATGGGTACAGAGGAGCGGAGGAACTACTCACAGAGCACAGAACTGACCCCTAGCAGGCGCTCAGCAAACACGCCTTTCCTTCCCCTTCTCTGGCTCCCGTGTACAAGAGCCTTTAAATCCACCAGCCAAGGAAGACTGCACATTGCTGGAATATTCTCCCTTCCAACAGGGAAAACAAAAATCCCAGGTGGTGAGCGGCACTTATCCCTTTCTTCCAGCATGCAAAAGGACAGGCAGGTGGCCGGCCGCAGAGCTGAGCTGGAACACAAAGAGCGGGGGAGCGATTGGACACTCTGGTGTGGCGGGGCGGCTGTGGGCTTTCAGCGAAATTGGCTTGGGCTTTGTTTTCTCCTCAACTGAACAGCGGGGCGGGGAGTCGTGAAATGTTTCCGGCGTCCAGAGTCTCATCTCTTATCGGCAGGCAGCAACAATCCTCTGAGCTGCCTCCAACGCCATCGTGAGTCGGCCCCGCCCGAGCCCATCGGACACCTGGGTCCTTACCTTGGTGGCTTTGCGGGCTGGGCCTGGGGACACAGACATGGCAAGTGGGTCAGTTCGGAGCTTTTCTAGGGGATAGGCCCTAGCAGCAGTGAGCTCCGGCCCTTCCTTCCACATCCAGGAAGGCAAGGCGCTGGCCAAGGGCACGCTGTGGAGGGGTGCAGGAGACGGGGGCCCAGATGCACAGATTCTCCTCCTTTTATACTTCTTCCAAAAGTCACCTGTTCCACGAAGCCTGTCCTGCGCACCCTGCCCTGTTCCAGGCTGAATCGGGTGCCCCCGGGGCTCCCCTAGCCCCCTCAAGTTTCCTGCCGTAACAGCCCCGGCCAGGCAGCATTGTAATGCCCTGTGGACGTAACTCCACCCTCGGGGCCGCGTGCTTGAGCCTGGCACAGAGCTGGCAACACTAAATGGTGAATGAATGAATGAATGAATGACCGGAAGAATGAATGCATGTTCTCCTGCGCATGATGGTGGGCCTCTCGAGGGCAGAGATCAGACCCTGGGCTCTTCTGTCCCCACAGGGCCAGCTCCGACCTGGGCACTGACAGATACTCACAGTAATACTCTTAATAATCACAACAATAAAAATAACTGCCACGTTACTGCCAGTCCTATTACTAAGCATCACTATGGACCAGGTGCATTTTCTGTAGTATTTTACTGAGTGCTCATGACAGCTGTGGGAGGTGGGTATTATTATCCTAATTTGTCAAAAGAGGAACCAGAGACTCAGAGGAGAGTGACTCCTAGTTCAGCAAGCAAGGACTGTGCTTGCAGACGAGACAGGGCCGGATGTTGTGGCCGGGAGAGCCTTGGTGCCAGCCCACATCCTGATGAGGGGGCGGCCACAGGGCGAGGGCCGGGAAGGGGGACCAGGCTGAGCTTGCTGACCCCAGGGCAGTGACTGAGGGGGCTGCATCAGCCTGGGGTCTGGCAGCCCCCACATGCATGTACACCCTATGGGGTCACCCACAGCCCCCAAAGCCCCCTAGCAGTAGCCCCACCCCAGCTGCCTGCCTGGCTCATGTTCTCCAATAAGCCAGCAAGGCACCCCCTAATCATGGGTGGAGGTTTAAAATGCAGCGTCCTGGGCCCTGCTTCAGCCCCTCTTGAGCACAACCAGAGGGGAAGTCCAAGGTGAAGCTGAGGCCCAGCAGGCGCCCTGAGGCCTGCCAAGGATGAGGCCAGGTGGGCACTGAGGGCGGGCATTGGAGGGAAAACAGCCGCTGGTCAGGGAAGCAACTGCGTGCCCCCCAGCTCCCCAGTGGGGCAGTGATGGCTCCACCACCCACCTGCCTCTCAAAGCAGAAGCTGGGGCCACCCTTAGCCCTCCCTCTCCCTCAGCCCCCAGACCCAACCCCCCACCTGAGGCTGTTCAGTCCTC
>NW_004444005.1:6387293-6395127 GCF_000243295.1 Trichechus manatus latirostris | reverse complement strand
GCTTCAGGGGAAGGCTTTCTCTCTCTGTCGGCTCTGGAGGAAGGTCCTTGTCATCAGTTTTCCCCTGCTCTAGAAGCTTCTCAGCACAGGGACCCCAGGTCTAAAGGACACAAGCTCCTGGGTCTACCTTCTTGGTGCTATGAGGTACCCATGTCTCTCTTTTACATCTTAAAAGAGATTGGCTTAAGACTCAACCTAATCTTGTTGATTGAGTCCTGCCTCATTAACATAACTGCCCGAATCCCACCTCATCAACATCATAGAGGTAGGATTTACAACACACAGGGAAATCACATTAGATGACAAAATGGTGGACAATCACACAATACTGGGAATCATGGCCTAGCCCGGCTGACACGTATTTTGGGGGACACAATTCCATCCATGACACCTACCCTCTCTGAACCTCAGTTTCCTCCTCTATGGCACAGGCTAGCTTCCTGGGGTTCCAGCATATTTATTGCATGGTGGAGCTCCGGGAGCCTTTAACCTTGCCCTTCCCAGTCCTTAAAGGCGAACCCACAGCCCCCAGCCACACTGGGGGCTAAGTCCATCCCGTCCGTGTCCATCCAGTCTAAAACTGTGGCCTCATGTCCTCTCCCCCACTGCCCCCCAGCTCTGACGGCCAGGAACTTGAGAGTGGAGGGTCCATCTTCCTTGGGTCTTTCCTCCTCACCTCCTTCCTGGGGACAACAGGGACATGGAAGTGTTGGCAGCAGGCAGGCATGGCCAGATTTGATTCTTACCCCGCCATCTACACGGCCCATTGCTGCTATCCAAGGATCCAGTCAGTTCGAGCATCCTGGAATCTCCATGTAGACCGTCCCCC
Source organism: Trichechus manatus latirostris (assembly GCF_000243295.1). Lineage (NCBI taxonomy): Eukaryota > Metazoa > Chordata > Mammalia > Sirenia > Trichechidae > Trichechus > Trichechus manatus. The sequence continues at coordinate 6,394,298 of NW_004444005.1, read as the reverse complement.
ATGTATGTAGGAATCATGAGTGCCATACCCCGGAAGCAGAGGACCCGATTATACTTGATTGCCCCTAGGAATGGGGAGCTCTCTACTTCAGAGCATAGCCCCAGCTCACTCTCTCTCCCACCCAGCCCTGACAGATGGGGCTTTTCCTCCGAATCCATCCCAAATCATCTCCCTGGTGGTCTTAGCCCTACCCCAGGGAGACACAAAGCACATGGATAATTTTCCCTCCTCCGTGCTCGGCCAGGGGTCCCTCATTGTACCAGCCCCCATGGCTGCCCCAGGAGGAAGCATTATAACACCCAGCACTTCCGGAAGACCTAGTATGTGTGCTTGACATGTATTATCTCATTTAATCCCCACAACACCATGCCCCGAGGCAGACCCTAGCCCCCATTTCATAGAGGGAAGTAGCCTGGGAGAGGGCCAGCGTTCCCTGGCGTCAGAAACTGAGAGGGTGGCCCAGGCTGTCAGATCAGAGCCCTTAGACCTGCTGCCTCCTCGTGTGGACATAGGGGAGGCCGGAGCAGGCCTTTGGCAAAGCCAGACACAGGAGAGGCAGGGCTGAGGACGGGGAAGCAGCCGAGATGGCCACTCTCTGAGTCCCCTGGGCCCAGGGCAGGTCAGACCTGGGGCTGTGAGTCAGGCTCTGCACTCCAACACAAGGATGATGACAGCCCTTCATCTGGAAAACAGAGACCTGGGACAGGTGACTCTCCAAGGTTACACCACCAGCAAGTGGCTGAGCCCGGGTTCCAACACCTCTGAGAACATCTCTGAGATCCCCGGCGGAGCCTCAAGGGCAACAGCCGGGTGCCGGCTCAGCGACTTTGAAGGATGGGAACTCTAGCTCCCTCGGGTCCCTCTCTCTCCTCCAAACAGCTGGCAGGCTCCGCCGGGCTCCTGAACATGCCAGCAGCAGCTGGCCACGCTGCGGGGTGCTCCTTCTGCACATGGAGGGGGGGGTGGGGGGACGACAGGATGCTCAGCTTTGCCGGCTATTCTTAGCTTCTCAGGGCTGGGGCTGCAGGAGGAGCAAGGTCACCTCTTGTCCCCGAGAGAGAAGTGACTCAGCCTCAGACAAGTTGACAGGGGTGGGGGGTCGGGAGTGCAGTCCACTCTGCTCTGGAAGGCGGGGACAGCTCTGGTCCAGGGAAGGGAGCAGGGTGAGCGACCAGGTGGCCACCCAGCCCCCAAGACCCTTTCACTTGTCCTGTTTGCTGTCATTTAAGCAGGTGTGCGATTCCACCACCCTCTCGCCATCTCCCATAGGTCCCAGGTCCTGCCGAGCCCTGGCTGCCTCCGTTCACTGGTGCAGGCCAGGGATAGCGCCTGGCACGTGGGATCACATCGGATGCTGTCAAGTCGCTGACTCATCGTGGCCTCAGGTGCCTCAGAGTAGAACTGTGCTCCACAGGGTTTTCAATGAGAAGTAGATTGCCAGGCTTTTCTTCCAAGGCACCTCTGGGGGGACTCAAACGGCCAACCTTTCGGTTAGCAGTGAGTGCATTACCCGTTTGCACCATCCAGGGACTCGCAACACATAGTACCAAACCCACTCATAGTGACCGACTCATAGTGACTCTGTAGGACAGAGTAGAACTGCCCCTCATACGGTTTCTTAGGCTATAAATCTTAACGGACGCAGACCGCCACATCTTTCTCCCTCGGAGCAGCTGGTGGGTTTGAACCACCGACCTTTCAGTTAGCAGCTGAGTGCTTAAACCCTGAGCCTCCCAGGTTCCTTTGTACATAGGAAACCAAAAACCCGTTGCCATCGAGTCAATTTCGACTCATAGCGACCCTGTAGAAGAGAGTAGAACTTCCCCACAGGGTTTCCAAGGAGGCCCTGGTGGATTTGAACTGCCGACCTTAAGTTAGCAGCTGAGCTCTTAACCACTGCGCCACCAGGCACAGGAAGGGCCTCATAAATACTTGTTGAACGAACTGACAGATCCACCAAGAAGCCTGGGCTTATTTTCAAGAAATACGCCATCTTGTGGGGAGGGCAGGCATTTTTAATAATGATCGTAACCTAACATCGACGAGGCACTTTGTACTTGTCCGCCGCCATAGGAAGCACTTTTCACCCCAACTTTAGTCCTCGCGGCAAGCACACGAGGGGAGAACCACTGTTCATTCTCGTTGTAAAAAGAGGAAGTGGGGCTACAGCACAGGCAGGGTGGAGCAGAGGTTCGAGCTAGACAGTGACCCCAGACCCCAGGCTGGACACCACCGCGCGGAACTCAAAGATGGCGGACGTGATAGGAGCTCCAGAGAGACAGGAAGTCTCACTGAGCCCCGGCGAGAAAGACTGTAAGATGGCAGGGTGGGAGATGGCATTCCAGAAGAGGCGCCGGCATTGGCAGTGGCCTGGGCGCTGGAAGGGCCTGTCCTGATGGGGAGCCAGGGCCCTTTGGTGTGTCTACAGGGTCTGGCCAAGTATGCTGAGCAGGAGGCGAGGCCTGGGCTGCAAGACCAAGGGGGCTGGGTGTCCCGAGGGTGGTGGGAGTCAGAGGAGGGCTTTGGACCTGGAGGTGACAGGGTGAGGATCGTTTTTTGGCAAGATCTCCCTGGCTGCCAGGTGGAGTAGGCATGGGAGGGGACCCGGAGGAGGCAGGACCACTCGGGGCGGGGACAGAATCCAGCAAGAGATGGCAGGATCTGAACTTGGGGGTGGACAGATGGAGCAGTAAGGGATGGCAGGATGAGGGAGTGAGGCAGAGGTGACGGTCGAGGGTGACACCCAGATTCTGACTCAGGTGTGAGTGGATGGAGGTGTCATTCCCTGAGACAGGAAACCAAAAGAAAAATCTCTCCAGGCTCATTATGTCAGCCTCTTCCCCAGCCCTGTGATAACACTCCCTCCATCCCTCACCCTGTCTATTTGATCAAGCACCTGTCCACCCATCCATCACAGCACACACTTCCAGCAGACCCCTGCCCACCTGGCTGTCCACCAAGACACAGCCCAGCATCCCCATCTCTCAGGCCCCTGTGCATTCTCCTCCAGGAATAATTACAAGCATTGAATGAGTTAACTAATACACACAAGATGCTTGGAGTAGTGTCTGCTACCTCAGTAAATGTTAGCTATAAGTAAATGGTTGTTTCTGCTGTTATTATTGTCTATCCAAAGACCCACCCACCCATTGCTCACCATTAAGCAATCTACCCACAAGTCATCCATCCATCAGGTCACTCACTTCACTTATCCCTCTAGCTATCAACTCATTCACTCATCCCTTTATTCATCTCTCCATGTAGCTCTCTATCTACCCAAATGTCCATGCATATTCATATTTCCATGAATCTCCTCACCCACTACCCACTCACTCATCATTCACCCACCTATCCATCCATCCACCCACCCATCATTCACTCACCTATCCACCCATCCATCCATCTACTCATCCATCCATCCAACTATCCATCCATCCAACCATCCATCCAACCATCCATCCATCCAATCATCCATCCATCCATCCATCCATCCATCCATCTATCCACTCACCCATTATCCATCATCCATCCACCCATCATCCACCAATCTACCTATCATCCATTTACCCATCATCCACCTACCCACCCACCCATCCATCCGTCCATCCCTCCATCCATCCATCCATCCATCCATTCATCTGTTTACTCACTCCCACATCCATCAGCCCACCAACAAGTACCCATCCACTGGACGCCCAGCCCTTTGCTCATCTCGCAGGAAGCAAAGGCATGGAAACGAACCCAACACAGGTGCTCTCAGTGTCATTGGGAAGGCCAGGCCAACATGGAGCCATCACTTAACAAACCAGGTGCCTCTGCTCTGAAGCCAGAGGGAAGCAGAAAAGGGAGAGGCCAACCTGCATGGATTAATCAGGGGAGGCTTCCTAGAGGAGGGAGAGCTTTCTAAAATTGTGATTTCCCAGCACTCTGCCCAACCCCCGTGCACCCAGCTAGCTTGCATGGGCCCAGGTTCCAGGGCTGCCCCACCCACCCCTGCCCCTCTGTGTTGTTTCTGTCACCTCTGCAAAAATTATCTTACTTTTTTCTGATGACAAAACCAATCTACCGGGCAGCAAGCTCGAGCACGGTTTAGTGATAACAATAAACTAACACTCTGTCTGAAGGCCTGGAGTGCGTCCACCTGTCGGCCCAGGGGAGGGAGGAGCAGACAGAAGCCTAATTAGTCTACGGAATTCATCACGGCACCTTTACCAAGAGGACTTCGCACATCGTTATCTGCCGTGGGAGGAGCAGCTTTATTTGGGATGTGGGGAGAATTAATTAAAGTTGGGGATGTGCTTGGAGAGCTGAGGAGGAAAGGTGTAAGGCAGGTGCCAAATGTGCTTATTAATAAAACATTGGTGCCAAGTTGCAGACACGGCCAGCCTGCGCTCCAGGCATCCTGGGGCGGAGCTTCCTGCCTCCTGGGCTGACTCCCTGTGCCTGGGCCTGTGAGAACCACTGATGCAGCTCCATCTGCCGAGGCCCGCTGGGACTGGGCCCTGGGGTGGGCGACGCTGAGGTCATCCTCGGGCTGGGCGATGCCCAGCATCCTCGGGGAGCTCCTGATGGTGACAGAAGCACAGACAGTGTCACTCCAGTGTGACCCGGGCTGTGATGGGTGGGAAACCCAGAGGAAGCAGTGGCCCAGCCTGGGGCTCAGAGAAGGCTTCTTGAAGGAGGAGACGGAGGGTCTACGTGGTTAAAGATAAAGAGGAGTGAGGAAGAGAAGAGAAAACGGAGGGGGCTGCCATCTGGCAGCGTGAAAGAACAACATGTTCAGAAAACGTGAGAGACCGAGCTGGCCCACGGTGGCCTTGTGGCAGGAGATGGGGCTAGATGATGGGCAGACTCTGGACCTCATTCCAAAGGCAGTAGGGAGCCACGGAAGGGTTTGGAGCAGGATAGTGATGCTGTTGAAGTTGGGTTTTACGTGAAGCCCCCTGGCTCCCATCTGAAGAATGGCCCAGTGGGGCAGAAAAGGGACTGAGGAGATCACTGGCTACTGCCCGGGTCCAGGGAGGGGATGGCGAGGCTGGACCCAGGTGGCACCAGAAACCAAAAAAAAACAAAAACCCAGACCTGTTGCCGTCAAATCAATTCCGACTCACGGCAACCCCACATGTGACAGAGTAGAACTGCCCCATAGGGTTTTCTTGGCTGTAACTTTTCTAGAAGTAGATTGCCAGGCCTTTCTTCCGTGGCACTACTGGGTGGGTGTGAACCACCAACTTTTAGGTTTGTAGTGGAGCACAAACCATTTGTGCCGCCAAGTACATCACCCCAGAGCATCAATTCAGGCTCTGGAAACCTGGCTGTCCTTCCTTTCCCCTCCTCCGAAGGCGCCGGGGCTCCGCTGGCCCCCGTCATCCAGAGGAGCCCTTGGACATGGCCTGTGGGGTGTCCCAGGCTCGTGGCCACAGGCACCCCCCCAGCCTCCTGGTCCCAGCCACACCTCGTTGGGACCCTCAGTGCCCTTCCGAGGCCTGATTCATCACAGATGTAGCAGGCTGCGGCTGGCGGGCAGCAGACAGGCGGGGACTGCCTGGCGGGGCCACAGGCTCCACCCTGAGGCCCAGGTCATGGCCAGCTTCCCACAGCCAGGAGCGTCGCCGGAATCGAGTTCAGACAGATGCTAGAACCTACCACCAAAGGCTGCTCTTTCCCTGCCCTGTGTGGAAACATGAGATTTTGCAATAGCCAAAAAGAAGTTGGTGGGGCCAAGCAAACAATGCATGCTACAAGGGGATGCCACTGAGCGAAATCAAAGGGGCCTGGAATTCTGGCCCGGCTCCCGGACCTGAGCCGTCCACCCCAGACAACCTGCCTTGCAACGTCCCGGCTGAACCTACAAGAAGCCCACCCTGGGCTGAGCCTGCCAGAGCGCTAGGCTGTCTGAGCTGGGGCAGGTGGGGAAACTGAGGTCGGGAGGCAGAGCCAGGCTGTGCTCCCATCCCAGGGGTCTCTGCTCTTCCTCGCTGTGTTGTAGTCAAGAGTATGGGCTAGGGGTGGCGGGAGATGGACAGACCCAGGTTCAAATCCCAGCTCCACGTCCCAGCTGTGTGACCCTGGGCAAGTTACTCAACCTCTCTGGGCCTGTTTCATAGAAGTGACTCATAGGATGGCCCTGAGGACACAGGGAGACCATCTGAGAGGCACCACGTGGCACAAAGGCGCCTTGTAAACAGAGTCGTTAACTCAGCTTCATTAAACAGATGTTTATTGAGTTGATATTCCGTGCCTGGCGCAGAATGGACGAGAGAGAAGGTAAACCTGCCCCCAAGTAGCTGTCCTCCTAATTAGAGAGAAAAGTTCGATCTTCACCTCCGAGAGGTTAGGCAACTTGTCCAGGGCCACACAGCTAAAAAGGCTGAGATCCTTGGTCTGGCTTAGGCTGATCCACCCTGCCTTTGGGAATTTTAATGTCTATAGAGCAGGGAGTCTCTGGGTGACAGAAATGGTTACCATGCTTGGCTACTAACTGAAAGGTTGGTGGTTCGAGTCTACCCAGAGGTGCCTCGGAAGAAAAGCCTGGCAATCTACTTCTGAAAACTCAGCCACTGAAAACCCTGTGGAGCAGAGTTCTCCTCTGACACATAGGGTGTCAGAATCAACTTGATGGCAACTGGCTGGAACTAAAACTATTCCTAGCGAAGATGCACAGAGGATTGGGGGGCAGGGACACTGGGCTGCGTGTCTTGGTGGGCAGACAGGCGGGCAGGTGGCCGGCTGGATGTGTGTGTTGTCATGGAGGTGCGGGCAGGTCGGAATCTACTCACTGATAACTGGTGGTCATAGAGAAAAGTCCCCCCAGCCCCGCAAGGCAGAGGCTCTGAGAAGGGGCCTCCTGGGCCGTAGAAACAGCACCGACCTGGAGGCCTGGGATTTCTGAACCGGCCCCGCCTCTCGCTTGTTGTGTGACCTCGGACCATCACAGGACCGCTCTGGCCCCCTTCCTGCAGCTCCGAGATGAGGGCTGGCACAGCCCCACTTCCTGTGTTTCTG
>NW_004444005.1:6384721-6386310 GCF_000243295.1 Trichechus manatus latirostris | reverse complement strand
GGACAGAGCCTGGTTCACCTGAGCAAAGGCTGTTATCGGAACAGTCCAGATGAGCAAACTGAGGCTTTGGGAGGCTGTAAACAGCACTGAGTCCCCGGGGTCTCTCATCGTTTAGCTTTGGGAAGTGGATTTGAGTGTTTCCACCAGAGCCTCTCCTGCTTCCCCTTTGCCCCCGGTGACCCCCACCAGGCAGTGGCCTTGGGCTCTCCAGCGCCCGCCTCAGTAGGCGCAAAGCCTTGGGGCTCCAAGTGCAGGCAGGTTTGTAAGGGCAGCCTTCCAGAATCTCGGCATTTCCCAGGAGCTGCCTCCAAGCATGTAGCAGGGCCCTAACTGACAGCTCTCTCCAAAATGATGGAGCCCAGGGGAACCCCAGAGGCTCCCTGGGCCTCATGTGCAAGCAGGAAGACAAGGCCAAGGGGGGAATCACCCACCAGCAAAGGGGGGCTCCTGCCTGATATTGGGGCTCTTATAACGTTTTGTCTGATGAGAAGTTTCTGCTGCTTAAAAATCCTTTGCAAACACCTGCCCTGCTGGTTTCTGGGCGGCTGCCTGACTCTGCGCTTTGGGTTTGAAAAGCGGTGGGCACGTTTGGTTGGCCCAGTGCCAACACAACAGCAAAACGTCAGACGGCAGCATCTTGATTCCTGCTGCCACCTGGCCCCAAACACCAGTCTCAGCTTCGCTCATGCGTCCAACAACCATCTACCGCTGGCTGTGGGCTTGGAGATGGAGCACCCAGAGCTGAGTCAGACCTGGGCCCTGCCCTGAGAAGCTCATAGTCAGGGTGGAGGACAGACAGAAACATCGGTGAACTTACAGGGCAGTAAAGGGCCCAGAGGAACACTCAGCCCAGCCTCGGGGTCAGAGAAGGCTTCCAGCACAGGTGAGGTTTGTACGGTTGAGTAGGAGTTCTCCAGGAGGACTGAAGGGAAGAGCAGTCTAGCAAAGGGAACAGCATGTGCAAGGGCACTGAGGAGGGAGAGTGTGGTGTCTTGGAGAATGCAATGGGACAGAGCCCGTGGAGCAAGGCCACTCATGGGAACGTAGGGGGATAGGAATAAGAACCAGAGAGCCTTGAATGTTAAACCAGGAGCTCAGACTTTACCCGGAAGGTGTAACTACAGAGTGGCTGAAGTGGCAGGGTGGCAAGGTGAGGGTGTGCTGTACAAAGGCTGCGCCGGCTGCAGGAGAAGGAGGGCTGTTGCTAGCATGGGTGGTTGCCAAGTGTATTCCTTTTCTTTGCCACGTGGCAAATTCTTACAAACTGAGCAGTTTAAAACACCACCCTTATACTATCTCACAGGCCCCTGGGTGGCGCAAATGGTTTGTGCTCGTCTACTAACCTGAAGGTTGGCAGTTCAAACCCACCCAGTGGTGCCACAGAAGAAAGGTCTGGTGTCATGGATTGAGTTGTGTCCCCCCCAAATATCTGTCAACTTGGCTAGGCCGTGATTCCCAGTATGGTGTGATTGTCCTCCATTTTGTTATCTGATGGAATTTTCCTCTGTGTTGTAAATCCTGTCTCTGTGATGTTGATGAGATGGGATTAGTGGCAGTTATGTTAATTAGTGGGCAGGACTCAGTCTACA
>NW_004444005.1:6381969-6384011 GCF_000243295.1 Trichechus manatus latirostris | reverse complement strand
CCCCACCTCAGCAATGGAGAGCCTCCTTCCTGTCAACTCCCTCACACAGAATCTCTTCCTCTTCTGCTACCAGCCAGAGAAAGTGCTCGGCTTTTAAGGGCTCATGTGATCAGGTGTGGTCCATCCAGATAATCCCCCCATCTTCAGGTGAGCTGATTAAAAACCTCATTTAAAAACCAGTTGTCATCAAGTTGGTCGTGTTCTGCACCGTAAGTTCACCAACGTTTCTGTCTGTCCCCCACTCCAACTGTGAGCTCCTCAGGGCAGGGCCCTGGCCTGATCCAGCTCTGGGTGCTCCATCTCCAAGCCCACAGCCGGTAGTAGATGGTTGTTGGACACATGGGCGAAGCTGATACGTGTTTGGGGCCAGGTGGCAGCAGGAATCAAGATGCTGCTGTCTGACGTTTTGCTCTCGTGTTGGCACTCTGCCAAGCAAATGTGCCTGCGGCTTTTCAAACCCAAAGTCCAGAGTCAGGCAGCTCCCCAACTCATGGCGGCCCCATGTGTGTCAGAGTAGAACTGTGCTCGATAGGGTTTTCACTGGCTGAATTTTCAGAAGTAGATCACCAGACCTTTCTTCTGAGAAGCCTCTTGAGAAGCCTCTGGGTGGACTCGAGCCTCCAACCTTTTGGTTAGCAGTCAAGTGTTGACCGTTTTCATGACCCAGGGACTCTGAGAACCTTAATTACATCTGCAAAATGCCTTTTGCCAGGTAACCTAATGTGATCACAGGGGTCACACCAGGAGCAAAGATCATGGGGCCACCTCAGAATTGGGCCTGTCACCTGGAGCTTTGGTGTAGACAGGAGCCCTGGCTCAGCTGCCAGGCCTGCCAGGGCCGAGGTGGACACCCGGGTTCACACTCTGTGGCCAGGAGGAAGGTGGGCAGGAGGGAGGAGGCGCTGGGAGGCCCTGTGGAAGCCCAGTGATGAGCTTACGGTCTTTGGCTCTGAGAACCCAACCCTTAGCCTCACCACAGGGTGCCTGGCATCCTGGGGCTTCCTGCCCCCACGCCAGCTCACCGTGGCTTGTCTCCCAGGCCTCTGAGCAATAGTCAGCCAGAGTGGTGGCTTCCTAACACTGAGCACCTACTATGCGCCTGGCCCGTTGCACCTACTATGCGCCTGGCCCCTTGCACTTATTATGCACCTGACCCATTGCTCCTAGTGTACACCTAGCCCATTGCCCCGACTATGCGCCTGGCCCATTGCACCTACTATGTTCCTGGCCCATTGCACCTACTATGTGTGTGGCCCAGAGCACCTACTATGTGCCTGGCCCAGACATCTTCTGGATGAGCAAACGGAGGCTGAGAATATGGCCCAGATCTCAGCCGTCCCCAGGGATCAAGCTCAGCACTAACCACTGGACTGCCCCTCCTGTCCGGGGACTGCCCCTGCAGCCACAGGGAGGCCGTGGCTTCGCTGGGACACCTGGCTGCTGTGGCTGTCGTGGCCATCGGGAGAGCAGGAGCAGCAATGGCAGCCGGCCCCGCCCACTGATAACTGTACGAGGAGGCAGTGACCCACCCGGGCTCCCCCTTGGAGGAGGGTCGGTCAGGAGGCGAAGCAGAGCTGGCCTTCCCACCCCAGGGGTCCTGGGCAGAGTCCCCCCACCGCTCTTCCAGGTGAATCAAGGCGGTGGACTCAATGCCCTCCGCGGCCCTACCGGTTGATTTCCCAGGCGTGGGGATGGAGACGGTGGAGGCTCAGAGAAGGTGCTTCCCCGCCTGTCCCACACCCACTCACCAGTCTCCTTGCTGCTTTCCTGAGAGGAGCAGAAGGGCCCAGCGGTGCAGCGCAGCTGGAGCCAGACGCTCAGGTCCCATCCTGGCTGGGCCGCACCTCGCTGGTCTCCCTGCCCAGCCGCTTATCAGTAAAGAGCAGAACCCCCGGCTGTGGCTGCTGTAATAGTCTGTAATAGTCCAGGAGAGAGAAGCTAGAGCCTGAAGATGGGAAATGGGGCCCTGAAGCGGGAGAGGGAAGGACTGGGGCTCTCTGGGAAGGACGGGGGCTGTCCCTACGGGAGGTGTGGGAGAGGAC
>NW_004444005.1:6376562-6380181 GCF_000243295.1 Trichechus manatus latirostris | reverse complement strand
GTCAACCCACCCAGTGGCTCTGTGGGAGAAAGACCTGGCAATCTGCTTCTGTAAAGCTTACAACCTTGGCAACCCTATGGAGCAGTTCTACTCTGTCCTGTAGGGTTACTATGAGTCAGAATTGACTTGACAGACATGGGCTTGATTTTTTTTTGTAGTGATTGATGATGTTGAACCTCTTTCACGTGCTTGTTGGCCATTTGTATATTTTCCTTAGAGAAACGTCTATTTAAGCTCTTTACCCATTTTTTAAATTGGGTGTTCATTTATTTTTCATCAGTCAATAAGACTGCTTCCTGTAAGATACAGTCTCTCCCTGAATCCTCACGTTGACCCTTTGAGGTGAATGGGATCATCCCATTTTCCAGATGAGGAAACTGAGGCTTGGGAGACAGAGTAGCTTTGTCCAAGCTGGGGGAGCCATGTTGTAGAGAAGATGAGGGTGGGTTCCTAGGAGCACAGTGGGGGGCAGTGCAGTCCAGCGCGCAGTAGGTGTGTAGGTTTGCTAAGTCTGTGCTGTGGTCCCTGGGGGAACCACAGCCAGTGGTGGGTTTCATGTGACTGGAGCCCAGGGCACCTGGCTGCGGAGGAGGTGGGCCGGGCCACAGGGGGACAGGACCTCGAATGCCAGGGAGAGGCAAATCCCACACAGTGTGGGGGTTGGTGGAGGTTTGACGTCCCAGCAGTCACCGACCAGGCTGTGACCCCTTCTCATCTCTGCATCTTCAGCACTGGACCTGGACCAGGCCAGGCACAGAGCCAGGGAAGCGAAGGGGAGAGGGAGGAAGGGAGGGATGAAAGAGCCCCCTAATAATGAGGTTTTCAACACATCCTGAACCTCCCTCCCCACCCACCCCCACACAGAGCCACCGCACGCGTGGAGAACATGTGTGCGCACACACCATATGGGGATTCCGTACACTGTCGCCACAAAGAGGGAGCGAGGCCCACTTGGAACTTGTTCCACCTACTCTTTGTGCATAAACACACCCGTGCACACACATACCACACACGCGCGTGCATGCGCACACACACACACACACACGCACACACACACACACCCCACCTTGTCAAATTGCTTTCCATGGTTAGGGCAGGGCTGCAGAGAGGAGGAATAATTCAGGTCCAGAAATGGAATCCCACCAAAAATGCCTTGAAATCAACGTCGCTCTGAGACCCCCTGGGACATCATCTACAGATTGAGACCAGGTGACCCTGCAAGGGAAGGGGGGTACCCCTTGGGGAGCAGCCTTGGCTGAGAGATGGAGGAAGCCTGGTGCGTGTGCACTGCTGCAGGGCCCCTGGAGTCTACCCACCCCTCCCCTGCCCTCTCTGTGACCTGCCAAATGCCACAAGGCTATTGTTAATAGTTGCTGTCAAGTCGGTTCTGAGTCATGGCTACCCTGTGTACAACAGAACAAAACGTTGCCCGGTCCTACCCCATCTTCACCATTGCTGGTGTGCTAAAGTCCATTGTTACAGCCATTGTGTGTTTTAAGTACCTTCCAGCCTAGGGGCTCATCTTCTAACACTATCCTGGATAACACTCTGTTGTGCTCCATAGGGTTTTCACTGGCTAATCTTCAGAAGTAGATCACTGGCTTTTCTTCCTAATCTTAGTCTGGAAGCTCTGCTGAAACCTGTCCACCATGGGTGACCCCGCTGGTATTTGAAATACCGGTGGCATAGCTTCCAGCATCATGGCAACATGCAAGCCACCACAGTGGCTAATAAGGGACAAAGTGACACCTTGCTCCAAGACCCATGAGCGTAACCCCTGGCCAACACTGCCTCCCCAGCCTCTGCTGACCCCACAGGGCTGCTCAGGCCCCACCCTCCCTGAGCCCTGAGCTGTGGCCCGCCCCACCCCACCTCCCCTTCACGGCATCCTGCTGCCCCTCAGTGCATTAGATCAATGTCCAGCCCAGGACAGGTGCTCACACAGTGTCGACCGGAGGAGACAAGGGTATGCATCACAGACGGGGAAACTGAGGCCCAGGGAGGCAAAGTGTCCTTCCCCAAAGGTGCAGTCACCCTAGGGGGTGGGAGTGCGGCCGTTCCAGGGTGCCTTGGGCACGCAGCCGGACCTCTCTGAGCCTCCCTCCTCAGGGTCAGAGATGCCGCACGCCCCCAGCTTCTGCACACTTGCCAGCAGGTTCGAACCACCGACTTTTCAGTTAGCAGCTGAACATGTAACCACTGCGCCACCAGGGCTCCTTCCTTCAAGATTACAGCCTCGGAAACCCTATGGGGCAGTTCTGCCCTATCCTATAGGGTCCCTATGAGTCGGGATCAACTTACCGCGATGGGTTTGGCTTTCTGGCTGAAGGTGGGGAGGACGGCACCCCCAGTGCTGTGGTGAGCAATAAATAAAATAGGTGTGTAAAGTGCTCAGCTGGGCTTCTGGCATGCGAGGGGTCCAGTCAACGTTGTAAAAGGAAGCCGTACCAACGCCCAGGGTGACCCATGGGGCTTGCGGGTGGGATGATCTTGGGGCCGGCTCCCCTGGATGCTCAAACTCACTCCCCCTCCAGAAACAACGAGATAAACCATCCCGTGGCCTTTACTTCCATGTGACCCTGCGGAGACTGCCAAGTCCTCCCTACCTGACCAGAGGTCACCAGGCCAGGAGCAAAGGAGGTGGGGAAACTGAGGCTTACTAAGGTCAGCTTGCAGGATTGAAGCCACTCACAGAGTCCAGCAGGTGAGGGGTGCAATGGGGGGCAGGCCAGAAGTGGGGAAAGAAGAGACCAAAGGCCGGAGAGGTCAACAGGGCCAGGGCAGGGGGCCGTGGAGGAAGCTGAATGGAGGCACTTGTCTGATGCAAGGGTTTTCCCATTCTCCAGCCAGTCTGACCCGGGCCGCCTGGGGCCTCGGGCAGGGTGGCTGGAAGGTATAGAACGTCTTCACTAGAAAAGCCTGGAAGGCACCCCGGGGGGTGGGGGCCCTCCTGTGGCAGGATGCAGAGGGGCTGCTGGAGGGGGTCCACCCTGCAGAAGGGGGCAAGTGTTCCCGCAGCGACGAGTCCGGGAACCCCTTGAGCCTATCCTGGAGGAGGGGCTGGGGGCAGTCAGGAAGGAGGCAGGTGAGTGTGTGTGGTGGGGAGACTCCAAAATGGGGTGGGGGGTGGGAGACGAGAAAGAAAGAAGAAGGGGAGACAGGGTGGGAAAGGAAGAGAGGAAGAAATAAAGAGAAAGCAAAGAAAGAAGGAAGGAGAAAGGGAAAGGAGTACATCGTAAAAGAAGAGAAAGGAAAAAGGAAGGAAGAAATTGCAAAAGAAAGTGAGGAAGGAAGGAAGAGAAAGAAAGAGATGCTGAAGAAAAATTAAGAGCAGAAAGAGGCGCGAGAAAGAGCAGGAGAGAAAGATTACGAAAGACAAAAATCAGGGAGGACGCAGAGAGAGAGAGAGAGAGAGAGAGAGAGAGAGAGAGGCGAGGCAGGCGGCGGGCGCTGGCGAGGGGGCGCTCGGCGGCGGCGGGAGCAGGACGGCTGGGAGCCGGAGCTCTGGAGAGGGGGCAGCAGAGACGACGCGGACAGCGCGAGCGAGCGGCAAAGAGTGAAGTGGCGGCGGCACCGCCAGCATGAGCGCGGCGCGGGGCTCGGGGCCGGCGGGCGGGCG
>NW_004444005.1:6365883-6375990 GCF_000243295.1 Trichechus manatus latirostris | reverse complement strand
GGGCGGAGCTTCTGGCGGCGGAGGGTCCGCGCGCGTGGAAGGCGGGGTCTGCGGCGCCCCGGCTCCGGAGAAGGGGTGCGGGCGCCCAGGGCAGGGGTGGGCGGCTGCGCGCTGGGAGAGGCGGGCTCGGTGCACTGGGGGTGCCGGGGCGCTTTGGAGAGGGGCCGAGGACGCCCAGGCGAGAGTCTGGGAGTAGGGACCGTGCCGGACTGCCGGTGCCCTGGCACTGGGGTTCGCGCCAGGGCTCACCAAGGTCGGGGTCGCTGAACCCTACAGAAGGAGGGGCTCGCTCCGAGGCGCGGTCTGAAGCGCATCTTGCAGGGACGCTGCAGCTGGGACAGAATCCGGGTCCGAGGTGGGGACCGAGGTCCGAGGACTGAGTCCCGGAGCGCAGCGAGCCAGGAGCTCCGTGTGCGTCGGGCAGGGTCCGGGGGCCACGCCGGGGATCCGGTCGGCTCCAGGGGTCCCAGCTGGGCGGTGCGGGGGACAGGGAAACCCTCCCCAAGTGCGCGCCCTCGGTCTCGGCCCGCCGCGTGGCCGAATCAATATTGATCCCGAGCCCGGGGCCGGGTGGCCCGGCGGCGGCCTCTGAAGCTCATTAGCGCCAGCAGTTGCCATGGCAACGAGACCCCAAGCGTCTTCAGGTTATGTTTATTCTAATTATTATTATCATTATTAGTAGTAGTATTTGTTACTCAGCCAGAGGAAAAAAGAAAGGGGTGGGGGGAGCCAGCGCGTCCCGGCGCCTCCAACTGTTATCTCAACAGGTCCGCGCGGGGGTCGGGGCACCTGGAGTTGGTTCCGGCTGCCCGGCCGCACCCCTGGGGCGATGGGGCCCGGAAGGGAAGTTACATAATCTGCGGGAGAATGTGTGTCTGTGTGTCTCTTTGTGTCTGCCCTGCCGCTCTCGGTCCCTCTGATCCCCTAGGCTTAGCACTTATTCCTGCCGAAGAACCCCAGGACCACAGCTGGGAAGAGCAGAAAGTGCCCAGCACCAGGAATCACAGTGGGTGGGCTCCAGCCTTCTCTGCCCTGGCTGTGTGACCTTGAGCAAAGCCCTTGACCTCTCTGAGCCTCTGTTTCCCAATCTGTAAAATGGGACAGAATCCCTTCCCACCTCTGTAGGTTGCTTCCAGGTGGCACTGAGCAGTCCCTGCTCGTTCCCACTGGGCGTTGCTGGCTGTGCAACCGCAGGCAGCTGCTGCCCTTCTCTGGGCCTCGGTTTCTTAGTCTGTAAAACAAGGGCCTGGAACCTGCCATTGACAAAGGTGTCGTCATCACTGATGCCCTGAGACCCTGAGTTCAGGCTGTGATTGAAATACTCTGGAGCCGGCAAGTTGGGCTTCGATTGGACCCAGGCTGATGGGAAGTTCCCCTCTCCATCTCCCTCTGTTCTGTCACCGGATTCAGATCATCCAGATGTGCCCTGGAATCAGGGGACCCAGCCGGAACCTTTGGGAATTTTCACTTACCGGCAGGCTGCGCATCTGTCATTCAAAACCCGAGTCAGAACAACCCTTGTCTCTGGTGTCAGCCCAGGACAAACCCCATGCTGATCAAGGTTACCCGGAACTAGGGGCCCTCGCTCCCCACCCACCCCTTGAGTCTGCCACTCTTTAGGGCATTACACCTCCCTGCAAGCCACCCATCCCCCAGGGAGGCTGTTTGCTGTGCCCGCACCGGCTGGGTTGAGCACAGAGCTAGAGGTGATCAGAAAGCTCTGCAGCCTGACGGCCTTGCCCCTTGAAGCTCAAGCTCAAAGCCCTAGGCAGTGGTTCCTGCGGGTTTCTGAAACGTCACTGTCGCGCAGAGTTCCGAGGCTGTGTCTCTGGCATCTGGAGGTGTTGGACTGAGGGGAGAAGTGAGGGGAAACAGTTTGGCTTGGAACTGTGAGTGCGTGCGTGCGTGCGTGCATGTATGAGGAGTCTGTGTATGAGGGGTCTGTGTGTACGTGAGTGTGCATGTATGAGGTATGTGTGTGCATGAGGGGTGTGTGTTCATGGGTGTATGAGTGTTGCGTGTGTGACTGTGTATATGTTTCACTCCCACTCTCCTAGCTGGGAGCTTATCAGGGCTACTGGCTAGGCCAGGAGGAGTGGGGGCAGGGCCGGTGTTCCACAGACCTTTGTCTTTGAGAGAAATGAAGCAGGGCCTGCCCCGAGGGGGTGCTAGACTGAGAACCACCCATTTGTCATCTATCCATCCATCTATCCATCTCATCCATCCATCCATCCATCCATTCATCCATCCATCCATCCATCCATGCATCCACCCCATCCATGCATCCATCCATCCACCCACCCCATCCATCCATCTATCCATCCACCCCATCCATCCATCCATCCATCCATCCATCCATCCCTTTACTCCCCTTCTTCACCCACTTGGTGCCCCCATGCCTGTTGCTGAAAAGCACCAGCTTTGACCTTGGCAGCTCTGGAGGAACAGCCAAGGAGCCTGGGGGAGCCACAAGGTGGTGGGGGCACATGAGGAGGGCCCTGGGCAGGGACGGGGATAGGGTAGCCTAGTCCAGCAGGACAGGTGTGAATTAGCCAGAAGAGAGGAGGAGAAGGTGTTCTGAGCAGAGACCCTCTATGGGCAAAAGTGCAGATCTGGGAGGGAAAGAGGGAGCCTGGTGATGCTGGGAGACAGAGCATAGCAGGAGGTCCCCAGTCCCCAGTCCAGTGGGGCGATGGCACGGCTAGAGCAGGGCTGGGACACAGGAGGGTGAGGAGCTGTCCCCCTGGCCTGGGTGGAGTTTGGACGGCGGGGATGGGGCAGGGAGGAGGCCAGGATGGTCAGGGTTGGAACTTGACTGGCCAGCGGGAGGGAGCCCATAGCTGGGGTAGACGTGGGGGGTGGGGGTAGAGCAAGAGGATGAGTCTGGTGTCCGACTCTATAGGACAGCCCCGCCAATTCCACCAACCCTCACCAGCCCCTCATCTGGGCCAGCCACACTATCTCATGCCCGGCCTTGTGCTTCTAGAAGAAGGTAGGTGGCCAGTGGACTGTCTATGGTAAGCAGTTTCCCTGACACAGGCTCAAGGCGGCCTCTCCATCACAACAGGATGGCACCTCACAGGAAGAGCCTGCAGGCCTACTATGCGCCTGGTACTGTGCTGAGCAAGGGCTGAACCCCATCAGATGGCTGATCCTATTTTGCAGATGGGAAGGCTGAGGTTCAGAGAGGTTAACACAAGCCAAGTTAGGTTCATGCTCCTACCCACTACACTGTCTACCCCCTGGACACTGGCCCAGTCCCAGTAATGCCAACGCTGGTGGCCATTAAAACACAGCAGGCCACTGTGGGCCAGGGTCTCTTACATCTCCTTTTCTAATCATTATGCTGTTACTTTCCTGGGCGCCCAAAATGTGGCTCGTCTTCTGCTTAGATGAAGGACATCACCCCCCTTCTTGGGGATGTTCTACCTCTATTAACTCGGCCTCTGTTGCTTTCATTTATCCCCGGCTGAGTCACCCGACAGATCCACGCTGATCTTAGGGTGAGCTCAGAGCCCCTGCCCGCCCATCTCCCCCAAAGTGGTTATTTCCAGTCCAGCTCTCTCCAGAGTTACTGAAACGGTAGACAAACCCTAAGAACAGGAGTCCCTGGGTGGCGCAAACAGTTGAGCGCTTGACCACTGACTCAGAGGTTGGCAGTTCAAACCCACCCAGAGGCACCTCGGAAGAAAGGCCTAACTATCTGTTGCTGAAAGGTCACAGCGCTGAAAACCCTGCGGAGCACAGTTCCACTCTGCACACGTGGGGTCGCTGTGGATCAGAATCAGCTGACAGCAACGGGTTTGGGTTTTCTGGTTTTAAGAACAGTGGGGCCTCGTTTGCTAACCACGCTTCTGTAAAGCGGGGTCCTGACCACCTTCTGTAAGGTGGAGTCCTGAACCAGTGAGGGTGAGGAGGGGGACCTGAGGCCCTTCATACCTGGGCCACACCCCCCTTGGGACATCCAGGGTCACCCAATAAACTGGTCTCTCCCAGCACAGGGCCTGGCAGTGAGAAGGCCGTCCCCTTTCTTCTTCTCTCCCTCTCCTTCCTTCCTTCCTCCCTCCCTCCCTCGCTCTCCGCCTTCCTCCAGCACACGCATTCCCCCATCCTTTCTCTATGCCGGACCCGGCCAGGGGGGTCCCAGCCTAAATGGGACCCCAGGGCTTAGTAGCTGTTTGATGATTAAATGGATGAATAAATAATTCTCCAGCTGGGACTGTGCCAGTCCGCGTACCCCTGGCCCTGCTGAGGTACCCCTGCCACCCACTTGGCCCCGTCGTGGACAAGCTCCCCTTCACTGCTTTTCCTCCTAGCTCAGCTGGGACCAGGCCTTCCCTGGGTCTCCTGGTGCCACTCTCCCTGGCTGTGGCCTGGGAAGTCGCTCCCTCTCTGAGCCTGGGTTTCCTGTTTAGCAACACGGGGACAGAGTAGCTCTCTCACGGGGCTTCCCGAGGGTTATAGGAGAAAGCACCCTGCAGGGCCTTCCGTGTGCCCCCCTCCCCAGTTGCCTCTGGCGGGAGGGGCCGACAAAGGCAGGGACACCAGCCTCTCCCCGGCCCCTGTGTTTGCACTGATGGAGACAGGCCCAGGGGCTGGGAAGGAGCTTGAAGCTCCTCCACTCACCCATGTGCAGATGGGGACACTGAGGCCCACGGTGGGCCGGGTATGCGCTCAAGGTCACACAGAGAATTGGGCGTCCTCAGTAAGATCCAAATGCTCCTTGGATGTTAAAATTGGCACTAGAACCCCAGAGGTACCCCTGGAGAAAGAGGCTTCCCAGTCTCGCTCTCCTGGCCATCCAAATGGAAAAGCAGAAACCCCAGATGAAATGCAACCGTTTGCGTCCCATGTTTTCGGCCATCCAGGGTGAATGGAGCGTTTCCCCTGCGTGTTGGGAGCAGCCTGCGTGCCGGCGTCCCACCCTCCAGGACGCACATCACCACCCATCTGGCCGCGCGTACCTGCTACCTCGGCAGATGCGCAAACTTGCCTTCCGAAAAGGAAGAAATAATGCAGGCATTCCCCAAATTCCCGTTTAACACTGAATTAAGTTCTAGAAGCTCTTAACAGGGCCCTGGGAGAAAAGACGTTTTTTTTTGTTCACACTTCTCTAGAAAATGAGACAAACCGTGATCTTTTAAAACCCCGCTACGTAATCTGATTATTCTCTCCTGGCAAGCCTGAGAAGCGGCCGGCGGGGGGAGGTCCGCTCTGCTCTGTGAGGCTGCTCTGACGGATTTGCCTTGGGAAATCGGCCGGGAAGTTTGTCTCGGGCACCAGCTCCGCAGCTCCTCATTGTGTGATAGGCTCAAAATGAAAAGCCGCTTTCTTAGATACTGGCACAAATTAAAAATAAAGGCCCACTCCTTCCATAATCCAGTGTGAGAATTCCCTCCTCGCCTCTCCCAGCGATGTTCCAGGGACGGTGGTGATTTGCTTTCGAGCTTGTTTTCTTTGTATGGAGACTCGGAGGTGTGCAGCCAGATGTACAGGCCAATAGAAAATGCATCCAGCTGTCATTCATTCCATGTTTCCAGAGTGCCTACCCTGGGTGGAGCACAGTGGGGGGCCCAGGCCCTGGGGGGTTTTGCAGTGTGTGTGTTGGGAATCAGCCCCTGGGTGGTGCAAAGGGTTAAGCGCTTGACTACTCACTGAAAGGTTTGGTGGTTTGAAGCCACCCAGAGGTGCCTCAGAAGAAAGGCCTGGTGATCTGCTTCTGAAAACCCTATGGAGCAGTTCTGCTCTGCAACTCATGGGAACCGGCTCGATGGCTATGTCGGGAGTCGGGTGGGGACAGGAGGACAAAGGAAAATCAGGCATCTTTGAGGCCCTGACTCAGCCTAGGGGGTCAGGGAAGGCTTTCCTGGAGGAGGAAACTTTTGACTGGGGTCTTGGAGGTGGGTAGGAATGTGTCAGGCAGAGGGACAGAGGGTATTTCAGGAAGAGGAGGAGCCTGCGGTGGATGCTGAAGTGGGTCTCACACAGGCCTGGCCTCCCGATGCCATCTTCAGCTTCCTTTGTTATGGCCCTGGCTTTTTCTCCGTCACCCTGTCACCCTCAGGCAGCCCCGTGGAGGCTCGGAGTCTCCATTCCCCAAGGAGAGCTGAGAGAGGGGAAGTGGGCGCCCAGGGTCAAGGCCAGATGGGGCTCCGGAGCCCAGGACTGTGGAGGAGATGGGCACTGGGGGTTAGGGTGCAGGGAAGGGGCTTGGGACCCCGCAGTTATATAGAAATTCAAAACTTGTATCAACAAAGCATAGACCCTGAGACCGAAGCCTGAACATCCCCTTGTCCATCTCACTGGCCTTGTGCTTGTTCCTGAGATGGCCCTGGTGATGCTTGGCCCAGAGCTGCTGGCTGCAGGCCTCCGTGTGGCTCTGCTTCTGGAAAGAAGGTGACGGAGCCTCTCTGCCCGTTTGCAGGGAGTCTGGGCATCGTCCGTGAGCCCCAGAAGGCCCGGACGGGGTTCAACCTTCAGCCCGCAGGAGTCCAGGGTTGGCTTTAGAGGGCCTTTGTTTTTTTTAATTTTCTGGGTTGGGTAGCTGGCATCCCCTGGGCTATGACTGCCAGAATCGGGTCCCTGGACCTTGGGAGAACTAGCAGTCCTTCTGCGCCAAGGCCCATCGTCAGGGCAACGCGCCGGAGGGAGGCCGTGTGCTGCGCTGGCCCCGCTCCCTGGGCTGCCACTTCCCCAGAGAACCTCCTGGGCCTCTGCTGGCTCCTAACTCTGTGACCTGGGGCAAGCTATGTGACCCCAGGAGCCGCAGTTTCCTCATCTGTGTAATGGGTATTGAGAGACCCAGAAAAGGCAAATTTGCATATGGTGCTGAGTTAGCACATAGCGTGCTTTCAAACCAAGCCAGCGCTCAGCATTCTCATTTCCTTCCGTTAATACCACGTCACTATTACGCTGTTAATATTCTTGCAGCCTTCCGCGAAGCAGCGGGCAGGAGCTGGATGTGAGCATCCCCAGGCCCCCAGGGTAGGAGACTCAGTGCGAGCGGTTGTTGAGTGGCTGAATGCAAACGTGAATCAAATAAGCTATTAGACATTTAGTTCTTACCACTGCCGCGGCAAGCACAGAGCGTGAAGGCAAAGGAGCCAGCTTCGGAGCCTGGGTTCAAAGCCCAGCTCTTCCTCTTCCTTGTGGCTAGTCCCGGGCTGCTTATTCTACCTCTCTGAGCCTCAGTTTCCTCCATTTCAAAACAAGGTTGGTACCTAACAACAACGATGATAATAATAATAATTATGACAGTAATAATAATAATTTACAAGGATGGTTATGAAGATTAGAGGTAAGGATTGTAACATGTCGGGCGCATGGATCAATGATGTTGTTGTTAGGTGCTGTTGAGTCCGTTCCTATCTACAACAGAGCAAAACGCTGCCTGGTCCTGCGCCATCCTCACAATCATTGTTATCCTTGAGCCTATTTTTGTAGCCACTGTGTCTGTCCATCTTGTCGAGGATCTTCCTCTTTTTCACTGACCTACTTTACCAAGCATGATGTCCTTCTCCAGGGACTGGTCCCCCCTGATAACGTATCCAGAGTACCTGAGACGAAGTCTTGCCATCTCAATTCTAAGGAGCGTTCTGGCTCTGCTTCTTCTGAGACAGATTGGTTCGTTCTTCAGACAGTTTCAGTGTTCTTCACCAACACCGTAATTCAAAGGCATCAGTTCTTCTTCAGCCTTCCTTATTCATTGTCCAGCTTTCACATGCATATGAGGCAATTGAAAATACCATGGCTTGGGTCAGGCGCACGATAGTCCTCAGAGTGACGTCTTTGCTTTTTAACACTTTAAAGAGGTCTTTTGCAGCAGATTTGCCCAATGCAATACATCGTTTGATTTCTTGACTGCTGCTTCCATGGGTGTTGATTTTGGATCGAAGGAGAATGGAATCCTTGACAACATCAATCTTTTCTGCATTTAGCATTATGTTGCTTATTGGTCCAGTGGTGAGGATTTTTGTTTTCTTTATGTTGAGGTGTAGTCCATACTGAAGGCTGTGGTCTTTGATCTCCATCAGTAAGTGCTTCAAGTCCTCTTCACTTTCAGCAAGCAAGGTTGTGTCACCTGCATAATACAGGTTGTTAATGAGTCTTCTTCCAATCCTAATGCCACGTTCTTCTTTGTATAGTCTGGCTTCTCCGGTTATTTGCTCAGCGTACAGATTGAATAGGTATGGTGAAAGGATACAACCCTGATGCACACCTTTTTTTTGGTTTTAAATCAGAAGAAGCGTGAGTACGTGAGGCAGACATGACTTGTCAACTGCCCCAGCACCTCCACCTGTACCCGGCATGGCCTCAGGGTGTGCCCGGTCCAGCCCCCAGGCAGCCCAGGATCCCATCAGTGTCGCTCTTGAGATGACACCTGCTTGCCAGTCCTGCTGTAGTCAGCAGGGTAAGGGCGGCCCTTCCCAGGTGCTTCTGCTGTGTGGCTCAGCCCACACCCAGTGCGCTCCAGGTGGGAGAGGTGGGCTGGTGGCAGCGGGAAGCCCACAATGCCTGCATGCCCTGGCTTCTCCTTGGTCCCAGAGTGCCTGGATTGCAGTTCTTTCTGGAACAGCCAAGCCTTCCCTCCCAGGGATGGGGCGTTCCCAGTGGGTCCCTGGACATGAGGTGCAGACCCCCCTTCTGCAAACCCCGTGTCACTTGCAGGCCCACAGACCAGCGGGCAAGCCCAGGGCAGCCCCGACGTCCATCTGGAGCCCAGCCACGGGTGAGGGCAGGGCAGGCACGCCGGTAGAATCCTGGGCAGAGCCCGGGGAAGACGAGGAATCTTTGCTCCTGAGATTCAAACAATTGGACAATCTGTTCCGGATCGATTTAGAAGCAGTGGAGTGAAAAAAAAAAAATCAGAAAATATAGTGTGAAAGCTATTTTCTCTGCCGCCCAGCTCAGCTGGGAAGCAGAGGAGCTGGAGTTTATTTGGGGACCGTCTGCGGCCACGGCCAGGCCTCTCACCTCCTTGCTGCCCCCTCCACCCCGCCTGCTCCGCTCAGCCCTCCATTCCCTCTGCCTCCTCCACGCCCTGTTCGGGCCGGACAGCGGGGTCCTCCAGGCTGTGTCAGCCGTGGTGGGGGCCTCAGGGAGCTGACAGTCTGTCAGGACACAAGGCCAGATGGGCCCTTTGTTTCCCCAATGGGCAGGCCCCCTGTGGGAGGTCCCTGCCATGCAGACCAAGGCCTCTCCCTGTCAGGCAGGGGCAGCACCTGTCCAGTTCACTCCTGCATCCCCAGGGTCTAGAATGGGGCCTGGTACTTAATAAGTGCTCAGTAAAAGTTTCTTGAATTAAATGGCAGATGGCAGGCAGGCAAGAAGGAAGGAGGGAGGAAGGAAGGGAATAACAGGCTTTTTTTCCTTCTTTTTTTTTTGTATTTTTGTTGTTAGTTGTCGTGGAGTCAGACCCCACGCGCACGCAGTAGAATTGCTCCATAGGTTTTCAAGGTTTCACGGGGCTTTTGGAAGCAGATTGCCAGGCCTGTCTTCTGAGGCACCTCTGGTTGGGTTCACACCACCAGCCTGTTCTGCTGGTAGCCCAGCGCTTAACCATTTGTATCACCCAGGGACTTCCTTGAAACTGAGTCTTTGAATGAAGCGACAGGCTGGGGTCACACTCTCTTGTTAGCGGTGGAGGTAGGATGGGAACAAGGTCCCTCATCTCCGAGGCCTGGCTTCCCCTCACCCCCACCTGTCCCTGGTGCCAGAAGCTAGTCTGAGACATTTAGGGGACCCCACGCCGCTGACCCCTTTCTTTCCTAGCCGCTGTCCAGCCCACTCCTAACACAACGCCTGCGTCTCATCTTTCACGACTTTAGCCAAATGGTGATTGTTTTAAAATAAGCCTGTTCAGCGTGCAGCCAGAGCGGGAGGGAGGGAGGGGCCGGCACAGACGTCCTCACACAGTCAGAATTGTCCCCAAAGGGAACGGGCTTCCTGGGGCTGTAGTACATTCCCGGCTCCAGGGGAGTTCACCCTGGGGCTAGATCTGCCGGGATGTCATGGAGGGGGAGAATGGGATCAGCTGATTCCAAACATGGTCTCTTCTCACTGGGACAGGGAAATTCCCAGTGACAGAAGCTGGGTTCCTTTCGGGAA
>NW_004444005.1:6364468-6365283 GCF_000243295.1 Trichechus manatus latirostris | reverse complement strand
GTTTTGTTGTGACCCATAGGGTTTTCACTGACTGATTTTCAGAAGTAGATTGCCAGGCCTTTCTTCCTAGTCTGTCTTAGTCTAGGAGCTCTGCTGAAACCTGTCCACTGTGGGTGACCCTGCTGGTATTTGAAATACCGGTGGCATAGCTTCCAGCATCACAGCAACATGCAAGCCCCCACAGCTGGACAAACAGACAGGGGTGGAGGCTCATAGTAGGCGCTCAGAAATAGTCTTTTTCTCCCTTTCCCACATGTGGGAAGGCCGTTATTATATACCGGTTAACTCTGGTTGGGGTCTGCCTCGACCTGGAACACCAAGGCAGATGCTCCAGGCCAGGCAGGTTTCCCCAGCTGACAGTCAGGAGCAGTGACACAGCACAGCCAAGCCCTGGGAGCCCCAAGTGTCTGCGTGCCCAACACGGGCCTGCCTGGAGAGAGATGTGTGGCCAGCATGGCAGGGGAGGGGGAGCAGCTGCGAATGCAGAGACCTAGGTTCTAGTCCCAGTTACACCACATTCACATATGTGACCCCTGGGGGTGACAGCCTCTCCGAGCCCCCTCCCTGCTTCTCAGGGTCACCATGTGACTCACAGGTGGAAAGATACATGACAGCTCTAAGTGAACTTGAGCCCCAGTAGACGATGGGAGGGAACAGGAAGTTCCTG
Source organism: Trichechus manatus latirostris (assembly GCF_000243295.1). Lineage (NCBI taxonomy): Eukaryota > Metazoa > Chordata > Mammalia > Sirenia > Trichechidae > Trichechus > Trichechus manatus. The sequence continues at coordinate 6,364,616 of NW_004444005.1, read as the reverse complement.
TTTACTGATCAGAGTCCCTGCGTGGTGCAAACAGTTAGTTACAGTCCACCCAGAGGCACCTCGGAAGAAAGGCCTGGTGATCTACTTCTGAAAACTCAGCCACTGAAAACCCTACGGAGCACAGTTCTACTCTGACGCACATGGGGTT
>NW_004444005.1:6317466-6355200 GCF_000243295.1 Trichechus manatus latirostris | reverse complement strand
CAATCTGAGTGGCTTAAAACAACAGAAAGCTATTCTCTCCCAGTTCTGGGGGCCAGACGTCTGAATTCAGGGTGACAGCAGGGCCCTGCTCTCTCTGCAGGCTCTAGGGGGAATCTGTTCTGTGCCTTTCCCCCAGCTTCTGGTGTCGCCAGCAGTCCTTGGCTTGGGGCTGCATCACTCCAATCTCTGCCTCCATCTTCATGTGGCTGTCTTCCTTCTGTGTCCCCTCTTTCTATGACACCAGTCATACTGGGCTTGGGGCCCACACTGCTCCAGTAAGACCTCATCCTAACTGATTACATCTGCAAAGACCTTATTTCCAAATAAGGTCACATTCTGAGGTTCCAGGAAGGATATGACTTTTGAGGGAGACCCTGTTCAACCCAGTAGAGCTGTCTCCATGGTAGAAGCTGCTGCTGTTTCACACCTGGCTGAAGTCTCTCTGCTACTAGGTGGAGATGGGTGGGAGGGGCACGGAAGGGGGCGTGTCAGTAGGAGGATAGGGGGTAGGGCTTCTCACAGGTTTGGAGGCAAGCGGATGCCGCCCACCCGCTGTGGGTTCTCCACGTTCTGTGCCTCAGTTCCCTTCCTCACAGGCTGGTGCAGGGATGGGGTGTGCTCATGTACACGTGTCACAGGGCAGGGCTGGCATGGCATAGGGACTCACACAGGGGGACCCCATGGGACCCACGGAGATTGAAGGTGGCGGGGAGCCTCAGTGCAGCCCCAGGAGCCCCCGTTGGGGTCCCAGCCCCTACTTTGCCCTTGCTGGCTGTTTGCCCACCTGTAAAATGGGACTCTTTTTTTTAATTGTTGTTGAAAACGTACACAGCAAAGCATAACACCAATTCAACAATTTCTACATATACAATTCAGTGACATTGATTCCATCCTTCAAGTTGTGCAACCATTGTCACCTTCCTTTTCTGAGTTGTTCCTCTCCCATTAACATAACCTCCCTGCCCCCTGAGGTTCCTATCGAACCTTTCGAGTTGCTGTTGTCAGTTTGATCCCATATAGATAGTTCTTTAAAGAGCATAAGGCTCAAGGCAGACATTCTTTACTAATTAAGCTAAACTATTGTTTGGTTTTAGGAAGATTTCAGGGATATTTTTGGTTTAAGGTTTAAAGATTATCTCAGGGCAATGGTTTCAGGGGTTCATCCACCCTCTATGGTTCCAGAAAGTCTGGAGCTCACGAGAATTTGAAATTCTCTTCTGCATTTTCCCCCTTTTGATCAGGATTCTTCTATAGAATCTTTGATTAAAACGTTCAGCAATGGTAGCCGGGCACCATCCAGTTCTTCCAGTCTCAAGGCAAAGGAGGCTGTTGTTTGTGGAGGTGATTGGACACATATTACATAAAATGGGGCTCTTGATGAGGCCGCTGTGCAGATACCCAAAGCCGTCAGACCAGACCTGGTGTGGAGTGCACTCTGCGGGAACACCACAGGCCAGAGGCGGGCTCCAGCGGCACTGACTCAGGCCCAGCCAGGCTCTCACCAGCTCCCGGCCCTCCCTGCCCCACAGCAGCAGCTCACTTCTCAGCACACTCCGCCAGCCCACAGCAGAACATGCTCTATTGACTTTACAAGGCCTGGCCAAGTTGCTCTCCTGTAATTGGGGTTTAGGTTGATGGTGACTGAGAGGGAGGCAGGAGGCCAGTGGCTGTGGAGGGATAGCAGTGAGTGGCTGTGGGGGGTTCTGGTCCCTGAGTCACGGGTTGAGCAGGCCAGGACCGTCCCGTGAGGATCCCCAGGGCATGAGTGCTTTAGCAGCAGACCCTTGCTGAGCCCTTCTCTTGCCAGGCCTGGCCGGGTGCTGGGTCCCTGCCCTCTGGAAGGACCCAGTCTAGGGGAGGACCCTCAGTCACAGAAGAATGTGGGAGGCTTCCATGGAGGCTGTGCTGCAGGAGGGGTGCAGATGAGCAGGCTTCAGGAGAGAGGCAGGGAGGCCCTGTGGCAGTGCACAGACGCTGGAACCTGCTCCACTTCCTGCCTGCTGTGTGACCCTGGGCAGGTGGCTGGACGTCTCTGTGCCTCATGTCCCCCCAGTCAGGAGCCTAGCGTAGGGGGTGATTGGACATCAGGAGTAACATGCTTGGAGCAGGGCCTGGCTGCCAGAGGAACCACAGAGGCCTGAGGTGGGGGAAAGCTCTGTGCATCCGTGGACCAGCCAGGGCCCTGGGGGAGGTACATGAGGGTCTCTCCTGGGCCCGCGCCAGCCCCTGCCCCACCTCCCTCTCCTCTCCCTTCAAGCTGTCGCTAGTCACTCCGCCTCGGCCTGGCTCTGGCCCTGCTGACCGCTGGCCTTGGGCACAGCACACTCACCCATCTCCCCTCCCTGCACCAGCTCCCGTTATGTCCGTCTCTTCTGTGTGTGCACACCTGCCGCCAGCCCAGGGTGGCCAGGTGATGGACAGGGCGGACAGACCCAGGGCCCACCTCGGGGTCACCATGGGCCCCTGTGTGAGCGTGGGCAGCCACGTCCCTCCTGAGCCTCCCTCCCCCTCCAGACGAATACAGAGAGTCTCCGGTGCACAGTAGGTGCTCAGAGGCTGGCCCCCACTTCATTCTCCCTGTTTTCCCCCTGCTTTGCCGTCCCTTCCTACCCAAGAGAGCACCACCCGTGGCCCTAGTGTATGGGTGGTCAGGGTGAGTCATGGGGCAGCATCCACCATGTGCCAGGCTCGTTCTCGGCCCACGGGCCCTGCCTGCTGCCCTGGCCTCGTCTCCCACCCTCTCTGCCCCCTCCACACTCCCACCACACTGGCCTTCTCCCGAGCTACAGCAGCCCCAGGACCTTTGCGAGTGTTGGTTCTCTGCCGGCTGGCCCCCTGCTCTTTCTCGCCCCCTCACCTGGTCTGGTTGACTCTTGCACACTCGTCAGACCTCACTTCCCGGGGGACTTCCCCAGGCCAGACTAGGTCGGGGCCCCTGCACGTGCTCTGAGGTGCCTGAGTCACCGCGTGTGGTTATTTGGTCAGCTTCGGGGCGTGGAAATGGGCTGCTCAGCCCACCGCGGTGTCTGCAGTCCCCAGCCCGGTGTCTGCCCAGCGTCACACCGGGGATGGGATGAACGGCTGAATGAATGAGTGAATGAACGAACAGTTGCCTCCATCACCTCCTCAGACCCTCCCAACACTCCTTCGGGTGAGTGCTATCCCCATTTACAGGTGGGAAACTGGGGCTTGGGGTTTTGGGTTCTCTGCTACCAGCGAGGAGGGGTCCCGGGGCCAGGGTCCATCGCACAGAGCAGCTGGCTGCCCCCCATGGGCGTCCTGTGTGTCTGTCTTTCCACTTCCTGCTCTGACACTTTAAGTGATTCGTTCTGCGTGTGATATTTCTGTGTTTCTCCTGTGGGGACAGAAATGCCGCTGGGATTCCAGGGGTGGTTTTATCTCTGTGCTGCAGCCAAATAATTCAGAACAGACAGAGGCACAAGGTTGTCTGGTGGCACAGGGCCCCTTGATTGTCTCAGCCAGGCCCTCCCCTCAGTGGCAGGGAAATCAAGGCTGGGTGGTGGAGCCGCCTGCCCAGGATCCAGCCTGGCAGGGAGGAGGGGCAGAACTTCTGGGCCTTCCTCGGGACTCGGAGCTCAACAGCCACATTCTGCTGTGTGCCCTCGGCAGGGCTCCCTTCCCCGGGCCTCAGTTTCCTCACCTGTAAAATGGGGACGCATTGAAGAAATATACAGTAGAGACCTTGGTGCAGAACTGGCCCGGGGCAAGGGCTCAATGAAGGGGAACAATTGCAACGAGCCGGGTTTGGAACTTGAACCCAGAGTCCAGTTGGCAGTGGGTTGTTGAGGGAAGAGAGAGCCCCGCCAGGGATAAACAGGAATGTTCTCTAGAGTGGACTTTGGGGGGCAGGTGTGGTCTCCAAGTTGGTGGTGATCTGCACGCCTGCCCAAGAACCACTGGCCCATGCAGACAGCCCACACAGCAGTGGGCAGAGCCAGCCCCTGCCCGGCCCCCTCATGCAGCCCGCAGAGGAAGTGCCTGAGTGCCCACCCAATGCGGCGACCACCGGGGCTCAGAATGTTCCGAAAGAAGGTGGCCAGGCCGTGAGCGTGCAGGGCAGGGCCCTGATCTCGTGTAGGGGCTCTTGGAGGACATGGCTCTGAAGGACTTGGGGGTGAATGGGGAGGGGGATAGCATTGGGGAGGGGCTGACTGACGGTCAGTGTGGCTGGAGGGAGGGGGCCTCCGGGCAGGGAGGGGTGAGGGCCCGAGAACTCCGGGGTTTGTCCCGAGGCTTCCCTTGGAAGGTTGTAATCAGGTGGGATGCGACTGCATTAGCGTTTTGAAAGCCAGCTCTCTGGCTGGGAGCTGGAGGACGGGTGGGGGGGCACAGGGTACTGGGAGACCCCGTGGTGCTTGATTGGTTCAAGCAGGAGGTAAAGGGAGGAGTCAGGAGGGCCAGGGTCCCTGCAGGTGTGGATGGAGAGCGGTACAGGCCACTGAGTGGGACCTTGGGGACCTCAGGGCTGGCCTGAGGGTCACAGGAGAAGATGCAGGTGGAGGGGCCGGCACAGGCTGGGCACCCGGCGGGGCTCAGCTCAAGGTGGCTGTGTGGTGGCTGCGGGGAGCGTGTCACCCTCTGGCCTGTGTCTTGGGCTGTCCTTCTTCATGCACGGGCCCGGCCACTCGGCCCCAGCCAGCAGTGCTTGACAGAACACATCCTACTTCCCTCCCCACTGCTGCTCCCTCCCGTGGGCCCTCAGGGGTCAGAAGGACCCGCTTTGATCTTGCTTCACGCAGGCCCCGTGCCTCAGGAAGGTTTTATTCCTGGACCTCACGGTTCAGAGAGAGATTTCATAACCTCTAAAAGGATGTTGTCCTGAAAACAAAAGGTCTCAGACTCAGGATGAGACCTGCCAAGGAGAGGCCCCTGAAACTCGGGAACTTGCCGGAAGAGCAACATCGCTGCTGACGGCCTGTGTGTACGTGCACATACGTGTGCTGTGTGTGTGCGCACAGGTGTGTGTGCGTGTGCACCGTGGAGGTGCCTTGTGGACACGTGTGTACATAAGCATGCGTGCATGTGGGTGCTGTGTGTGGTGAAGTCAGGTGTGTGTGCACGTGCCCTGTGGGGGTGCCTTGTGGACACGTGTGTACATATGTGTGCACACATGTGTGTGCTGTGTGAGGACAGGTGTGTGTGTGCACACACACCACAGGGGTGCATTGTAGACACGTGTGTACATACGTGTACACACACGTGTGCTGCGTGTTTGTGCACCGTGTGGGTGTGGATACGCTCATCCATCAGTGTGACAACAGCACGGGCTCCAGAACAGCCCCTGGCTGCCCCGTGGGCAGGTGTCTCTGCGTCCCCGATCCTCCATCCGCACCAAGGGGAGAAGAACAGCACATAGTCATGTTGTTGTTGTTGGGTGCCGTCGAGTCGTTTCCGACTCATAGCGACCCCACGTACAACGGAACGAAACCCTGCCCCGTCCCGCACCATGCTCGCAATCGTTGCTGTGCTTGAACCCCTTGTTGCCGCCACTGTGTCACTCCATCTTCTCGAGGGTCTTCCTCTTTCTTGCTGACCCTCTACTTTACCAAGCATGATGTCCTTCTCCAGAGACTGGTCCCTCCTGATAACATGTCCAAGGTGCTTGAGACGAAGTCTCACCGTCCTTGCTTCTAAGGAGCGCTATAGCTATACTTCTTCTAAGACAGATTGGTTCGTTCTTCTGGCAGTCCACGGGGTATTCAGTATTCTTTGCCTACACCGTAATTCCAAAGCGACAATGCTGCTTCTAGCTTCCTGATTCGTTTTCCAGCTTTCATGTGCATATGAGGCAATGGAAAGCCCCGCGGCTTGGGTCAGGCCCACCTTCGTCCTCAGAGTGACATCTTTGCTTTTTAACACTTTGAAGAGGTCTTTTGCAGCAGATCTGCCCAATGCAATATGTCGTTTGATTTCTTGCCCACTACTTACACAGGCATGAATACACACTACAGAGCATATAATCCATAAAATCCAAAACCCAACCCATCGCTGTCAGCTCGACCCCAACTCATAGTGAACCTATAGAACAGAGTAGAACTGCCCCGTAGGGTTTCCTGGGGGTGGCTGGTGGATTCGAACTGGCTGACCCTTTTGGTTAGCAGCTGAGCACTTAACCATTGCACCACCAAGGCTCCAATATATACATAGTACATAATAATAAACACTACGTAGAAAGGGTCACGGAAGACCCTCAACGAGATGGATTGACACAGCGGCTGCAACAATGGGCTCAAGCATAAAAATGATTGTGAGGATGGTGTAGGACCAGGCAGTGTCTCGTTCTGTTATACATAGGGTAGCTATGGGTCAGAACCGACCCGGCAACATCAAACAACAACAATCGCAAATATAGTACACAATACACAATGAACGTATAACACGTAACACATAGGACTTAATAATGCTACATGGTAACACGCAGTGCATGGTATACAGTGCATGATACACGCAGCGTGAGACGGTCACTGCGGGGAGAAGGCAGTGTGTGAGGAGCAGGAGGCAGCCCAGTGCCCGGCACAGGGACCCTCCTGCCCACAGTACGTTTTGTGGGGCATCCGAGGGTTGTATCCTTTCTCTGAACTCATTCAATCTGTACGTTGAGCAAATAATCTGAGAAGCTGGACTATATGAAGAAGAACGCGGCAGCAGGATTGGAGGAAGACTCATTAACAACCTGCGATATGCAGATGATACAACCTTGCTTGCTGGCAGTGAAGAGGACTTGAAGCACTTACTGAAGAAGATCAAAGACCACAGACTTCGGTATGGTTTACGCCTCAACATAAAGAAAACAGAAATGCTCACAACTGGACCAATAAGCAACATCATGATAAATGGAGAAAGGATTTACGTTGTCAAGGATTTCATTTTACTTGGATCCATGATCAATGTCATGGAATCAGCAGTCAGGAAATCAAACGACATACTGCATTGGGCAAATCTGCTGCTAAAGATCTCTTTAAAGTGTTCAAAAGATGTCACTTTGAGGACTAAAGTGCGCTTGACCCAAGCCATGGTGTTTTCAATCACCTCATATTCATGTGAAAGCTGGACCATGATTAAGAAAGACGGAAAAATCGACGCCTCTGAATTGTGGTGTTGGTGAAGAATATTGAATAAACCAGGCTGCCAGAGGAATGAACAAATCTGTTTTGGAAGAAGTACAGCCAGAATGCTACTTAGAAGTGAGGATGGGGAGACTTCGTCTCACATACTTTGGACATGTTATCAATATTTTGGAGAAGGACATCATGCTTGGTAAAGTAGAGGGTCAGTGAAAAAGAGGAAGACCCTCAATGAGATGGACTGACACAGTGGCTGCAACAACGGGCTCAAGCATAACAACGACTGTGAGGATGGTGCAGGACCGGGCAGTGCTTTGTTCTGTTGTTCGTGGGGTCGCTATGAGTTGGAACCGACTGGTCGGCACCCAACAACAACAGAGGGTCCTGCCGAGTGTAATTAATAAATCATTGTGTAATCCGTTGTTAATGACCCGCCTCCCCCGGAGACAATAACTCCTGTTTTGTTTGCTGCCGACCCCCTGCACCCAGCACGAGTGTGGCACTTGTTGAGGCCCAGCAGGTACTTGAGCATCCAGAGAAGGGACCGTCCCTGCACCTTGGGGCTGGGGGGCGAGTAACGGGGCTGCCTCATGGAGGAGGCAGCATCTCAGCCAGGCTGCACGGTAGAGTCCATGTGGGCTGGGAAAGAATCCCTGGGTGGTGCAAAAAGTCAAGCGCTCCACTAGTAGCCAAAATGTTGGCAGTTTGAACCCACCCAGGGGCACCTTGGAAGAAAGGTCACACCATGAAAACCCTATGGGGCTGTTTTACACTGCACACGTGGGGTCTGCATGATTCCAAATGGACTCCGTGGCAACTAACAACAGCAGCAGTGCATTCACAATGCTGCGCCACCATGTGGGCTCGGGAAAGGGCTGCCCGGCGAAGGACCAGCCTGAGAAAGGCCCAGGTGGGGTCAGGTGGGGATGTTTGGGGGACTGACACCCGTGTAATGGCCATGTGTCCTTCAGCGTCTAAAGAAGGCAAAACGCTGAGCCTAGGTTTGGGGGTCAGCGCCCCTCGTGGCCGCTGTCTTCCTTCTTCCAGGTTCCTTTCATGTCAGGATGCGCACCAAGCCAGGGGACACAGCTCTGCCTGGAATCCCTGAGCCCTCTCTCTGTATGGACACCCAGCTAGCCTGCCCAGCGGCAGGGAGACCATGGGTCCAATCCCACCCAGCTCCGCCCCTGAGGAGCTCCTGACAGCCCAGGGCAACTCTGTGCTGGGGACGTGGGGGGAAAGGGCTGGAGCTCTGGGATCCCACCCAGGATGGAGAGTACCAGGAGGGAGGGAACTTCTCCATGGGCGGACACCTTGGCTGTGCCTAGGGAGCTGGATGGAGGCTGCATGGCTGCAGGAGAAAGGAAGGGTGTCACCATGTATGGGAACAGCATGTGCAAAGACACAGAGGTGAGGGGCCAGTGAGCTGCAGGAAATATGAGGGGCAGAGGGGGTGAGAGGGCGGCAGGGATCAGACCCTGCAGGACCCCAGGAGTGAGCGTTGACTTGAACCCAGGAGCCATCAGAGATGCCTAAGTTGTGGGGGTGGGTGGGATCAGACGCCCTGGGGGTGCTTAGGACCTGGACGGTGGGTGGGTCTGGAGGCAGAGAGACTGCTGCAGCCAGGGGTACCCATCACGGCACTTTGAGCCCCCCCAGCCCTTGACCCTGTCCTGGGTGCTTTGTGCACCCTGTCATCTTATCATCCTGACAGCCTGTGAATTGAGTGCCATTTCTGTCCCCACTCCAGGGCCAGGAGGCTGAGACTCACCCCAGGTCACACGTGGTGTGGTTACAAAGGAGTGGCCAGGACCCCTCCAGGCCCTGCTGTCTTTGACACGGTCCAGGCCAGAGGGGATGTGCTGGCCACGCCAGGGAGGAGGGCGGAGGGGCTGCAGGAGAGCTGAGAAGCTGGGGAAAATGGGTCCCCAGGGCTGGGCAGCGGCCCAGCCTCTGTCCACACCACGACCCCTGTCACCCCTGCACGGCCTGCAGTGCCAGCACCCGGCCTCCTTCCCTGCCCGCCCACCCGCTCACCCGCCCCGCCTGGCTGGGGCCGGGCCGACACGAAAACAGATCACTTTTGTTCCTGGCTCTGTTTCTCTTCACATGCTCTCCTTCCCCAGCCCCGCCCGCCAAGATCGGTGTTTAAAAATAACCCTACGGTCTCAGAACAGCAGTCCCTGGCTGACCCGAGGGGTGGACCGCAGAGCAGGGGGCTGGCTCGTGATTCTGGACCAGGACATCTGGGCTCGGGGAAGCCCCCTTACGTAGACTGCTCTTCCAGTTATCCTTTGGATTTTGTCTGTGAGCTACCATCGTGGGCTGTTTACCAGTTCTCGAAGAAGTCAAACCTGGGGTGATAAGTTTAATCTGTCTGTGGTAAATGTGGTTTGGGGGGGGGCCTCTGAAGATTCTGGAAACATGTATGGTGCTGGGAGGCGGAATGACAGCGTGAAGTGAGCTGTGGAGCCTGGTTTGCCTTCTGCTCGGCTGCTGAGTGACTGCTGGCTGAGGTTCACCTCTCTGAGCCTCAGTTTCCTTTTAACAACATGCGACTTCCGCCGACTGACCTTACTGGAGATTACCAGCGATAATGGTGAAATACCAGAGCCGCACCCCGCTTATGTGAAAACTCAGCCGGTGGGCGGCAGCTGGGCGAGGCGGCAGGCCCAAGCCTTCACCCAGTCTGCAAGCAGGAGAGCAGAAGAGGTGTGGACACCCTCTCAGCCCCGGCTCCTGCTGGCTGCTGGGTGGGCCTCCGCAGACATCACCTGGAGTGGGTCCCAGTGGTACCCGATGGCATGATCCATGCTCCTTCTCCTGCTGTCCCCGAGCCCAGGCCCCCTCCGAAGACTCCATCACAGTGACAGAGGGGCTGGTGCAATGGCTGTGCCTCGCGGCCCTCCGTGCGCAAGCAGCCTCGAGGCCGGCTTTCTCAAAGAAGCCGGACAAGGATCGCGTCAGCTGGGTGACGGTGGTGGTTTCCAAAGCAACTTTCCGACCCAGCCGGGAATGGAGGGTTGGCTTCGAAGCTCTGCTATCTCAATTATTAGACGTGGAATTTGTATGCAAACAGCTTTCCATGGACGCACGTGGGATTTTTCTCTCCACTGTAGATCCAGCCTTCCGTGCTGGACCCTGGGCTGCCTCGGGGGGTTTGGAGCCAGGGGCTGGAGTGGAGGGCCAGGGGTGCCAGCACCCAGAGAGGCAGCCGGGGCCCAGGGAGGGCACCTCCTCTGAGGGTGCCTGTCCTCACCAGCCGCCCACCCTCAGGGCAGCTAAGTTTCATCCACCCGTGGTGGCTGTACCCATGCTTAGTACCCAGAGTCAGGCCAGTGCCTTTCCCCCAAGGATCCGGAGTTCTGGGGCTGGGATTGCAGAGCTGACGCATCAGCAAGCAGAAGGCTCCGCCCAGGAGCCCAGAGGGAACTAAACCGCTGGCCTTTGCTCAGGCCACTCCCCTTCCCCCTTCCGGGAGTTCCCTTCCTCCACCCAAGTCCCAGCACTCAGGCCCACCCCTCCAAGCCCTCAGCCCCCTGCCCCTCCCCGTGTGATGCTTCAGGGGGAAGGAGACCTCTCCCTCCAGCTTATCCACATCTGGTAACCACTTCCCCACTTCCTGCCCTGTCACACCAGGGATGGCTGACCGTTGTCTGTGCAATGGGCGACCTTGAGGGCTCTGGACACCCCATGTGGCATCTCTGTTTGGTTATGTCATCTCCAGACACGCTTTTGTTCCCCTCGCTTCTGTCTTCCTGTCTCCAGCCAGAGACCCACCAGGGCTGGTCAGAGCCGGGCTGTCCCAGGGGTGGTGTGCTCCTGGCCTGGCACGTGGCCAAGCTTTGCCTGATCCCCCCGCAGCTCGTGGGCTGGTCACCCTGAGGCCCACTGTTGAAAGCACGCTCGTCGAGGCCACACACTGGTGGGTCTGAGTAGGGCCCTGCCAGGGGTGCCTGCCCAGGAGCCCTCTGACCGCAGGAGCCAGGGCCTCACTGACAGGCCCGCGGGGGCAGCTCTGGGTTAAGTCTCCGTAATGGTGACTCTGGAGTGTCGTCCACCAGCTGCCACACTGGGCAGGGGGGCGGGGAGCCACTCCCCTGGACGCTTTTCCTTGTGACGGTTGGTCCCCCCTTCCTGTCCTGCACCACCCATCAGCCGGGCACGGGCAGGTCTCCCGGGGGGCTGCCGTCACCGCTGAGGACGTGGCTCGGGGCAGAGGCCAGTGTGTTTTTATTCTGTCCCGGGGCGTGCATGTCTTCTTGCCATCACCCCCCAAATCCTACCCCTAAGACAGGGCAGAGGGGGACACTGAGGCCCTGTGTGGGGGAGGCTGGCTCAAGGCCACAGGGCGGCTGCAGCAGAGCTGGGGCCAGGCCTCAGGATGAGACCTGCCCTGGACTTCCTTTGCTTATTGGTCTTGCTGGGGTGACCACCAGGGCGGCCACAGGGCCGGGATTCAATTCCCTTAGTGCCCCAGGCCCCAGCACACAGATGCTGGCCGCTGAGGAGTGGACAGTGGTCTGGAACGGGAATGGAGGCCTCAGGTCCAGCCCACCTCCTGGCTCCTGGGCTCCCTCCTCATCTGCCTTCTCCCCAACCCATCCATACCCTGTTCCGTAAAACCTGTGCCCTCGTGGGTCTCTGCCCCTCAGGGCTCCCGAGCCCAGGAGTGTGGGCTTATTTGGGGAGCCCAACTGCGATTTCCCAGGGCAGGCCTCGGCCTCCTGCCGCCTTGCCCCCCAGACACCCCCAGTGTCCAGCACAGTGAGGGGCTCCCCAGAGCAGCTCAGATAAGGCCCACTGTAGCCCAGTGAGTAGGGCCTCGGCCAGGGGAGGCACCGTCATGATAGGCTGGTCGGGGGACCCAGAGCTGCCCGGGCTGGGAGCCTGACAACCTTCTGGAATTCTGTCCAGCAGACGGGGCTGTGGCTTCAATAGACATTGACCCAGACCTGGGGGAGGGCATGGCTGGGCCATGGAGACCCAGTAGACCCTCACCCCCAAGCGGTGCCCTGGCTGGAGAGAGTGCTGGGCGTGGGTTAGGTGTGGCATGGCAGGTACCCCTGCTGGAGCAAGGACCCACGAATCCCAAACCAAGTGTGGGCCTCACCTGGGCCTCTAAGATCGTGGCTGTTTCAACTCCCTGAGAGATGCCCCAGGGTCAAGGCTGGTGTCTGGCTGCCTGGGACTCAAACCCAGGCAGTGGGACTCCAGAGGCCTCACTCAGTGACCCTGGTCCCTTGTTGGCCATCCCTGGCCCAGGGCCCTCATGGCCTGGTGGGGGTCATGGGGGCGAATCATATAAGTGGGGCTGGTGGGTGTGATCGCCCAGCCCCCCGTGAGGGCAGGGACTCGTGCGAGCCCCTCTGTGTCCGTAGGGCCCAGCCCAGGCCCCCCTAGAGTGGGGTCAACAAGTGAGTGTTAGCAGAGGCCGAATAAGCAAATTAACACATTGATGAAAGATGAGTCAGTGTGATGGGCCCTAGTGGGCTTTCTCCTGCTGAGAGATGCAAGGTGGGCTTCCCAGAGGAGGTGACATGGGAGCAGCTTCTAAGGTGGTGGGATTTGGACGTGCAGGAAAGCGGGGAGGTGCCCCAGGGGCAGAGGCCGCGTGGAGGGATGATGCAGGGCAGGCTCAGGGAGCCCCGAGTGGACCTGTTCGGCTCCATCATCCAGCTTGGGGTGGGAGCCAGCGTGGACGCGAGCAGTGGCCTTGGCTGGCACAGGTTGGTGACCTCTCCCTCCACCTCAAGCCCCTCAATGCACCTAGCTGGGGAATCGGGGATTCAGGTGGCTGCGTCGGTGGGCAGCGATGCTCTGCAGACCCCAGTGCATTGCTGTACTCTGCGTCCTCAGATGCTGGGCTAGGAGCAGCAGGGGCTGACCCTGGAGTGGGATGGGGAGGCAGTGCTTGGGCGTGGGATCCGAGAGTGTACGTTAATGACGGTCTTGGGCATTGCGGCTGAAAGTGTGGCTCCGCGTGGGTATCAGTCACGGGCGCTTCCTCATTTATCCCTCAGAACAGTGTGGGTTGCTAGGACCATTATTCCCATTCACAGACGGAGAAACTGAGGCCCAGAGAGGTTACATGTGAAGGGTTTGCCTTCCCTGGTGGTGACACCATTGTCGTCATAGCTGTCCTTTGTAGATCAGATCACAGGGTGTTCTCACCCACCTCACCTCTGCAATGTTAGCGTACCCAGTTTACAGATGGGGACACTGAGGCACAAGGAGCTCCAGAGCCCACGCCCCCCAGCAGGCTGCATGCTGCCTGCCCCCCTCCCTCTGCCACCCAATTGTGGGGAGTGGGAGCAGCAGGAGGGAGGGCTGGCGTGGGCAGAGATAGACCCCCTCATTCGTTCAACAAACCTCCCGGCTCTGGGAGCTGAGCCCCGGCTATAAAAATCGACCAGAAGGTCCGGACCCTCAGTGAGCCTCGACTTCCCTGTCTGCAGAATGGGGCCACAAGCGAGTCATCCCCAAGGACCCGCCACCCCTACCCTGCAGGGTTGATCCTTAGGTTTCTGCAGCGAAAAATTCTTTCCTAAGCATTTTCAAATCCTTTAATCTCAGTTCATCCTCCTAGGAGGGCCCTGAGGGAGGCCCAGGAGGAGCCCAGGATCAGTGCAGTTAAGCGGCTCTCAGCCCGCTGGGGCAGAGCCAGGCAGGTGGGGGCCGCACTGGCACCACTGACGTCACCACAGGAATGCCGTAATGTTATCGTTAGGTGCCGTCCAGTCGGCGCCGACTCATAGCAACCCCATTATAACAGAAGAAACATTGCCTGGTCCCGTGCCATCCTCACAGTAGTAGGTATGTCTGAGCCCGTTGTGGCAGCCACCGTGTCAATCCAATGACGATAATGAGGCCTGGCGTTTCGTGGCATTCACCTCACACCGTCCCTTCCTTGTTCTGGCTCATTAAGCTCCCCAAGGAGCTGTTGGTGCCCTGTGATGCCCAGGCTACAGGTGAGGACTTGGGCCAGGGCGGGCGGGCTTGAACTCGGCATGTCTGGCCTTAAATTGTGCCCTCCCTCCCGATCCAGTGTCTCCACCTTCACGTTCCTTGTATGGCTGTCCTCTGTCGCTCCCCCCTCTGCATCCCCTGTGGGCCTAAGTTCTCCATGGAACACTCCTCCTGTCCTCAGCACACTGGGCTCCTTGCTGTCCTGCCCCATGGCCTTTGCACCTGCTGCGCCCTCATTCTGGGCCACACGGCTCCTCCCTCCCTTCTCAAATGTCACCTTCCACCTCCACAGAGAGGCCCTCCAGACGCTCCTGTCTAAAGCTGTTCCCACATCCCACCCTCTGCGACCCTACCGCTTGCTTTATTTACCTTCAAGCATTTATAAAGCCTTCTGTATGGGGGTGTGTGTGTGTCTGTGTGTCTTGTTAGCTTCCTCACTAGGCCGTAGGCATCACAAGGGCAGGGCTGTCCCTCCCATTCAGCTCATGGCTGTGTTCCAAATGCCCAGAAAAGTGGGGGGCTCCATGCATACTTGTGGGGGGTTAAAGGAAGTCCTGTTAGCAGTAGGCAGGGACCCCAGGGATGGAGGAGTCAGGACAGGGCCCCTTGTTGAGTTCCCCACCTGCTCACCGGGCATCCCCACCCCTGGCCCTGCCCGCCAGCATCAGGTTGCCGCTGATTCTTGCCATCCGAGCCTGCGTCCTCTGATTCAGTCTCACCTTCTGCACAAAGAAAAGGAGGCGACTGGGTCGCCTGGGGGGTGAGGTCACTCATTCCAGAAAGGAAATTGGTTGGCGGCGTTTCCATCATCCTGAGCCCCTGCTCCACACGTTCGAGCCCCCGCCTGCTGTCCCTCTGCCCTGCAGGGAGCCGGCCGACACCCACCTCCCACCCTCGTCTGCAGCAGCCCCCGGCGGATCAATGCCAGCCGAAGGATGACCAGTTGTGGCCGGCAGTCCCTCAACGTGCTCGCCGTCCTCTTCTCATTGCTGTTTTCTGCAGGTCAGTCCTGCCGCTCAGGGTGCCGCCGGGACGGGGCCGGGGGGTCAGTGCCAGCCCATCCGGGGTTCTGGGTGCTGAAAAGCGGGGGCCTTCGTGCCCCGTCCCACAGGCGCCCCCTGTGACCAGCCCAGATTTGCTGCTGTTCTGTGAGGCCCTACCGTGTGTCTTGCTGGCCACGGGGGGTCCGCTGGGAGAAGCCCTCAGCCCCCGCTTTCTCCTTTCCTCCTGCAAGTCACAGCCAGGCACTGTCAGTCATCCCCATTCCATAGACGGGCAAACCGAGGCTGGGAGAAGCCCTCGGCACCCATTCTCTCCTCTCCTCCTGCAAGTCACAGCCAGGCACTATCAGTCATCCCCATCCTAGAGACTGGCAAACTGAGGCTGGGAGAGGGGAACTGACCTGCCTGAGACAACACAGCAAGTGGAGGGGCTGGGATTTGAACTCAGGCCAGCGTGAGGCTGCAGCCCAACCTCCTGGCCTCCTAGGCAGTCCTCGTGGTCCCAGCCTGGGGCCCAGACGTGCACCCACACTCCTGGTTACAAAGACTTGAGCCGGCCCGCCAGAGAAGCCAGGTCCCCGGCAAGGGGACCCAACATGGCCCAGCGGTTCTGCCCACAGACATTGACCCTCATGCCCTCAGCACCTAGAGGGGAAGGAGCTCAATAAACAGGGAATCCCCGGGCTTGGCTTTGGCTGTGCTGCTGCCCTTGAGCCCTGCCCAGCTCCCTCATGGGCCTGCGGCCAGGCTCCAGTGAAGGGACAAAGACCTGAAACCACCAGACAGGTGTCAACGACTCTGCCAGAGCCTGGGGGCCTGAGGGGGCACTGAGAGACAGAGAATGAGCGAGAGCGCCTTTCGGGCCATAGCTGAGTGTCCGTGGGTAGAGCTGAGTGTCCCTGGGCAGAGCTGAGTGTCCCTGGGCAGAGCTGAGTGTCCGTGGGCAGAGCTGGGTGTCCCTGGGCAGAGCTGAGTGTCCATGGGTAGACCTGAGTGTCCCTGGGCAGAGCTGAGTGTCCGTGGGCAGAGCTGAGTGTCCCTGGGTAGAGCTGAGTGTCCCTGGGCGGACCTGAGTGTCCGTGGGTAGAGCTGAGTGTCTGTGGGTAGAGCTGAGTGTTCCTGGGCAGAGCTGAGTGTCCGTGGGCAGAAATGAGTGTCCCTGGGCAGAGCTGAGTGTCCCTGAGCAGAGCTGAGTGTCCCTGGGCAGAGCTGAGTGTCCCTGAGCAGAGCTGAGTGTCCCTGGGCAGAGCTGGGTGTCCGTGGGTAGAGCTGAGTGTCTGTGGGCAGAGCTGAGTGTCCATGGGCGGAGCTGAGTGTCCCTGGGTAGAGCTGAGTGTCCGTGGGCAGAGCTGAGTGTCCCTGGGTAGAGCTGAGTGTCCGTGGGCGGAGCTGAGTGTCCCTGGGCAGAGCTGAGTGTCCGTGGGTAGAGCTGAGTGTCCGTGGGCGGAGCTGAGTGTCCGTGGGTAGAGCTGAGTGTCCCTGGGCAGAGCTGAGTGTCCCTGGGCAGAGCTGAGTGTCCGTGGGTAGAGCTGAGTGTCCCTGGGCGGACCTGAGTGTCCATGGGTAGAGCTGAGTGTCCCTGGGCAGAGCTGGGTGTCCGTGAGCAGAGCTGAGTGTCTGTGGGCAGAGCTGAGTGTCCGTGGGTGGAGCTGAGTGTCCCTAGGCGGAGCTGAGTGTCCGTGGGCAGAGCTGAGTGTCCCTGGGCAGAGCTGAGTGTCCGTGGGTAGAGCTGAGTGTCCCTGGGCAGAGCTGAGTGTCCCTGGGCAGAGCTGAGTGTCCCTGGGCGGACCTGAGTGTCCATGGGTAGAGCTGAGTGTCCCTGGGCAGAGCTGGGTGTCCGTGAGCAGAGCTGAGTGTCTGTGGGCAGAGCTGAGTGTCCATGGGCAGAGCTGAGTGTCCCTGGGCGGAGCTGAGTGTCTGTGGGCAGAGCTGAGTCTCCCTGGGCGGAGCTGAGTGTCTGTGGGCAGAGCCGGCTGGGCCGTGCTGGGTTGCCTTTGATGGGGCCTGGCTTCTCTGGTCAGCCAGCTCTAGTTTGGGGGAGCCGAAGGGCTCACTTTATGCCCGTTTTTGTAACTAGGGGTGTGGACGCACGTCTGGGCCCCAGGCTGGGGTCACGAGGACGGCATAGGAGGTCGGGAGGTCAGGCTCCAGCCTCATGCTGGCCTGGGTTCAAATCGCAGCCCCTCCACTCGCTGTGTCGTCTCAGGCAGGTCAGCTCTCCTTGCTGCCCCCACCCCGGGGGAAGAAACCACTCACCTTAGGTACAAATGAGGAAACTGAGGCTCAGAGGAAGACAGCGACCTGCCCAAAGCCACACGGGTGGCCAGTGGAGGGGCCCAGATTGGAGCCCAGGAGTCAGGGCTGAGTCCTCCAGACAGTGCTGTGTCCATGGGCCTCTCTCAGACCCCGAGGGTCTGGGACAAGGTGGATGGCCTCCTCCTTGGTGTCCCCTGTCTGTGGGCTGGTTTCCTGGTGACCTAGAACCCACTGGCCTCCCAGGGGAGCGTCCATCTGCCCAAGTCCCGCCGGCAGTCTCGGACAGCAGTGCGGCTCTGCCACCCCACACCCACAGGGGAGGCCCTTTGCCGTCCACCCTCCTTTGTCTAACACAGTGCTGCTTGGAGTTCCCAACAACCTGGGGCCACTGGACTTCTGTCAGTAAGCGGGGGCAGGGCACGGAGAGACTACCATGCATCCTGAACCCCTGGTCAGAGCCAGGTGCTGTCCCAGTCACCCCCATTCTGCAGACAGGGAAGCTGAGGCATGGGAGGGGAACTGATCTGCCTGACACAAGGCAGCAAGTCCCAGCTGCTGTGCCGCTCCCAGCCTAGCGCTTCTTCTGCTTGGTATGTGCTTCCGGGGAGTAGCCACGGCCTCGTCATCTTTGCCAAAAGGCCAGAGCGAGTGATGGCGACACCCCAGTGGTGGCCAGGGGAGCCGTGCCCAGTGCTGGAAGGACCTGTCCATCTCCCCTGCCCTCGCCTGGCCTCCACAGGCCCCATGTCTGCAGACCTCATGGCCCAGCAAAGGCCCCTGTCTCCTCCCCGAGGCCCCTTCCGCAGTCCCTTCCCTCCTGAGTCCTGGATAGCTTCTCAGTTCCTGTCTCAAGGCCTGAGCTGCTTCTGGCAACAGGGTGTTCCTGCCCACACCCAGCGCCCACAACTAAGTGGGAGCAGACCCTGCCCAGCTGGGGGACCCCATTACCCGCCTACTCTGCCCTCACTTCCAGCCCCCACACCCAGTACCCACAGCTGAGCGGGAGCAGACTCACACCCGGCTGGGGGTCCCCAGTGCCTGCCTGCTCTGCCCTCACCTCCAGCCCCCAGCCCCCATGTCTCCAGCAGTGGGAGCAGACTCACACCCGGCTGGGGGTCCCCATCACCTACCTTCCTCTGCCCTCACCTCCAGCCCCCACACCCAGTGCCCACAGCTGAGCGGGAGCAGACTCACACCCGGCTGGGGGTCCCCAGTGCCTGCCTGCTCTGCCCTCACCTCCAGCCCGCAGTCCCCGTGTCTCCAGCAGTGAGTCTCAGACAGGCATGCCAGGATCACCTGGGGGGCTTGCTATGGCACAGATTGCAGGTCCCACCCTGAGTTTCTGATCCAGAAGTTCTACTGAGGGCCCGAGAAACGGCATTTCTAACAAGTTCCCGGGAGATGCTGATGCGGGGGCAGGTCAGAGAGCCTCAGTTTACTCCTCTGTACAATGGGACTGGAGTCCCCGGGTGAGGCAAACGGTTAAGTGCTCACCTACCAGCCGAGAGCTTGATGATGAGAACCCACCCAGAGGCGCCTGGGTAAACAGGCCTGGTGATCGGCTTCTGAAAGGTCATGGCCGTGACAATGCTGAGGAGCAGTCTATCTGCCCACATGGGATGGCCAGGGGTCAGAGCTGACTCCAGGACAACTACAACAATGGGAATAAATGAGATAGTGCTTCGGCCTGGCACGCACATCATACCCCGAGTCCCCATCAAGGGGGTCCCCCGTTCTCCAAGGGCGGGGGAACTGGAGAGCTCCCCCGACTCCTAGAAACCTGTGACCTGTCTCCGACAGTGGCCATGTCCCTCTCCATGGAAGAGGGTGCTGTATTTGAGGGGTGCCGAATACCCCAAGGGCCGCCTGAGCCACTGCCCACCTGCCCAGCCCTGCTGGGCCTCCCCTCCGGCAGCCCCCAACAGGCTGTCTGGAAGCTGCGTGGGCTGCAGACGAATCACCTCTCGGTAGAGACAGCTTTCGACAAGCCAGAGGAGCTTTTGCAAACCCAGTGCCTTTGTGGTTGGAGAAATGTATTCAGCCGGCGAAGCCCCTTTTCAGCAGTACAAATTAGATACAGCATCCCTTTTATGAAGATACTAATTAAGCCAGCGAGAGTGGCTCCGGGTTTTTTCCATTGTTGCATTGCTCGGGCTTTCGCGCCTGTTTACCACCATCAGCACGCCGGGTAAATACCGCCCGGGGCTGGAAGACACCGCCCTGGCTCAACGGCCCCAGGTGAACAGGGGGTGGGGAAGGAGGTCCAAGCCAGGGCAGCTCTGTCAGGGTCCAGGGGTGAGGTGCGGGTGGCCGAGGCAGGCCCTTGGGAACCCCCAGATCTATGGCACTGGTTTAGTAGAAATGAGGTGCACAGGGCACGCTGCTTTGTCCATAGGGAAATCTGGTTCATGAACCCATACCGCCTACCTCCAGGCCAGTTTGGGGTTGTCAGCGGGTCCACCCCCAGTCCATGCAGTAAACCAGTAACCAGCTGCCATCGAGTGGACTCCAACTCATGGTGATCCCATATGTGTCAGAGTAGAACGCTGCTCCATAGGGTTTTCAATGGTTGATTTTTCAGAAGGAGATCACCAGGCCTTTCTTCTGAGGCACCTCTGGGTGGACTCAAACCTCTGACCTTTCATTTAGCAGCTGAGTGCTTTACCTGTTTGCACCACCCAGGGTGCAAACTGTATTTGACCACACAGTAACAAAGGTTTTTTTTAAGAAGAGCCCTGGTGGCGCAATGGTCACGTGCTCAGCTGCAGTTCAAACCTACCCAGCAGCTTTCTGGGAGAAAGACCTGGTGATCTGCTCCTTTAAAGATAGAGCCTAGAAAACCCTATAGGGCAGTTCTGCTCTGTCACATGGGGTCACCATGAGTTGGAATCGACTCGACGGCACCCAACCACAACAGTGACCAAGAAGTTGAGTGTCCTGAACTTGGGATTCAGAAAGGCCTGGGTTTGAATCTGGCTCCAGCACCGCTTGCCAGCTGTGTGGCCTTAGGCAAGTCCTTTAAGCCTCTGAGCCTCAGTTTCTCCAACTGCAAAAAGTGTCATCCCAGACCTGGCTGCTCGGCTGGCTGTGCAGTCTAAATGAGCTAAAACCTGTGAAGCAACCTAGCTCCTAGTAGGTGCTCAGTCGATGCTGGTTTCCTGATGGAGGGCCTGCTGTGTGCCAAGCTGCTGGGAGGGGACCCACGGGAGGCTAAGACGCCGCCCTGCCCCCAGGAAGCCCCCATGTAATTAGGGCTGCCATCAAGCGAGGGGCCCAGAGGAGGGGTCTCCAGAGCGGTAAGCCTCAAACTGGGTCATGGGGAGACAGGCTTCCCAGGAGGGAAGAGGCGAAAGGCCCTGGGACAGGCCAGCCCCCCAGGCCTCTCCCCTTGACACTCGTTACTGATGAGGGTTCTGGGACAGCGGGCCCCACCAAGCTGGTGACTCTGTCTTACAGTCTTGTCCGCTCATTTCCGGGTCTGTGAGCCCTACACCGACCACAAAGGCCGCTACCATTTCGGCTTCCACTGCCCCCGGCTCTCCGACAACAAAACCTTCATCCTCTGCTGTCACCATAACAACACGGTCTTCAAATACTGCTGCAACGAGACGGAGTTCCAGGCAGTGATGCAGGCGAACCTCACAGCTGGCTCCGAGGGTTACATGCACAAGTAAGTACCACAGCCCCCACTAAAATCCCACAAAATCCCCTCGCTGCAAGGATGGGAGGGCCTGGAAGGAGCCTAGGAAAAACCTCCAGGTGACCAGGGTATCTGGCCTGTTCTGCCCACTGAGCTTTAGCCTTCGCATCTGAGAAATGGGCACATAATACCTACCTCCCAGGGCTTCAGCAGAAGTTGAATGAGGTCAAGTAGATGGAGAGCTTTCAGGCAGGCACCGAGGTGCTTGGGCCTGGAAGCCACAGGGCCCAAATTCCTTTCTTTATCCGTTATTCATTCAACAAGTATTCATTGACACAATTGCCCCAGCAACGAATCCTTTTCAGCCTCCCTCTTAAGGTGATTTGAACACAGTGAGAGCAGGGCCCTGATGGAGGGGACCACCAGGGTGAGGGGTGGTGGGTGAGGGAGCACAGAGGAGGGACACCTAGCTCAGCCCGTGGATTTAGACAAGGTTTGCTGGAGGTTAGGAGGAGGATGGAGAAGAGGAGAGTTTGTCAGCAGAGAGCCGGCGGACTGTGCTAAGTAAACGGGGCCGAAACAGCATTCGTTTCTCTTATTATGAATGAAGCTGTGTTGCTATGAGTCAGAATCAACTCAACCTCAGTGGGTTTGGTTTTTGGTTTTGAGCATCTTTTCACATGTTTGAGGGCCATTTGCATTTCTTTTACTATGAGCTAGCTGCTTATAGCCTTTGCCATTTTTCTACTGAATTTCTGGTCTTTTTCTTATTTATTTACAGGGACTCTTTATATATGAAAGAAATACGATGAGTTACAAATATTTTCACAGTGTGTCTTCGAAGTTATGATGATTTTTCTCATGCTTACTTTTTTAATTGTTGTGCAGTCAAATTTTTTCCCTCTGGGTTTTGCATCATATGGAGAAAAGCTTTCCCTGCTCTGAGACTGTCAAAAAAAATAAAACTTACATTGTCTTCTACTTCTTTTATGTTTTCATTTTTTTTCCTTTAAATCTTTGATCTATCAGAAATTTATTTTGATATAAGTTTTGAGGTAGGAATCCAACTTGATTTTGTTTTCACCCAAATGGGTAGCCAGGTGGGGCCCTGGTGGTGTAGTGGTTAATAGCTCAGGCTGCTAATCAAAAGGTTGGCCGTTCAAATCCACCAACTGCTCCTTGGAAACCCTATGGGGCAGTTCTACTCTGTCCTATAGGGTCGCTATGAGTCGGAACAGGTTTGGTTTGATTTTTGGTTTGGATAGCCAGTTGTCCCAACACTTTCATTGACTTGTCCGTCTTTTCTCCCCTTTTGTGAAAGGCAAATTTATCATATACTGTGACATACCAAAGATGAGTATTGGGGCTGACTGGAGGTTTTCTCCTGGGTTTTTCATTGATCAACTTTCAGATAGTACTTCATTGTGTTAACTGCTGTGGGCTTTTAATATGTTTTAATATATATTTGATCTGTTCCCCCTGGCTCTTTTGTCAGATAAACTTTAGAATTAGTGCTGTCTAACTCCCTACCGTCACCAAAAAAAATCCAGTTAGTCTTTTTTACTGAGGTTGTGTCGAATTTATTAATTAATTTAAGGAGAACTGACCTTCCATGAACATGATATTCAAGAACGTGATGTGTCTATTTGTTCAATTTTTTTTCATCGCATTTAGATTTTATACATATCTTTGACATTCATTTCTATGTATTTCTTTTTGTGTAACTATTATAAATAGGGTCTTTTTTCCCACTCTATCTTCTGACTATTGTTTTGATGGTAAAAGCTAATGATTTCTATATATTAATTTTATACTCGGCCCCTTTACTGAAATTGCTTATCTATGGGGTGCGTTTTCAGTTGACTTTCTTAGGCTTCCGATGGCATCGTCTGCAAACAATGATAACTGTACCTCCTCCTTTCCACTTTTGGCGCCTTCCCTCTCGTCTCATCCAGTCACATTGGCTGGTGTCTCTAAAACATTCATTCAAATTATCGGGCATTCTTGTCTTCTTCCTGACTTAATGGGGATGCTTCAGATGTTTTCTCAGTAAGCTTCAGGCTGATTCTTGAGTTGAAATAGATGTGTTTTTTTAATCTTCAGAAAAAATCCATTGGAAAAGAGTGTTTGTTGAGTGACAGAGGGATGAGCGAAACTACTGGGATGTGGTAGGGTAGGTAGGGTAGTGTGTGAGCCCCGATCTCTCTGTCTGATGTTGGGGCTTAGTACTTTACCACCGTGCTGTGCTCACTGGGGCAGGAGGGAGGGTGCTGCGTCTTCCCTTGGGTCAGCAGGAGACGCAACACCCTAAGGACGACCATCCAAATCTCCCCTCCTCCCACCTAGGCCAACTCCCCAGCCCTCCTTCCTCAAATGCACCAGAGCTTCCCCTGAATATCTTTCCATCTGCTCAGGTCTTAGAATAATTCTATGTGTGAAGTCGTTTAGCAAGCCCTGCCCATCACCTCTGGGCTGGAATCAGGGCTGGAATTTGACCCAAGCCTTTTATAAGGCCAAGGACTGATTTCCTGCGGGAGAAGGGCGGTGCCGGGGCTGCAGTTGGGACCTCGAAATGTTATAAGTACCAAATGAAAGCCAGGCCAAGGCTTGGCAAAACTGCCAGACTTCTACAAGGCTCTGGCAACCCGTGCCTGGGATCCTCACTTTGAAGCCCACGGGTTCTATAATCTGCACATTACACGCGATTTCTCCACCATTTCAGCACACTGGGCCCTGGTTACTGACGATGAATAATTGCATTTGGCTCCAAAATAAAGGCCTTCCCCTGGGAGGAATGGCACTGTTGCAGATCGGAAGTTTAAGTTTATAGTCTTTAGAAAGTGGTTCTGGAGCACTTGAAGTGGGCCAGGCTCTGTGCCCAGCACCTTGTCCTCACCTGTCGCTGAATTCACCTGCAGCCCTTTGGAAGATGAGGCAGGAGAGGTTGTGTGACTTATCTGATCCATGAAGCAGGTAGGGGGTGGAGCCAAGAGCCAACCCAGGTAGTCTGGAAGTCGCTTTAGTAAGCCTGGGGCCCGCCAGTGGAGGTGAATCAGAGCAGGGAGGGTCCCCAGAGCGCCACTGACATTTGGGACTGGACAAATCTTTGTCTTGGGGGTCTGCCCTCTGCACTGCAGGGTTTGAGCAGCACCCCTGACGTCTACCCACCAGATGCCAGTAGCACACGTCCCCAGTTACGACAACCAAAAATGTCCCCAAACCAAAACCGAAACCAAACCCGGTGCTGTTGAGTCAATTCCGACTCACAGCGACCCTATAGGACAGAGCAGAACTGCTCCAAAGGGACTCCCAGGAGCGGCTGGTGGATTCTAACTGCTGTTGTTTTGGTTAGCAGCCAAGCTCTGAACCAGCGCACCCCAAATGTGCCCTGGTGGTGGGGGAATCACACCTGGTTGAGACCCATAGTCTAGAGAATCCTCTTGTTATCCCCCGCTCCTCCCCTTTCCATAGACAGGGGCACAGAGGCTCAGAGAGCGCCCCTCACGCAGGCAGGGAGTCCAGCCCCAGTCCCCCGCCCCAGCCCTGCCCCCACGCAGGCCTTTGCTGTTACACATGCTCCTGGGTCTCTGCTAACCAAAAGGTCGGCAGTTCGAATCCACCAGCCGCTCGTTGGAAACTATGCCGCAGTTCTACCCTGTCCTATAGGGTCGCTATGAGTTGGAATCAACTCAATGGCAATGAGGTTTTTTATTTTTTTATTTTTTTTTGGTTTTTGGTTTTTGGGTCTCACAGAGGGAGACCATGTGCCTGACTTTTGTGCATTTCAAATGTTTTTAAGAAGGAGGCTGCACAGGCCAGACGAAGTAGCAGCTACTGGCCGGGCTCACTGTGGTCAGCGGGTGATGTGCAAGGGAGCCACGGGGGTGGAGGGGAGGGCAGGGCCTGGGAGGCAGGGCCTCTTAGGCTGGGGGGCGGTGCTTGGACTTTCTCCTGAGGGCAGCAGGGCCCCCAAGGGCTCTAGGCCGAGAGAACCTGGTTGGGTCTGAGCTGCATGGGTGGTGCATGGAAAGAGGCGCACACATCACCGAGATGACCACCAGTCCAGCAGCTGGGACCCAGGCTGCCCCGCCTTCTCAGCTGCCAGGGCTCTGGGACCCCGAGGAGAAGGGAGCCAGGGAGCTGGACCAGGGCCTGGCTTCCAGGTGGGCCCAGCGGCAGAGGGGTCAACTGATGAGCCCAGGGCAGTGCAAAGTGGGGACTCGAGTGTAGGGGGTGACGCTCAGGAGCTGTGCCTGGGACAGGTCATTGAATGGAATGGGACAGGGCCCGAGAGGGGTGAGGAAGGTTGTAAAGTGGCTCCAGGTGTGTGAGGGGAGCCGGGTAGAGTCCACCAGGTTCTGGATAATTCCTCTATGACTGCCCTGCCCTTTGGGGGTTCTGACCCCACAATAATCCCAGGCCTCTCTGGGGAAGACACCTATGGTGTCTCCGTAATCCTCACGGTGACTCTGAGGAAGCCAGGAGGCCGCGGCGCGGACTGCCACACCTGCCTGAGGCCACAGGGTGGAAAGGGCTAGAGGCAAGGCCTGAGGGGCCTGTAGCCTTTGCCTGGCCAACGGGCTCTGCATCCAGGAAGCCAGGCGTCCCCTGATGCTGGGGATGGTGGACGTTCCCGTAACCCTGGCAGGTGAGTGCCCGCCAGCTCCCATCCACATGGGCCAGGTCAGCTTTCTCTGATGTACGGGGCCAGTTAGCAGCCGAGGCAGCCTGTGCCCACTCCTTCGCCCACCCTGCCTTTGGGGCCGTCTCCCTTCCGAGCCCGTGAATCAGTCGGGAGGCGGAGCCAGTGACAGGGAAAAGGAGAGCGTTCCTGATGACTTATTTATTGGTGTTTTTCCGGAGGAACAGAATGGTTTGTTTTGCTTCTGGCTGCCTGGCAGAAAGGCAGAAAGGCACCTCCAGAGGAAGCCACCTCACCGAGTCCACCAGCCCGCGAGAGGCCCACTTCCAGCCACACGGGAAGGCTGCTGGGGACAGGGCTGGGCAGACAGGCCTTGCGGTTTTAGGACAAGTATACTGCACGCTCTCCCATGCCAGGGCTTGGGCAGAGCCCAAGAAACAGCCTCACCAACCTGGGTCTGTGAACTAGTCCTGGGAGTGTGTGTACAGGGCACAGGGTGGGAGGGGCATGCAGAGGGGGCAGGGAATGTCTTTATGGAGTTGCTGGGACTGGAGCAGAGTCGTCAGCAATGCATCGGCCTTCCTCCCCAGGCAGATGGGCCTCAGGGGTGGAGGGTGAGAAAGGAATATTGTTGAGTAATACCGAGTCGATTTTCTACTCCTAGTGACCCCATGTGACAGAGAAGAACTGCCCCATTGGGTTTTCAAGGCTGTCATCTTTATGGGAGCAGATCGCCAGGTCTTTTCTGGAGCGGAGTTGTAGGGTAGATTCGAACTGCCAACTTTTCGGTTAGCAGCTGAGCACTTAACCGTTGCACCACCAGGGATCCCATAATAAAACAGATGTACCAGAAGAAAATAATCAATAGGTTATAATCAGTATGCGAGAATATAATGTAGGTTTTAAGAATACGGGCTCTTCATGACAAGAAGCAGAGGAAAGGGTAAAAGAATAGAATAAATACCACAGTATTTTATTTGTAACTATAGTGTTCTGCTAAATGGCGTTGTCTTAGGCATCCAGTGCTGCCATAACAGAAACACCACAAGTGGCTGGTTTTAACGAAGAGAAGTTTATTTCCTCATAGTCAAAGTAGGCTAAAAGTCCAAATCCAGGGCGTCAGCTCCAGCGGAAGGCTTTTTCTCTCTGTCGGCCTTCTTCTCTTCGGTGTTCCCCTGGAGTAGGAGCTTGTCTGCGCAGGGACCCCAGTCCAAAGGACGCGCTCTGCTCCCAGCACTGCTTTCTTGATGGTATGAGGTCCCCCGTCTCTCTGCTCACTTCTGTCTTTTATATCTCAAGAGATTGCCTCAGGACACAATCCAATCTTGTAGATCCAGTCCTGCCTCACTAACAACTGCCACCCATCCTCCCTCATTAATATCATAGAGGCAGGATTTACAACATACAGGGAAATCACACAGTACCAGGAATCAGGGCCCAGCCAAACTGATACACACATCTTTGGGGGACATAATTCAAGCCATGACTGGCGTATATTAGATGTAGTTCTAGTTTACACAGAAGAAGCCTTTAAGATATTGGAAAATCTATTCCCAGAATGTTACAACAACAACAAACAAACAAAAGTCCCAACATTCAGAATAAGACCCTCATGCTCTAAATATTAAATGAATTGCAAAGTAGAGACCCAGGTAAGAACCAGCCTTTCTCCAGCAATACAGAAATGATTTCGGATGGAAGTTCAAATTGTTACTCACTCTCTAGAGGGCAGTTTGGTAATTTATCAAATCCTTAATGGTTTTTCCAGAAAAAAAATAAAAAGAAGTTACCGAATATTCTTGTTCACCTTCCAACCCCATCAAGTCCTGGAAGGCATAAAACTTTAAACAGCACCATCATTGTGAGGACTGAAGAGGTTCTAGAAGCCATTACGTTTCCTAATCTGAATACATTCCATTGAGCCCAGGAAAGGGAAACCTATTAATCATTCATGAGCATTTATTGTGGCACAGTGGTTAAGCGCTCGGCTCAGTTGCTAACCGAAAGGTTGGTGGTTCGAACCCAACAGCTGCTCCTCGAGAGAAGGATGTAGCATAGCAGTCAGCTTCCATAAAGATTGTTGTTGTTAGGTGCTGTTGAGTTGGTTCTGACTCATAGCAAGCCGTGTACAACAGAACGAAACACTGTCCAGTCCTGTGCCATCCTCATAATCCTTGTTATGCTTGAGCCCACTGTTGCGGCCACTGTGTCAATCCATCTCATTGAAGGTCCTCCTCTTTTTCGCTGACCCTCTGCTTTGCCAAGCATGATGTCCTTCTCCAGGGGCTGGTCTCTCCTGATAACATGTTCAAACTACGTGAGATGAAGTCTCACCACCCTCACTTCTAAGGAACATTCTGACTGTACTTCTTCCAAGACAGATTTGTTTGGCAATCCACAGTATATTCAATATTCTTCGCCAACACCTTAATTGAAAGATGTCAGTTATTATTCGGTCTTCCTTATTCACTGTCCAGCTTTCGCATGCATATAAGGCGATTGAAAATACCATGGCATGGTGTAAAAATGGCATGGTGGCAGCATCTGACCTCCTCTAACTTCACAAGGGGGATAGAGAATCAAGATCGACAACCCAAGGCTGATTCCTATGAGGCGGAGGTCAGACATGCCTCTACCCTCCAACCTTTTTACCAGTTCTGACACCAACTGTCCCTCCCACGGACTCTACTTCTCTGCTGGGTTCGATAATTTGTTGCAATGGCCACACAGAGCTCACAGACAATACTCATGATTATGGGGTTTATTAGGGAAGTAACAGCATACAGTTCAGGTTCAGGAACACTCAGGATACAGTTCTTTGATCAAGACAGCCTCTTCCCAGCTGTGCCTGCAGGCAGGCCTCTCTCTAGCCCCCGGCCTCTGCCCTGCACAGGCAAGTGTTACAAAGCTCTTTTACTCCGCTGATAAGTGCCCAGAGGCACCCTACTCGGCCTCGCCCTGAAGGAGCTCAGCTCTCTCACGCGGTGGGTCCATGAGCCTAGCTCTACCTAGTGCCCAGAGGCACCTTACTCTGCCAGCAAGCCTCCTGCCCAAAGGTACTCAGCTTTCTTGCTCTTTGGGCCAGGAAGCCCACTGTGCCATCTTCTGCCGGTCTCCAGCCTCTGTTGCCACCGTTTCTCTGCTGCTGCTTCTTGCCATCTTCGGAGTTACAACTCCCTCTCGGTCTCCTGGTTCCAGGACCTTCTCAGCACAGAGATCCCAGGTCCAAAGGACGCACTCCACTCCTGGCTCTTCTTTCTTGGTGGTGGTGAGATCCTCCCTTTCTGCCTCTAGGATGGCTCATTTTAAGCCAGCGGGATGGCAAAACTGACCAGTTCTTCATTTGGGTTCTATATACCTCATTGGTATGGTCCTATCCCCACAATGGTGCCATGCACCTTATTTACATTATTAGCAAGCTATCCAGCTCCTTGGTGGGCCACAAGCACCTCATTTGCATATTCCCACCCAGTCATTTGGTGGGAGTTACAAAAACTATGGCTAGAAGGGCCATATTAAGTAATTCACTGCGCTGCACTTGGGTCAGGTGCATCTTAGTCCTCAAAGTGACATCTTTGCTTTTAATATTTTAAAAAGGTCTTTTGCAGCAGATTTGGCCAATGCAATACGTCATTTGATTTCTTGACTGCTGCTTCCACGGACGTTGATTATGAATCCAAGTAAACTGAAATCCTTGACAACTTCAGTCTTTTCTGTGTTTATCATGATGTTGCTTATTGGTCCAGTTGTGAGGATTTTTGTTTTCTTTATGTTGAGGTGTAATCCATACTGAAGGCTGTGGTCTTTGATCTTCGTCAGTAAGTGCTTCAAGTCCTCTTCACTTTCAGCAAGCAAGGTTGTGTCATCTGCATATCGCAGGTTGTTAATGAGTCTTCCTCCAATCCTGATGCCGCGTTTTTCTCCATAAAGGTTACAGCCTTGGAAGCCCCCTGGGTCAGTTCTACTCTGTTCTATAGGGTTGCTGTGAGTCAGAGTCGACTCAACAGCAACGGGTTTGGTTTCGTTCGGTTCATCAGTCACCTCAGTCTCAGATGTGCTGCAGTAAAGAGCACGCACCAAGTCTCTGTGGCTTGGAGCACAAAGGCTTGTTTTTGGCTCACACCACATGTCCTTCACAGTCATCTTTGGCTGTACACATGTGGGCCATCCTGTGACCCAGCAGTCCCCACCCGGGACTCTTGAAAAAGAGGAGGGTGAAACCACACGGTAGCCTTAAGCTTCTATTCACATCCCATCGTCCAGCACGTGTCACGTGGTCAAGCCTGCTATCAGCGAGGCCGGGAGAGACGCACGGACAGAGAGACTCTGGGCCTAGATCTATCACGCCTTCATCACACTAGCCCACATCCACTTGGTCCTTTCTTTTTCCAGGCCCTCGTGATGCCTCATGAATCCTCACAGTTATACCTTGAAGTAGGGAGTGTTGTTATGCCCATTTTACAGGTGAGGAAACTGAGGCTCATTTCCCCCAACATCACAGAAAGAGTATTTTGCAGAGCTGGGATCTGAGTTTACGCAGCCCTGACTTCTTACCCCCAATATACTGTTGGTGGAGTTAGCTGCTGTCCAACTCATGACGACTCCATGTGTTACAGAGTAGAACTGCCCCCATAGGGTTTTTTTGGCTGTAATCTTTGTGGAAGCAGATGGCCAGGCCTTTCTTTTGTAGTGCAGCTGGATGGGTTCTCACCTTTAGGTTAGTAGCTGAGAGCAGCTCTGACTTCTCGAGGCGACACCTTAACGGCCAGGTGCATCTGCCTTGCCTCACAGACCCTGCAGGCCTCTCCCGTTAGGGAGTGGGGGGCCTCATTTCTCCCATTTTGCAGATGAGGTCTGCAAGAGGCCGTTGGCCACCACCAGCCCTGGCCTGGCCTGAGCCTTGCAGCTGATACTTCCTTCTGACACAATGGTCTTGGGAACCCGCCTCCTCCACCCTCTAATGTGGCTGCTGAGTGGGGCGGTGACAGGGGACTTCCGTCTCGATGGCCCAGGTGCAACTGCTGTCCTGTGATGTATCTGCCTTGTTCCCCGGGAAGATTGTCAGTAAGATTCTTCCATCAGAGAAGCTTTGTTTATTGCTTGGGAAACACCAAAAGAACTTGAACCAGTAAATATTCCAAAGTATGCTGAAACATGGTTCTCGTGGCTTTGGCTGGCTTCACAATGCCTTCTATTTTATCTTCTGCCGTTTACAAAACACACACACACACACACACACACACACACACACACACGCCCTGCCTTGCTGCATCTGGACGGAATTAATTTCCAGATCACATTTCTAAATCAAATAATAATTTGAAAAAAAAAATCAAAATCCTCCCAGCTGGCCAAGCATGGGGAGGTGGGCATGGAAGGCAGGAGAGCCACCTGGGGCAGATGTCCAGGGCCCGGGCTTCCTAGTGGCCGTCATCTCGAGGGTGGGCTCCTGTGGGGTGATATGGGAGTTGCTGAAGGTGTCTCCTCACGCTGGCACATCCCTCAAGGATGAGCTAAGAGAGCAGTGGGGATCACATGACCACCCCCCATGTGCTGGTTGGGGTGAGGTGCAGACCCCAGCAGTGCCAATGACACAGTGACATGCTGGAGACTGAGGGGCAGTGACCTGAGCCAGGGCTCAGTTTCTGGTAGAGGGTGAGCTAGGATACCGAGCAGATGCGGGAGCCCCTCTTCTCAGCACTGGTCCTAGACTTGACCTTGGAATTCCCCCAAGATTCACCGGGCTCTGAGGCCAGATGGGCCGGATCCAAATCCAGCTATGCCACGTATCAACTGTGTAGCCTTTGGCAAGTGACCTTGCCCTCTGTGCCTCATTTCCTCATCTGTAAAATGGGAATACACCAAACCCATTGCTGTCAAGTCAATTCTGACTCAGCGACCCTGTAGGACGGAGTAGAACTGGGGCATAGAGCTTCCAAGGCTGTAAATCTTTACAGAAGCAGACTGCCACATCTTTCTCCCGTGGAGCTGCAGGTGGGTTCAAACTGCCAACCTTTCAGTTAGCAGCTAAAAAAAAAAAAGTTGCCGTCTAGTCAATTCTAACTTATATCAACCCCATGAATGTCAGAGTAGAACTGTGCTCCATAGGGTTTTCATGGCCGTGACCTTTTGGAAGCAGATTGCCAGGCCTTTCTTCCAAGATGCCTCTGGGTGGGTTCAACCCTCCAGACTTTATGTTAGTAGGCAAGCACTTAACCATTTGCTCCAGCAGGGACTCCAGCTCCTAAGTCGTGATTTATTGCAAGGATTCTGAAAACACAAGGTAACAGCATGTTGTAATTGCTAGTATTACTGTTAATTTTAGTTAATAGTCATGTGGAATATAAAATCTCATTAAGAAGTTATTAATATCAAGGCTACCAGTATCGCCAGCTCATAATAAGCTCTCAATAGATGTCAGCTTTAGTGACATTATTAGCAGCCCTGTGCCGAATCCTGGGCTCACAAAGACAAGCTGGACCCAACCTTGCCCTCAGATGCTCCCAATCTCCAGGGACAGACAATTCTAGCAAACAGTGTGTTCTGGGAAACCCAGTGGCTTTATGAGCCCAGAGGAGGGCAAGGCATCAGGGAAGGCTTCCTAGCGGAGGTGATAACTGAGCTAGCTGGGGGCTAGCTGGCTGTACAGGAGGCAGGGAGGGAGTTCCAGGCAGAGGAGCAGCACTTACAAAGGCCTGGAGGCTGAGAGCCATTGAGTTGGAGGCAGCTATCCCCCCTCCACCCCTGAAGTCCTGGGTGGTCATGCCCAAGGCAGTGTTGTGCAGTGGTTAAGGATATTTGCGCTGGAACTGACTGCTGGGTTTAAATCCTGTCTCTGCCACCTAATGGCTGTGAGATCTTAGAGAAGTCTCCTCATGCCTCAGAACCTCAGTTTCTCCATCTGTGAAACGGGAATGATGATAATACTATTTCAGTGGTTGCTGGGGGGTTAAATAGGTTACCACGTGTAAAGCATTTAAAGCAATGGGCATCCGCTGCCGCTTCTGGTATCATCATCATCATTATTCCTCGGTCCCAGGCCCCACTCCAGCTGGCTTCTTGGTCCTTCTCAGCAAGACAGCATCTGCAAACAGCTGCCTCCGCCTCCCACTCAGCCCTCTCCTGCCTTCAGCCCCCACGGCTGCTGCCGTGGGAACCATGAGGAAAAGCCTGGAGCTGTGGGGGCTCCAGGGGAGGGTGCAGAGAGGGTGCTGGGTCCCTTAGTATCTAGTACTGCTGTAACAGAAATACCACACGTGGGTGGCTTTAACAAACAGGAATTTATTTACTCACAGTTTAGGAGGCTAGAAATCCAAATTTAGGGCACTGGCTCTAGGGAAAGGCTTTCTCTCTCTGACGGCTCTGGAGGAAGGTCCTTGTCTCTGAGCTTCTGCCCCCAGGCCATCTTGTGGCTTGGCATCTCTCTTCTGCTATCTCTGCTGTTTGCTTGTTTAATCTCTTTTATATGTCAAGAGGTTGACTCAAGATACACCTTACACTCGTCTTATTAACATAACAAAGACACCCATTCCCAGATAGGATTATAACCACAGGCATAGAGGTTAGGATTTACAACAGTTATTTTGTGGGGACATAACTCAATCCACAACACTGGGGGAAGCAGGAGGGCCAGGGAGGGGGCGGGACCCCTTCCTCCGTTGGCGGACGTCTGCCTCAGCACTCCTGCTCCAGCACACAGGCAGGGCCTGCCACCTCTGTTCCCTGGCAGGTATCCACCTCCAAATGCCTCCAGGCTAAGCCAGCAGCCCCATCAAACAAGGCAACTCAGGGGAAGAGGCCTGGCTGTCAGTCATTCACACCTTAGTATGAACAAGCCCATGAGAATGCAGGCTTCCTGGAGGTGGCTGTAGAGTCTGTTGCCCCTGGGAGGTGGGGCCACAGGAGGAGCAAGGGGGTGTGGAGTTGCTGGGTGCTCACTCCCCAGGTAGGCACTAAGCCTGAGTACCTGCCCTGTGCCCAGCTCCCAGCTAACTGCTCGGGACACGCAGAGGCCTCCCCCTTGAAGGGCCCCAGGCAGTCAAGCTGAGTCTGCAGGCCGAGAAGAGCTTTGCCAGGCAAAGGCAGGGATAGTGTTCTGGGCGAGGGGACATGCAAGCAGAGCATGTGGGCTCACTGTCAGGCCTGGACACCCAGCTCAGCCCTGTTCCAGCCTGGCCGTTGGCTGAGGAGCCGGGGCAGGGGGGCGGGGTAGGGGAGCAGGGCCCAGTCCCTGCAGAGGCCAAGGCTGGGACCAGGGAAACCAGGCCCAGAGGAGCCAGAGCCTGGAAACGCGGGGCTGGGAGGGGCCTCATGGTCATCTCATCCAGCCCAGAGAGGCGCAGGCGTCCTCCCAGGCCACACAGCAGAGCAGAGGAGGAAGAAGAGGGACCAGGCCCAGGTCTCCCGACTCCTGGCCGGGGCTCGCTGCCCTCTTCAGACGGAGGGACCTGCTGTACGGACCCAGGAGGATGGAGGGGCCCATCTAGGCGAGAGCTGAGTGGTCCCCCCCGGGGGGGTGGGGCAGCGTGCTGGCCTAGACACAGGCTGTTTCTCAAGGCCAGGAGGGCCTCCTTGCCACCCGCCAGCTCACACCCACCCGCCAGCTCACACCCACCCAAGCAGATGCCCGCAGTAGGGAGCAGATAGGGACAGATGTTTAGTGATTAACAGATCAGCGCCTTTAAATGGCACAGACCCTGGAGCACTGTGGAGAGAGCCACAGCCCAGCTGCAGTGGCAAGGCTGGGAAACCCCCGCCCTGGGCGCCTGGGTGTGACTCCAGCCTTGTGGGGGAGAAGCATACCCCCAGACCTTCCGCCCTAGGTGACAGGTGCTGAGGGACACTCAGGGCTGAGGGCCATAGCAGGGGCCTCACCCAGCTGTGTGGGAAGGGCAGGGTGTCTGGAAGGCTTCCTGGAGGAGGCAGTCTCCTACAGAGGCTGAGTGGAGTTAGCAGAGGAAGAGGGT
The DNA here is from genome assembly GCF_000243295.1 of Trichechus manatus latirostris. Taxonomy (NCBI): domain Eukaryota; kingdom Metazoa; phylum Chordata; class Mammalia; order Sirenia; family Trichechidae; genus Trichechus; species Trichechus manatus. The sequence continues at coordinate 6,320,641 of NW_004444005.1, read as the reverse complement.
AGGGAAACGGCATGCCCTGTGCACAGGCCTAGTGGGGGAGCGAGCGGGGCTGACCAAGGAGTTACGTTTGCAGCTTAAAACCGCCAAAGGCTCAGTCCGTTGTCACTTCAGCCTTGAGAGTGGCCTTCAGTGGCAGCACTGGAGACACAAATCAGGGTGAATGGAGAAGGCACATGAGGTGGAGCCCTAAGCACTGGCCGTGCACAGTCTGGCCGTGCTGGGTGAAGGGGACCCCTGGGGGCAGAGTGGAGGGGAGGGGAGAGTAAGGAAGGCAGGTGGCTGGTGGGACAGAGGGTACCAGCAACTGCTGGGGTGGGGCTGTGGAGGGGTACAGGCTTCTGAGAGAGAAATGGAGAGGTCTGGAAGGGAGCTGGCTTGGGGCAGGGGGCAGCAGCAAAGTTCCATGCTGCACATGGGGGTGGTGGGTGGCCCAGCATGGGTGATACGGGGCAAGGGGCTGACAGCTCCGGCACTCAGGTAGGTGCGGCCTAAGACAGCAGGCCTCCTGTTGGAGGGCATCACCCCAGGCCCAGTGAAATGGGGATGCACAGGGAGAGGGGAGGATGGAGCCACTGTCTCCCAGGTGGCGGGAACCACAGGGTGGGCGAGCAGAGGGCACCCATGGGAGACAGCTGGCAGGTCCAGAAGCAGCCCCTATGTGTGGGGGTGAAAGTGGGGGCAGAACCCCAGGGCCCAGCTGAGAATTCCTTCCAAGCACTGAACAGTGTGGAGCCCGCTGCTATCCCAGCCCGAGGTCTTGGGGTCCTGTGGGAGATGCTGAGGCCAGCCAGGGCAGATGGATTCCGGGGATCTGGAAGGGAGCAGATCAGGCAGGCGGAGGAGGTGGAGGGTGGGAGTGAGGGGGGGGCAGCCAGGATGCAGCCAGGAGGGTCCCCAAAACAGCCCCCCGTGCCGTGTGCTCTCATCAGCCGCATTGATGAACTCAGCCCACCAGGCTGCTCGCCTGCTCAGTCTCTCTCTCTCTCTCTCTCTCCGTATCTCTCCAGCAATTACACCGCCCTGTTGGGAGTGTGGATCTATGGCTTTTTCGTGTTGATGCTGCTGGTCCTGGATCTTTTGTATTACTCGGCAATGAACTACGACATCTGCAAGGTTTACCTGGCACGGTGGGGTATCCATGGACGCTGGATGAAACAGGACCCCCGGCGGTGGGGGAACCCCGCTAGGGCGCCTCGGCCAGGGCAGCCAGCCACGCAGCCCCAGCCTCCCCCGGGCGCCCTACCGCAGGCCCCCCAGGCTGTGCACACGTTGCAGGGAGATGGCCACAGCCCGCCGCTGATGACCTTCCAGAGCTCGTCCGCCTGGTGAGTGGTTGCTGCCAAGGCCCAAGCCGCTTTGGGCGACTCATCTTGGGTGAGCTTGGAAAATACTGGCTCATTACTGCTGCTGTTTGTCCGGCTGGTTACCTGATGGTTTGCTTCTCTCATGGTTTGTCAGGAAGGATTTTAAAGCTGCCCAGGGAAACAACGTGTGCATGGACAGGAAGCCAAAGTGAGAGGTGGCGTCAGAGCTTAGACGCAAAGCTTGCAAGTTCATTGCACTTAGGGTCTGGTGTGAGAATTACTGTCTTTAAACATTATATGGAGTTGTGAGTTCTCTGGCTGCCAAGGCAAAAAGAGAAATTAGATAGCTTTCCAGATTTTTATGGTCTGATCAAAGGGAACAAATCAGTCTGTTGGAGGTGGGGGAGAAGATTTTTTTCTAGCATTAGACTAAAAAGTAAGCGTATTACTGGGTCCTTCCATGTATGTACATTGAGTCACACGAGGAGGATTTGGAGTGACTCAGGCAGGCCACTCAGTGATGGCTCAGGAGAAGGGAAGAAAGCTGGGGGTTGGCCTCGTGGGGTGGCTGCCCCAGCAGAGCCCCATTACCCTGCCCAAGGGGTGTATTCAGACCCAGCTTTCTCTATTGCCACTCCCATTTCTACTCAGTCCCAGGCTGGTGGGCGGGGCGTGACTGACCTGGGAGGCTCTGGAGGGGCAGGAACAGGGAGCTCTGTGAGGCTGGCCAGCACCAAGGACAGGGACCTGCCACCCACTGTGGGGACAGGGAGCTGGCAGGGGCCAGGCTGAGTGCAGATGCCCAGGTCGAGAGGTAGGGGTGAGCTGGAAGTTTTGTGTGAGGGCTGAGCTGCAGCCATGGGCACGCGGGTGTCCAGACACTCCTTCCCAGTACGTGAGGATACTGAGCTCAGGCTCCAGATCTACCCCAGAGCCCACTGCCAGCGGGACGCAGAGTTGACAGCAGGGATCCCACTGGGTCTGAGTCTGAGCTTTGCTGGCAGCCCCCAGCTCGAGTCCCCGCCTTGTCAACTTGCCAGCTTGTGACTTTGGGTCAGTTACTTCACCCACCTTAACTGTTCTTTCCTACGAAGGTGTTCAGGGTGAGAATGCCTCCCCACCTGTTGGCCTAAGAGTCTATTAAATGCCTGGCACACAGTAGGTGCTCAGCTAGCCTTTACATCTTCCTCGCTGGAAGTGCAGCCAAGCTAATGATCATTTAAGTAGTGACCTTTTCAATAATGAATGATGTAAATAATGAATAAAATACACTCAAATCAGCGTGTGCTTATTGACTGGGTAATTGCCCCATCTGTCATGCAGAAGACGCAGCCGTGACAAATGCTGGCTGAGCGGCTCATGGGGCAGGCCCTGTGCTGCACCCACGCTGTGGAGGTGATAGGTGGAAGAGAGGCCTGAGCACCCCCAGAGGAGTCCACAGAGCGGGCAGGGAGGCACAAACGCACAGGAAGCTGCTGCCGACGAGGAAGTGTCCGTGGGCCGGCACCAACAGCAGGGTTTCCTGGGCTGTTGGTTTAAATGAAGATCCCTGTGGCTCAGGCAGACCCCACTGCCCGGGATCTCTGCGGGTGATGCTGTGGCCACTGCAGTTTGAGAACCACTGGAAAAGTCGTGATGAGTGGCCGTGGTTTTTTGATAGCTAAGAATCGACAATTTAAATAATGGTTCTCTCTCTCTTCACCCTGTCTCATTCTGTCTCTGTCTATCTCTCTGTCTCTGTCTCTCTGTCTTTCTCTCTGTCTCTCTCTTCCCTTTCTCTCTGTCTCCATCTTTTTCTCTGTCTCTGTGTCTCCTTAAGTCTCTGTCCCTCTCTGTCTCTTTCTCTCTGTCTCTCCCTTCCCTTTCTCTCT
>NW_004444005.1:6209589-6317366 GCF_000243295.1 Trichechus manatus latirostris | reverse complement strand
TTCTCTCTGTCTCTTTCTCTGTATCTCTGTTCCTGTCTGTCTCTTTCTCTCTGTCTCTCCCTTCCCTTTCTCTCTGTCTCTGTGACTCTGTCCCTCTCTCCCTCTTTCTCTCTGTCTCTCTCTTCCCTCTCCTCTGTCTCTCTTTCCCTCTGTCTCTGTCCCTCTCTGTCTCTTTCTCTCTGTCTCTCCCTTCTGTCTCTCATCTCTGTCTCTCTCATTCTGTCTGTCTCTGTCTCTCTCAAGCATTTGGAACGTCTCTTACCTCCGTGTGCACAGAACCAGTCTTTTCTCAGCTGTCCATCCTCGCGCTGGCCCATGATAGCACCCTGGGGGTTGGGGTGGCAGGCCCTGTATCGCGCTCCCTCCGAGTCCTTGCGTCTGGTCTGACCAGTTCTCCAGTCTCTCCCTTGCTCTTCTCCCTGCGCCTGTCCCGGCCGTCCCCCCTTTGTCCACGTTGCTTTTCATAAGCAAGCACACATTGCGCGCCTACTGTGTGTCGGGCCAGGAAGTCAGCTGCGGACAGGGAATGCGCTGTAGAAACTGAGTGTGAAGTCGGAGCTCTTAGTGTCTGAAGGAAAGGCTGTGCTCACAGCCACAAGTTCGCCATCTAAGTGGGGAAATACTGCATTCTGCCTCCTTTCTGATTCTCCTTTGTGCTGACTCAGGAAGGTGTTCCCATAACTATCCAAGTGTTCATTCAAAACCAACCATCAGAAACCTACACCTCCCACTCATGTGACACCTCCGGGCTCCGTTCTGCCCTCTGACAAGCCGTGTGACATTGAGTGTGGGACTTCCTTCTTGGGCTCCAATTTTGCCAGCTGAGGAGCTGAGGGGGGGGATGGGGGCTGGGCTTGGAGAGCCAGGAGGACCCTCCTCATCTGTCAGTTCTCCTTGGGGGAGACTCAAGGGTGTGTGACACAGGATGTCCCCATTGTCACAGGCAGGGAACAGGCAGGAAACAGGCTCAATGGTGGAAACGTCTGGTGCAGAGGGTCGACTTGGACTCAATTCAGACATTATCTGCTGAGCATCTGCTGCGTATGGTGCTGCCTTCCCCACGAGAGAAGAACGCAGCAAAGTAGACACTGCTTGGGCTGAATCCGAGTCTGAGCTCCAGCTTGCCGAGTGGTGTTTCTCTGACAGGGGCGCCACACTGAGACTGGACCATATGGGACCCAGGGATCTAGTCAGGCTACTGAGACTGGGCCACGTGGGGCTCAGGCTCTAGTTGGGTTACGGTCAGAAGCCCAGGCAGCTGCAGTTCAGCAGGGAGGAAGGTCCCTTCACCTCTCTGTCCCTCAATAGAAACATCTATTGAGCACGTACTGTATTCCAGGCACTGTATTTAGACTCATTTAATTCTCACCACACCCCCATGAGCTAGTTGCTGTTATTATCCCTCTTTACACACGAGCAGCCAGAGCACAGAGAGGCGAAGTGGCCTTCCCAAGGTCACTCGACCAGTACATGACGGATGGGGGTTGGAATACGAGTGGCTCCTAAGCACCCCCTTCCTCCCCACGCCCTACCTTCTCTGCACATAGCAGACATGATACCACGGTTACTGCTGCCTGTCTCACCCTCCCCTCCCTTCAACTGTTCAATTTGACCAAAGTCTCCCAAGCAGCCCCACCCCACCCTGGCTCTGTGCTTGGGTGCTGGGGACACAGAGACAAGTGAGGCAAATGGAAGACACATGCAAACAATCAAGTAATGATGTAATGTGGCCAGGAGGTAGCATAGAGGGAGATGTGAGGAGCACAGCCAGGGACGCACAAGCAGGTCCGAGGTTACATAAGAGCTTGCCTTACGGACCGGAGTGGGAGGCGGGGGTGGCGAGGCATCCCGGGTGGGAAGCATGGCCCCAACAAAGGCGGCTGGGGGGCTGGAACCAGCAGCGTCACTAGGGAGGTGTGGGGGTGTGGACTGTAGCAGGTGACAGTGTCAGAGGGGGTGACACCAAAAGGACTGTCTACAAAGTTTTTGTGCAGTGTTTCAACAGAAATTTATTATTTTTTATAGAAATATCCCCGTAGTTAGTTAGAACAACAAGAACATTTTTGTAAGTCCAGCTTACAGGTATCAACATACCTACAAGGCTAAAATTCTATGCCAATTTACTTTTTAAACCTTCTGATGCACTCCGGTCAGAGCTATCATGACTGCCCAATCGCAATGACACTTCGAATCGCGTGGTTTCATCTGCACGCGGTACAAGCGTGCACTGTTTTTTTCGTTGCTGCCAGTATTTTTATAGTCACCGATTTTGTCAGATTTTCTGGTGTTTTAGCTACAATATTGTGGTAATTAGTATTTGCGAACCTATATCAATAACTTTTTTGAGAATGGAGTAGTAGTTAAAGGAAAAGGAGAAAAATCAAAACAGGCTTTTTCTCAGTGACTAATAATGTTATAATTTAATGGAGAAATATTTCACAAAAAATTTTGTTGTTAGTATTCATAAAATCTAAGAAATAATACATTTAAGCAATTTACAACTATATCACATATTATTCTATGATAAAACTGATAATAAACATTACTAAGGATTCTGTACGGTCTGGTACAGGAGGAAGTCCATGGGGGGGGGGCGTTACACCAACCCTAATGGTGCCACTGGCTGGAACCACGTGGTGGGTGCAGCTTGGTGGTTCTGTAGCATCGGGGCGTGGCTGGAGAAGCTGCTGGATCAGTGGGCGGACTGTAATCAGTGCCTCTCCAGGAGAAGAGCTATGAGTCTCGCGCTGCTTCATTTCCAAATTGTCGCCCTGGATCCTCCAAACACCCACGTTCCAGCCATTGTAAGCTCTTCCTTGGGCTTCACTGAGCTGCCTCTTCCTTGAGCACAGATCCAGTGAGTTATCCCTCTGCTCATTGACCTCCGATGACTCCCAGAACCCCACTCTGGCCAGGCGCCGCCGCCCTTCAGCTCTGACCACCTTCCCAGCTGCTCATCCCCGGCTCTCTCGACACTCTGCCTTTGCTCAGGTTGTTCTCTCCAGCAGGAGGGGCCTCCCTCATTCCTCCCTGCCCAGACCCCCTGCTTTTCCTGCAACTTGATGTGGTCTCTCCTTCCTCCCAGAGACCCGTGCCACATTAACCCTTGGTTCATAGCTTCTTGTGTCCTTGGTAGATCTTCCCCAACTCTTGACTCGTTGCCTCCCCCCACCTCCATTCAGCATACCTCTCCCCACCCAGATGAGACCACCCAGGTCACAAGAGTCCCACCCTGCACTGAGACCTTCCTTCCTGCTGGACTGCGGCTGCCTGGGCTTCTGACCATAACCCGACTACATCCCCAGGCTCCACACATCCCAGTCTCACTGTGGTGCCCCAGTCACAGAAACACCAGTTGGCAATCAAACAGTCATTAAGGCTCTTCAGCCACTTAAGGGAATGTCAAAGTGAACATGTGACACCAGGGGGGATTTTCAATGCTCCTCAGACAACCTAAAAGGCCTCTCTGCCCAACGTTCCCCTTGGGAGGCCCCTGCAGGTAGGGCCACTCCCAGAAGTCTTGTTCTCTCACTTCCTACTCTCAACTCCAGAACTCTTTCCCAAGCCCCACCTTAGTGTTTTTCTCCCTCTCCCCATCCCAGATCTTTCTTGCGTGGACAAGCCCAGTTCCCCCCCACTCCTTTAGACTTCTCTGCACTGGGCACCCCCAGTTTCCCCTCACACAGGGTCGGGAGGCAGGAGCTGTCCAGCAAACGGAAGTTCTGCTTTTGGAAAGCTCATCACCTTGGTTCCTGGGTTCCCCATCATTAGGTTGGTACCGTCTCTTGGGGCCCCCTCAAGCTCATGTTGAGAGCTCATTGGCGAGGGGGACTCTGGAGCCAGGAGCCAGCCTTGGGGAGGCTTTGTGAGAGACAGGCGGTGGGGCAAGGCCACTCCAGGGGACACTGAGGCAGGAGGCGAAGTCTCCAGCTGGGTAGCACAGGGGGACAGCAGCAAGCTGGAGGCAGAGGGGAGCTGGGAGGGAGGGGCAGCTGTGCCTCCAGAGGTCGGGGCTGCTGCACGCACTCAGGATGCCCGACCCCTGCAGTGAGGGGTCACAGGCACCATGGAGGGCTGTGCAGTGGCCCGGCGCAGTCCACACTCACTGGGAGAGCCTACAGCAGGAGGCAGATACAGGAGTGGGGGAGGCAGAGGAAGTGAGCTGGGGCTGACAGCTGGTCCCACCTCTCAGCCCTGTTGGGGTCATAGCAGGGCCTCCCAGACCCTCAGAAACTCACAGAAAGAGGCCACGGGCACTGCCCCTGCACCCAGTAGTCACCATTGGTTTACTCGGGACAACGTATGGGGACACAGAGATGAACGAGACTGGGGGAAAGGAAAGAGAGGGAAGTAGCTGTTACTGAGCACCACTGTGTACCAGGCCCAGTCATCTGGTCTCTGCATCCTTGGGGTCTTATTAACCGGAATATTGCTAACGTCATTGCCACTTTCGGCATTACTGGGGGGCAGCACGTGCAGCGGTCAGGGCTCTGGAGTCAGGTGGTTCAGGTTCAAGGCCCACCTGTCGTTCGCCGGCTGCGTGACTTCTGGCAAGTCATCTCACCGCCCCAGGCCTCATTTTCTCCACGTGTGTACCCGGAGTTGTCATCGTCCATAGAGTTAAACAGGACAATCCCTGGACTGCTGCTCCTGGGGCTTCTGACTGTAACCCGACTTTGTCCACGTCCTAGGCTCAGTGTGGTGCCCCAGACAAAGAGACATCATTTGGCAATCAAATGGTCATTAAAGTGCTTCGTAGCCTTACTCAGCCACTTAAGGGGATGTCAAAGCAAATGTGTGAGACCAAGGAGGATTTTTAATGCTCCTAAAAGGCTTATCTTCCCATCATGCCTTCTGGAAGGGCTTGGCCTGGCGCCTGGCCCTTGGATGCCCTTGGCGAGCGTCTGTGTCACAGGTGGGTTAGGTAAGTAGACGTGATGGGCTTCTGTCCCTCCAGGGACAACAGGGAAGGAGGCAGGACAGTCACCCAGCACCTCACACGGGGCAGACCTGTGCCACCTTATTTAATTTCTCATCTGTCTTGCAGGGTATGGGTTCTGAGCCCCATTTACAGATGTGGAGATTGGGGCCTCCGAGCTCATTGACTTGTCCAGGTCACTTAGCAAAGGGGAGGCTGAGGCATGAGTACACCCCCGGCTGTGTGACTCTGAGCCCGTGGCATCTCTGCTGCGTGGCTCACAGACCCCAGCAGGAAAGAAGCCCCACCCACAGGAGGAAGACCGAGCGTCCCCTCCTCGTCAGAAATCCCCAGGGCCAGTGGGTGCCTGAGCACACGAACTGCCACTTAAAAAGCAATTCAGAGGCCTGGCCGCATGGCGCCGCCCGAGGGGTCCCCCGCCTCTGTGGTCCCCGCAGACATATGCTCCATCAATCTCCATCAAGGGAAACGGGATTCCCCCCGCAGGCCAGGAGTCGGGCGCCAAATCACATCACCATGCAGACGGGGCGTCAAGGGCCCCAGCCCTGGGGTCTCACAGTAACTGAGTTAGGGACCCACTAGGGGGTGCGAGAGAGATAGGCTGGGGACGAGGCAGCCGCCTTCTCTCCTTCATTTAATATATACTGAATTCAGGCTGCAAAATTTCTTGCTGGAATGACCGGGCTCCGCCTCCACTGGTGCCCCCTCCTCCCTGACTACCCCGTTCATCTGCTCTGGTCGGGACAAGGTCGAGGGCCAGGTATCCGTGTGCCCCGGTGGGCGCCACAGTGACATGCCACCCATCCTTACCGAGAGCTTCTTCCCTGCACGCCTGACACTCTCCTTTCCCCCGAGGCAGGAACTTTCCAGCCCCCCATGGCCCACAGCGAACGCTCAGCTCACAGCGGGCAAGACACAGGCATTAGACACTTAAGTGCTGGCCTGACCCTCCTTCACTCCTTCACTCAGTCACTCATTCACTCGTTCATAGCCTCCAGCCAGGCCCAGGTCCTGATCCTGTTCCCCCCGACCCCGCCGCCCCATCCTCCGGCCTGTTTGTCTGTCTCCAGTACTTACCGCCTTCTGACAAATGAGTACCACTCGCTGCCATCACGTCGGCTTCAGCTCAGGCTGACTCCGTGTGTATCCGAGCAGAACTGAGCTCCATGGGGCTTTCAGTGCCTGATTTTTCAGAAGTAGATCACCAAGCCTTTCTTCTGAGGTGCCTCTGGGTGGACTCAAACCGCCAGCCTTTCCGTGAGCAGCCAGGCGCGTTTGAGTTCACTGTTGGCACCACCCAGGGACAAATGGCACCTCTCATTTGTTGATTGTGCTGTGGTTTGCCGAGCTCGGCGGCTGGCCCACAGGAGGGCTCAGCAGGCACGGGGCAGGTGGTCTCTGGCCAGCTCGGAGCCATATGGCTATCCTGACTGTGGGACTCCGGGCCTGAGGGCCGTCGGGGGTAGCATGGTCCGAAGGGCTGACGGGCGTCAGTGCTCCTGCACCTGTGGTGTTGTGCCGCTGCTCCTGAGGTTGTCTCTGAGGTTGGTGGCTGTCATCCACGCTGCTGCTGCCATCATCATAGCTGTGTTTGCTGTTCTTGTTGCTATTGAGGATCCAGTGGCTTTCAATCCCAGCTCTGCTCCTTGCCACCCGTCTGGCCCCAAGTCTGGCCTCTGAGCCTTGGATTCCTCACCTGTAAAACAGTACAACTGCAGGCCTGACTTCACAGCACATTGTGAGGACCAGGACGCCCCGCCTCTCCCAGCCCGACCCCGTTGCCTCGGCCTCCCTCCCTATGCCCGTCCCACAGCCTTGTTCCCAGGGGAGCCCTCAGAGGGTCTTGCCCCCGCCCTCCTCGCCCCATCCCACCCTCCTTACCCCACCTCGTCCTCTCTGAAGCCTCCCTCTAAAATGCACAGGCAGCCAGAGAAGCACTGGGAACAGGGGTTAGCGAGGACTTTTTGTTGTTGTTAGGTGCTGTCGAGTCGGTTCCGACTCATAGCGACCCTGTGTACCATGGAACGGAACACTGCCCGGTCCTGCGCCCTCCTCACAGTTGTTTCTGTGCTTGAGCCCATTGTAGCTGCCGCTGTGGCGATTCCTCTGGCTGGGCGTCTTCCTCTTTTTCGCTGATGTCCTTCTCCAGGGACTGGTCCCTCCTAATAACGTATCCAAAGTACGTGAGAAGTCTCCCCATCCTTGCTTCTAAGGAGCATTCTGGCTATACTTCTTCCAGGACAGATTTGTTCCTTCTTCTGACAGTCCACGGTATATTAAATATTCTTTGCCAACACCGTAATTCAAAGGCATCAATTCTTCTTTGGTCTTCCTTATTCATTGTCCAGCTTTTGAAAGCTTATGAGGTGGCTGAAAACACCATAGTTTAGTCCTTAAAGTGACATCTTTGCTTTTATACACTTTAAAGAGGTCTTTTGCAGCAGATTTGCCCAGTGCAATGTGTCGTTTGGTTTCCTGACTGCTGCTTCCGTGGGTGTTGATTGTGGATCCAAGTAAAATGGAATCCTTGACAACTTCCTTTTTAGACCCGTCAGTTATTTCCATGGATCCTCTAACTCCCTCCCTGGGAACCATCCCCACTAGGTTTATTGGCCTTGTTTTACAGATGAGCAAATTAGGCCCAGCGAGTGTACATGACTTAATGAAGCCCACACAGTGAGTCCAAGGGCCTGAGCCGGGGTCCCCCGATCCAAGATCTCCCAGGCCCACGTCTGACCCTGAGCCAGCAGCCCCTGGCCCTGCCTGCCTCACAGCATTTTTCCCTCCTCATCCTTGCCTCACACCCTCCGCCCCAGTTCTACCTCACCCCCATTCCTGCCTTTGCACGCAGGTCTCTTCCCAGGGGGAGCGGGGGCCCTGGCCTTCCAGGGTGGAGAACCCACAGGGCACCGAGCTGGCTGCTGTGTTCGTGGACCATACGTAGTCTTCCTTGGGGCAGACAGTTTCTAATCAAACAGGAGCAGAAAGGGGGGTCGAGTGGCAGACTGTGAGCCTAGACATGCCCTGAGGCCTGGGGGAGGGGAGAGGAGAGACAGCTCAGCCCTCACACCCCCTTGACTTGGCCTGGGGAGGGGTTGCTTGTGCATTCCCAGCTCCGTGGGCATTCAGCTCCCAGGGCATCTTGTCAGACCTGCAAATTCTGGTGCACAGCTGCTGGGGGGCCTGGGATTCTGCATTAATAGCAAGCTCCTGAGATGCTGGCGGAAGCTGCTGGTCTGGTACCTCGCCTTGAGTACTGACGGCCGAGCAGGACGGCCTCTCCGCAAAGGTGGTCCGTGTACACGGGGGCCTGGGTGGGCAGAGGGAGCCCACGGGAACACCGTGAATTAGTGGTCCCTCTTTCCCTTGGCAGCAAGGGAGGGGCTGGTGTCGGCCCACAAACCCAGGCGTGGAAAGGTCCCTTCCTGTAATTATTTGGAATCAAATCGGTCAGGCTCTGAGTTTCCCCCAGCTGCTGACCTGTCCCTGATGTGCTTCTTGCTGAAGCTGACCCTGAAATCTTTGTGAGGTTCATCGACTTCCGGTGGCCTAAGGGGGAATCCAGGCGCCTGACCCGACTTCCAGGTCCCTCCTGGCGGGGCCTTCCTGATGCCCCTGTCCTCAGGCGGCTGCCCAGGCACCATCCCTGTCACCCCTCTGCCTGGAACACCCCCCTTCAGCTCTTGGCAGAAGTCACTCATAGCCTCCCTGTCTCTCTCCTCCCCTGTGGAGTCATCAGGGTTCACCCAGCCCCAGAACCTCCCTCAGACCCTGTGACCTCCCTCTAACTACACAGGAGCCTCCCTCCGACCTCGAGACCTACCTCTGACCTCGCGACCTCCCTCCGACCCTGCGACCTTCCTTCTACTCTGTGACCTCTCTCTGACCCGGAACCTTCCTCCAGTAAAGCTCTGGCATCGCTTTCTTCCCGGCTCTGCAGCCAGAGTCCTCGGTGTGTGGTTTCTGCAGGGAGGATGCCAGCCAAGAGCGAGACATTCCAGAAAGTTAGGAGACCGAAAAGGGGGAAGACGAAGTATCTTCTTCCTTGGCCTAAGTTCAAGCACCAAGGAGGCTTCCGAGACTGGGATTCAGAAGACAGTTAACATCCCCAGTGGGGCTGGGGCTTCAAATCCTGAGGGATCCCCTGAATCAGGAAACTTGAGGCCTGTCCTTCCCAGCTGGGGCCCTGGCGCCCTCCTGCCCCAGGCCAGTCTTTGTTCAGACCCCCCTTCTTCACCAGTTTTGTGTATTCCATCCTGTTCACACAGCTTTAGTGAAAACCCAGGGGGTTGATTAGCACCTCTCCTCAACCAGGGCCTTTCATGGGGGGAGGCGGAGGCCAAGGTGAGAGAAAGGCCCAGAAGCAGAGGCCTCACCTGCTGTGTGTTCTACCGGGAGTTGCTAGCCCTGTCTGATCTTAGTGCCTCACCTGCACCATGTGACAGCATAGAACTGCCCCATAGGGTTTTCTAGGCTGTCGTCTTTATGGGAGCAGATCGCCAGGTCTTTCTCCCGTGGCACTTCTGAGTGGGTTTGAACCACCGACCTTTTGGTTAGCAGCTGAGCGCTTTACCATTGCACCACCAGAGCTCCTCAAAAATGGAGATAGTGAGAGGTACAAGGTCACACGAGAGGGCCTGGCACAGTCCTGGGCACACAGTAGGGCTGCAGGCGAAATTCATTCTCCCCCTACCCCTGCCTCCCCCCCGGTGCCCAGCCCAGTGCAGACTCCCCCGCAGCATGTGGGCTCCTGGCACCAGCCCCTGGTAACCAAGACAGGCGGGAACCCAGGGCAAACTATGTAACTTCTCTGAGCCTCAGTTTCCCCATCATCAAAATGGCTTCAGGTACACTTACTTCTCAGAATTATTGTGTGGATTAGAATAGAGCCCGGCATTCGACATGTGCCTCGGTAAGTGCTCATTGTTATTACTGTTGTGGTTATTATTATATTGCTATTACTATTCTTTTAAGATTAAAACCTAGAGAAGAAAAGGCAGACCCTGCAGAATTCCATTTTTCTGCTGTCGGCTGCCTTTGCTTTCATACTTCCCTAATAACGCCGTGGGTGTAATTTTGCGTTCTAACTTTATTCGTTTAGCATTCCATTAGTTATTATCCTGTGGCTGTACTTAATCTTTCCAGATATTTTAACACCTACCCAATAGCCCAGATTCTATGTACTAGCAATGGTTTAGCCATTCCCCGACAGCATTTAAAAAGCTTACTTTTTTTTTTTTTAAACGATGACATCATTAAAGTGGGGAAAACGTGCTCCGGAAAATGGGGGGCTGCCACAAACCCCTGAGCGTGTCTGCGTCTTCTCTGTTTTTTGAGTTCTTTCCTCTGGGGAGATCGCAGGCAGGGAACTTGCTAAATAAAATGAGTGACACTGTATGGTTCTTTACACCAATGCCAGCCTCCTTCCCCAAAGGGCTGAACCCGGTAGCAAAACTGTCACCAACAGCTTTCGGGGACACTGGCTTCCGGGCACCCCTCCAGCAAGGCCCACCCCACTGTATACATTTTGCATTTCTTTAACCGTTATGGAGGCTAAACACCTTTCCTTACGCGTGTTTGTGTTAATGAACCGCACTTCCTCTCTCCTGAGTTGCCTGTTTGCTGTGCCCCCAAGACAGATGCTAACTGAAGCCGTTTTCACAGCAGCCTTTGTTTTCCAAACTGGAGTTCCTCGAGGTGTTCTCCTTGTCTGCACCTCCCTGGGACTCTTTACTTAATATGTTTGTAATTGACTTTAAATCAAGTCAGTCTTTTAAAAACAGCTTCAGACTTGGCTCTAAGCAAGAAGATCCTTGGTTTAAGAGTATGTTTTCCCTAATACACATTAAAATACACGTTAAAACAAGTCCATAAACAAAGCCAAGACCTGCTGGAGCCGACTCCCACTGGCCCACGAAAGCCGATAGTTAAGTTTTCAGGAATTTTGGGAATCAGTTGTTAAATACAGCCATTATTTAAAGTTAAATAAACTTACAATTAAATAAGTTATATTACACACCAAAAAAAACCCAAACCCACTGCGGTTGAGTCGATTCTGACTCATGGTGACCTTATAGGACAGAGTAGAACTGTCCCATAGGGTTTCCAAGGCTGTAATCTTTACCGAAGCAGGCCACCACATCTTTCCCCCTTTGAGGGGCTGGTGGGTTTCAGCTGCTGCCCTTTCAGTTAGCAGCCAAGCTCTTTAGCCACGGCACCACCAGGGCTGCTAGCTTATTACACACAAAGGTAATAAATATTCAAAACTCACCACTTCCTAATTATTTTACTACATTTACTACTGCCTTTGCTCTTGAGATTATTTACGGCCGTCGTGTCTGTATGGGAAATCGATGTAACGGTGGTAACTGCATTCGAATTGTGGTGCTGGTGAAGACTATTGAATCCACTGTGGACTGCCAGAAGAAGGAACAAATAAGTCTTAGAAGAAATACAACTAGAATGCTCCTTAGAAGCAAGGATGGCGAGATTTCAACTCACTTACTTTGGACATGTCATCATGCGAGTCCAACTGCTAGAAAAGGACATCATACTTGGTAAAGTAGAGGGTCAGCAAAACTAAGGGGAACCCCAGTGAGATGAACTGACACAACAGCCACAGCAGTGGACTGGAGCATGCCAACGATCGTAAAGATGGCGCCGGACCAGGCAATGATTCATTCTGTTACGCATGAGGTTGCTGTGAGCCAGAGGCAACTCCCCAGCCACTAACAAAGACAGCAACTGTGCATCGCTTCCCAGCCCTGCCTTCAGTGACATCACATTGGAAGTATTTACACCATGGAAATGGGCAGCAAATGCTACAAATCGCGGCTTCATCTCCAGCCCCAGCAGAGAGCCGGTTGTTAAAGTTTACCAGCACACCATTGTACCGGTTACCATCAAGTCCGTTCCGACTCATAGTGACCCTATGGGACAGAGTAGAGCTGCCCCATAGGGCTTGCAAGGAGCAGCTGGTGGATTCGAACTGCTGACCTTTTGGTTAGCAGCCAAACGCTTAACCGTTGCGCCTCCAGGGCCCCATACCACTGTACATACTGTTCAAATGCTGGCAAATTCACCACCTAAAATGATCTCGCCTGTGCAGTGATCTGTAGACCTGTGGGAAGCAAACGTGCTTCTTCCATGGCCATGAAAGCAGGGCCTGATGTGTCCAGGGGACATGCAGAGACAGGCATCGGGCCGTGGTTGCTGGAACTAGGAGCAAGGTAGCTCTGGGAGGGAGATTCCTGGGCCCTCTCCAGCTCCTGGTCGTTCCTGGAGTAAAGAAAGGAGAGGAGACCAGAGACAGAGAGACAGCCCAAAGCTTCCTGTCACACCTCTGGGTCTTCAGTATCCAGAGGAAATGTCCTGGGCATCTCTTTCACCAACCTGCTCTAGCCTGACTTTCTGTCTCCAAAACAGTCTTTGGCTGTAGTGTGGGTACAGCTCAGACATCATTCATTCACTCATTTATTCAACAAGCATGCACTGTGGGTCACAACAGGCCACGCTCTGGGTGAATTACCTCTGCTCTCAAGAACTCTGTCCAGCGAGGTAAAGAAAATCAATCCTGACCCTCCACTTATTATGCTTGGAAAATCATTGTATTCAGCCAAAGGGCAGATATACCTTAGAGAAAGTCGTGGAAAAATCATTTGGAAGACACCCTTGGAGAATGAGCTAGACTGAGCATGTGTTGGAGACCCAGCCCAAGCTTCAGATCTGGGTTCCATCATCTGTGGGACCAGGATGCAGGTGGAGGACTCTGGGTCCTGCAGCCCTGTGGCCCTAAGCGAGTCCCGTCTGTGAAAATGGGTCACCAGTCCCTTCATGGATGCCATGCCTGCTAGGAGCCTGGCACCAATCCTGGTGCCTTCCTTCTGGGGGACCCTGTGCCCAGTGACCAGCGTCAGCCAGAATCCTGTCCTCGGAGATGGCTCCAGAAACCCTGCACTGTACCCGGCTCCGGTGGGAGGCCCACACTGGCCATCAGGACCCTCCTCTGGAATCTTAATTAAAATCCCCTAACCCGGTAAACTGTGCCCACTGCTGTGTAAACAAGGATGACAGCTCGAGTGAGCAATTAGCGGGCGGTACCGGCAGGCTGGGATCATTAGCCCTGGCAGAAGGAGCCGGCTTCTCTGTGTGGATCCGACAGGAATCCGGCATCAGCACCCTCTGGGCTGCGGCGGGGTGATATGGAGAAGCCGGATAACCATAAAGAGAGAGCATGGGCGGCCGAGGGCTGTTACATTCCACAAAGACAATTTAGTTCAGGACTCTTAATGTGCCCGGCTCCCAGTTCCAGCACTGCAGGGCGAGGGGAACAGGAATTCATCTTCATCAGCGGGGCTCCGGAGGACCCTGGAATCTTTGCTTCTTTATTCCTGCCCCCCACCCCTCGCCTGCCATGAAAACACTGGCCTTAACTGCTAAAATATTTGCTTCCAAGAATAGACGCTTGTTGACACAGGAAATGTCCCTCAGCTTGGGCATTCCGGCTCCGTCAGGATGATAGAAGCCAGCGCTTGCCTCGGGGCTGGGAGGGTGCCAGCCTCATAAAGGCCTTCTAGGCCCTTCCAGGAGGGCCTTCCTGTAGTTTCTCGGGTACCCAGGCAAGTGCTTGTGGGGAGCCAGCAGGCAGACGGCTCCGGCCCTGAGCCCTAGGAATGGTTCCTTCATTCTGTGTGCACCAGGTCCTGGCTTTGGGAATCGCTGTGCACTGTGGCCAGGGGCAGAAAGGACAGGGCTTTGTGTCTCCTGGGCCCGGCTCGCACAGCTGTGTGACCTTGGGCCAGTTGCTTTGCCTCTCTGAGCTGCCGTTTGGACGAGGCAGAAATGTGATCCCCACCTGGCAGGGGCATCGTGGTGGTGAACACAGACGGAGTGTGTGGAGGACCTCGCCCAGCACCCCGCACATAGGAAGGACCCCGCAAAGTCCATCCTCTTTTCCTGTCCCTGTCCACCAGCCAGGAGTGGGAAGGGGTCCCTGCCAAGCCCCTCCCCACAGCGTAAGGTTGCTGAGGGCTACGTCATAGCTCATCCAACCAGAGAGAAAAAGGGGGGATATTGTGCTAGATTGTTCTGTTGTCAGCTTGGTTACACTGGGATCTTCGTATCCCAGAGTCCACTTCATTCAAAATTAGGGAGGCTGAGGATGGGCATGCAGTGGTCACTGGGTGCTGGCGGGGCCGTTGTGTGGGGCTGAGAGGGGCAGCTGTGGGGTACCTGTGGGCTTCAGCTTGTCTACCATTTTCCACTCGGTGTCTAGCTCTCTGTCCCGACTGTCGACCCCACCAGACACTTCCCCACGATCTCACAGGGGCAGCAGCCTGCCACAGACCCTAGATCCCTCCGGCTCCCACCCAGTGGCCGGCCAGGCCTGGCTTCCAGCGTGTCCAGACCAAAATATTTTCATGACCCTAGCAGAGGGCATCGGTGGCGCCCTTTAATGTAATAACAAGAATTTTTAAAAACCCGTTGCCGTCGAGTCAGTTCTGACTCATGGCAACCTCACGTGACAGAGTAGAACTTCCTAGAGTTTTCTTGGCTGTAATCCGTATGAAAAGAGATCCTCAGGCCTTTCTTCCTCAGCACCGATGGGTGGGTTCAAACCAACTTTTACATTAGCTGCTGTTATTGTTGTGTGCCGTTGAGTCGATTTTGACTCATGGCTACCTCGTATGACAGAGTAGAGCTACCCCATAACGTTTTGTAGTCTGTAATCTGTATGGGAGCCCTGGTGGCATAGTAATTAAGAGCTTGGCTGCTAACAAAAAGGTGGGCTGTTCAAATCCACTAGCTGCTCCTTGGAAACCGTGTGGGGCAGTTCTGCTCTGTCCTATAGGATCGCTACGAGTCGGAACCTGCTTGACGGCACCTAACAACCTAACTAACAACAATCTGTATGGGAGCAGATTGCCACGTCTTTCTCCCATGGCACCTCTGGGTGGGTTCGAACCGCCGACCTTTCAGTTAGCAGCCAAGCATGCAAACTGTTTGTGTCATAGCACCAGAAGAGAAGTCTACTTATTCATTTACTTTATTTCTCGAGTGAAGTTCACGACGGAACGGTCGAGCAGGAAAGGCATCTGGCGCCCAACAGCTGCCTTGGTGGAGCTCGTATCTCGAGGTGTCCTGCAGCAGGAATCAGCAGAGATGCATCCACAGCAGGTCGTGACTGTCATTTGTAGGTGACAACTAATCTGAATCGTGGAGCTCAAGGGTTTCCATCAGTTATCACTCCTGCTGGCCTTCGCCCACCCACAGCGGGCCCCGCAGTCCAGGGCCGCACCCACGTCAGTCCACGTTGTTTTCCCAGGCTCCCCCTTGGGATGCAGCCTCGAACATCCTTGCGTGGTGGTGAACTTTTCCTGAGAGATTAAAAAACCCTCATTCTTAAATACAAGAGTATTTTCTACGGCAGGGTTTCATGCAATGGTTGAACGCTTGTCTACTAACCAAAAGGTTGGTGGTTCGAACCTACCCGTTTGCTCTGTGGGAAGAAAGACCCTGTGATCAGCTCCCATGAAGATTTCAGCCTAGGAGCCTCATGGGGCATTTCTACTCCGTCACGCGGAGTCGCTGTGAGTCGGAATCGACTCGACGGCGCACAGCAGCAACGCAGCTATTCGGCACGGTGCATAGTTTGGGAACATCTGCATAAACTTAGGTGAACTACTTGATATTTAGTTTGTTTTGATAAATTAGTCAAATTAAGTTTTAGTTGAATTTAGTCACATTAAGTTTTTGATACATATCGAACTTGGTGCCCCATGAAGCCCAGTGCCCCACTGAGCCTGGTGCCTCGGGCAGCCACCGGTATAGCCTACCCCTTAAGCCTGCACTGGTTTCCAGGCTCCCCTGCAGACTGGGCTCCCTTTCCCGCCTCCCTGGCTGCTCAGTGACCCTTCTCTGAACCTCAGCACCCCTTCCCAGACGTGCTCGCCCCAGCTCGCCCACAGCTGTGGATACAGGAACTACTATAATGAATGTCCTATTCTGTGAACCCTGCAGGAGCCCTGCGTCCTAACAGCTGACACCAGTACTTACGTGAGTCTAAGGGGTGCATCCTGGTCCCCTCGCCGAGTCTCTGACACCCAGACATGCCTCTAGATGGGTGTGGACACTGAATGGAGCCCTGCTTTTTCTTTCCCAAAAAGCCATTATTAAATCAATGGGCACCTCAGAGCTGACGGCCTTTGCGGAGGGCAGGATAGGACGCAATTAGCAGCCGTTCGGGATGGGAAGAGGGCATGGCCACTGGTCTAAGGACAGTGTGCAGCCAGTGGAAACCTTCCGGCAGCAGGTGACTTGGTTCGATGGGGCTTCTGGCCAAAGTGTGGGGGCTGAGAATGAGGGTGCCTTGGGCAGGCCCATCCCTTCCTGGGCCTCAGTTTCCCCTCCTGTAAGACGAGGGGAAGGGCTGACTGAGTGTTGGGTGTCTTTCAACCTCGCTGACTTTCTCTCCGGCTGATGGAGACGCCAGATCAGGATGAGAATGGAAGCTCTTTGAAAAATTCATAGCAGGAGGCCAAGGGGAGCCATCGGTCTCTGCAGTGTGGGGGTGGTGGGCTGGATTGTGGACAGAGGCTGTGGAGGGAGAAGACAGTGTCTTGGAGCACTTTGTGGCATTTAGTGCAGAGCGCTGTTCTCCCGGTAAAGTAACACATCAAATATTTACCAGAGCTGCATTAAAAATTCACTTTTAGCCTGTAGATGTGTAAAGGCCCCAAGCTCCCCGAGATATGTCTGGCAGTCAGAGGGGACGTGACAGAAGGAAGGCCGCATGTAGGTCGTGAAGAATGGAAGACCTTGGAACCAGGCACTGTTCCCTGAAGCAGAGCAACCGCTGGGCTCCACGTCCTCAGAGGCACCTGGCCAGGGTCCCTGCAGCCTGCAGGATAAGGACAAGCCCTTGTGTGGGCATTCACGTCCTCTGTGACCTGTCCCTTGCTGCTGTGGGCGGCTGAGAGCTGCAGGGTGGGAAGGAGGAGACGAGGGGGGATCAGGGGAACGTTCCAGGCATGGGAGCAACATGTGCAAAGACCCTGTGGCAGCGAATCTGGTGCATTCATGCATCAAAAGGAAACTCAGGGAGGCACAAATGTGGGGAGAAAAGGGGCGTGCAGGTGGGGAAGGTGGGAGACCCTGAGGTGGGGAAGGCAGATTGTGCAGGGCCCTGGTGAGAAGTGGGGTTATGTTCCAGGGCTGGAGGGGAGCCCCCGAGGAGAGGAACAGAGCCCAGTTTGCCTTCTCCAGAGACTGGGGAAGGGAGCTGGTGTCCGCTGTCTTGCGAGAGGATCCGTCAGCAGCTTGGACCAGGGCGCTGGTGGTGGAGGTAGCAGAAGTAGGTGATGGGGCCCAAGGACTGGCTGGCAGACTGGGTGGGGATTGGTAAGGAAGTGGGAGGAGCCACGGAGAATGCCCAGATCCCTGGACTGAGCAGCTGGGAAGATGCTAGTTTGATTTTCCAAGATGGGGGACCCTGGGGCCGGAGCGGCTTTGGGGAACAGCAGTGCTGGCGTCTTGAGTTCGAGGTGCCCGGGAGCCATCCGTCTGGGCGACGTCCAAGGAGAGACAGGTCTGCGAGGAGCTCCCAAGAAGGCCGGGGCTGGGTCCAGTTGGGCTCTGGAATCCGAAGGAGGAAGAGAGATCGAGAGACAGAGAGAGAGAGAGCTGGAGCAGAGAAGACCAGCAAAGGAGCGTAGGAGAAGCCCCCGTGAAGGCAGGAGGGGAACCGGGGTGCAGATGCCCCAAGAGACGAGTGTTGGCGGGAAGTGCAGGCCAGCCGAATGGATGCTGGGGCCTGGCCTCCGAGTTCCACGGTGAGGGGCCCGTGGATGCACGCCCTGCCCTCTGCCTGGTGTCCCAGACGCCCTGCCCTCTGCCTGGTGTCCCAGGAGGCAACTGGGGTCTTCCTGAACACTTGGACCCCAGGTCTGTGGCAAGCTGCTGAGTGAGCCTGGCCCCCAAAGGCATCGGCCAAGCCTCTTCCCTCTTTCGCATTCACTAGGACACTGTCAGCTTCTCTCTTAGGGAAAGAAAGTGAGGTTTTTCATTAAGTTTGTGTTGTGGTTGAAAATATACAGAGAAAACATACGCTAATTCTGCCATTTCTACACGTACAGTTCAGCGACACGGATTACATTCTCTGAGTTGCACAACCATGCTCCCCCTCCTTTTCTGAGTTGTTCCTCCCCCGTTAACATACACTCACTGCCCCCTAAGCTTCCGATCTAATCTTTCTAGTTACTGTTGTCAACTGGATCTCATATAAATAGTTCTTAGTTCTTCTTCAAAGAGCACAATGCTCAAGTCAGACAGTCTTTACTAATTCAGCTAAAGTATTGTTTGGTTTAAGGAATCTCATTAAATTTTTAAAATTGACATGGAGCCCTGTAATACACACAATAATTCTCATTTGTCTGCAAACAGGGCCTTTGTTTTAAAGGCCTCTGGGTTTTCCTGAAGACCAATTCAATGATCCCTGGTGGGGTGAGGGGCACTGACAGGGCTCCCCCCATCCCATCTGCACCAGGACCTCTCCGGACAAGCGTTTTTCTGGCCATTTTATGGATGTGGAAACTAAGGTTCTGAGGACTCAGGTGACAGGTTCAGAGTGAAACAGCCAGTAAGAGGTGCTCTGAACCCATGGCTCGGGCCCTTAAACCCTTCTCTAGGAGCACCCACATTACGCCCAGGTCTCAAGAGAGACCCAGATAACCCAGAGCTTATCCCTTCCCCTAATACTCGCACAAATCACCTTCCTTTCTCAGCCCCTCCTCTGCTCCCATCTAGAAGGTGGGTTGTCTCCAGCTCCTTGGGCTCTGTGACCTTGAACCTCGCTTTACCCGACTGTGAAATGGAGTCATCATCATCTCTGCTGTCCTCCCAGCAAAGCTGCACAAATCCGAGGATAACACGAACCTGCCTGGGCTTTGACAAGGCACGCACTGGAACAGAATAGCTTGGCCTGGGAAGCAGAAGATGTGGGTTCCCATTCTGCCCTCACTGGGACACTAAAGGGAATGTTTAAGTCATGTAACTGAACAATCTAGAGGAAAGACGAACTTCAGGAGACATTAGATCCAGCCGCTCCCGCCATCCAAACAGGACCTTGTCTTGCATTTCTCATCTCTGCTTCCCGGAGGCTGGGGCCCAGCTCTCCTCTCTGGGTCACAAGTTAGCAGTCGCCATTTCTGGAGAAAGAGGCTTCCAAGTCTAAATCCAACAGCAAACATGACATCAGCCTTTCATTCACTGGATGCCGTCACCTTCTCTCTCAAACACAGGCCCCCAAATCAAATCTTGTTGGTCCCACATGGCTTAGTGTGGGTCCCTGAGTCACTGTACCAGGGGGATGGGATACAGTGGCAGTAATCCAATTAGGGCCCAGCCCTGAAGCGGGGTTTGGAGTCAGGCCTGAGGGATTTACAGACAAGTTAGGAAGGGGAGAGGGAATTGGATGTGGCGCGGGGCATCTATCAACCACTCCTCCCACCCACCGAGCCTCAGGTTCCTCATCTGTGAAATGGGGCCGACATACCTGCCCTCAGTCTTTTGGGTGGTACTCCAATGAGGTGGTGTACGTGAAAGTATCTGTCAATTGGCAAGGCTGCGCAAACAAAACCAGACCCCGATGCCATCGAGTTGACACTGACTCCTGGTGACCCCGTGTGTGTCAGAGTAGAACTGTGCTCCATAGAGTTTTCAGCTGCTGGGTTTTCGAAAGGAGGCCACCTGGGATGTAACCCAAAGCCCAGACGCACTGCTGTTGATGGCAACTCCTGGCGATTCCGTGTGTGTCAGAGTAGAACCGTGCACCGCAGAGTTTTCAATGGCTGAGTTTTAGGAAGTAGATGGCCAGGCCTTTCTCCCGAGGCACCTCTGGGTGGACTCAGACCTCCCACCTTTTAGTTAGCAACCTGTTGCGTTGACCGTTTGTCCCACCCACCCCGGGACACACAAACAAAGGGGGGGTGCGCTTGTGAACTTGTGTACTCTACGATGCCACTGGTCCCTTCAGAAAATATTTATGGAGCAGCCACCACGTGCCAGACCCTATGCAAGGCAGGTCAGCGGGAAAGGCATCTGGCAGCGTGTTATGCTTTCCATGTTACAGGAAAGTACCCAAAGTGCATCTGTCTCAACTGATGAATTTCAGATCAAGATGGTGAACTTCCCCAGCACCCCAGAAGAATCTGTCGTAGTCATCTAGTGCTGATGTAACACAAATACCACAAGTGGGTGGCTGTAACAAACAAGTTTATTCTCTCACAGTTTAGGAGGCTAGAAGTCCGAATTCAGGGTGCCAGCTCCAGGGGAAGCCTTTCTGTCTGTGTCGGCTCTGGAGGAAGGTCCTTGTCATCAGTCTTCCCCTGGTCTAGGAGCTTCTCGGTGCAGGAACCCGGATCCAAAGGACACGCTTTGCTCCTGGCTCTTCTTTCTTGGTGGCATGAGGTCCCTCTCCTCTTGCTTGCTTCTCTTTTTTGTATCTCAAAAGAGATTGACTCAAAACACCGCCTAATCTTACAGATTAAGTCCTGCCTCATTAACATAACTGTCTGTAATCCTGCCTCATTACCATCATAGAGGTTAGGATTTACAACATGTAGGAAAATCACATCAGATCACAAAATGGTGGACAATCACACAGTACTGGGAATCATGGCCTAGTTGACACACATTTCAGGGGGGACACAATTCAATCCATAACAGCATCCTTGTGCTCCTCGACACCACTCTTCTGGCCTCTGGCCCCTAAATTACTCTGGCCTGCTCTTGGTCTTCTAGAAATGAAATTGTCTGGTGGTGCTGCTTAGGTTTGCTTCCTTCACTCAGCATCTGCCTGCCGAGATTCATCCATGTTGCAACATGTGTGGGTAGTGTATTCTTTCTTATTGCCGTGTGCTAAGTATTCCATTGTGTGGATGTACCACCACTTGGGTATCCATTCACCTGTTGAAGACATGTGGGTTGCTTCCACCTTTTGGCTGTTATACATAGAGCTGCTCTGAACGTTTGTGTACAACCATCTGGTAAACTCATGGACACATTTCTCGTGGGTATTATGTTAGTTTCCTGTTGCTGCTGTAACAAATTATCCCAAATCAGTGGCTTAAACCAACACAGATTTATTCTCTTACAGTCCCAGCTCAGAAGTCTGAAATGAGTCTTCAACAAAACCCATTGCTGTCGACACCGACCCTATAGGACAAACTAGAACTGCCCCATAGGATTTCCAAGGAGCGGCTCACAGATTCAAACTGCCGACCTTTTGATTAGCAGCTGAGCTCTTAACCACTGTGCCCCCAGGGCTCAGGAAATGAGTCTTATGAACACCTAAAATCAGGGTGTTGGCAGACTGTTCTCTCTGGAGGCTGTATAGGAGAATCCGTTTCTTCCCTTCTCCGGTTTCTAGGGCCGCCCGCATTCCTTGGCTCATGGCCCCTTCAGCAGTGGCATCACGCTGAGCTCTGCTTTTGTTGGCACGTCTCCTTCTCTGACTCTAACCCTCCTGACTCCCTCCTTTCCCTTATAAAGACACTTGTGATTACATTTAGGGCTCACCCAGACAATCCAGAATCATCTCCCCATCTCAAGAGCTTTATTTAATCACATCGGCAAAGTCCTTTTCGCCATGTAAGGCAACATCCAAAGGTTCTGGGCATTAGGATGTGGACATCCTTGGGACTATCACGCCAACCACAGGTACATATATAGAGGTGTAGGGTAGGCTCATGTTCCGCTTTAGGAGATACTGCCAACCAGTTTTCCAAAGTGGTTAAACCATTCTGCACTCCCACTGGTAGTGTATGAGTGTTCCTGTTGCTCCACGTCCTCGTCATCACTTGATGTTGTCAGTCTTTTTCGCTTTAGCCATTTTAGTGGGTATCTAGGAGCCCTGGTGGTGCAATGGGTACATGCTCAGCTGCTAACCAAAAAGTCAGCAGTTCAAACCCACCAGCCGCTCTGTAGAAGAGAAGACCTGACAATCTGCTCCCGTAAAGATTGCAGCCTACGAACCCTATGGAGCAGTTCTTCTCTGTCCTACGGGGTGGCTGTGAGTCAGAATTGACTCAGTGACATCCAACAACAACAGGGGCAACTCGTTGTAGTTTTTTGTTTTTTTTTTCAATTAATAGACTATTTTTTAGAGCAGTTTTAGGTTTACAGAAAAATTGCTCAGAAAATACAGAGTTCCCATATATGTCTCCCTGCTGGACACAGCTTCCCCTATGATTGACATCTTGCATTCCTGGTGTCTATTATTACAATTGATGAGCCAGCATTGATACATTATTATTATCTAAAGTCCATACTTTGCGTGAGGGTTCACTCCTGGTGTGGCACAGTCCTGCGGGTTTTGACAGGTGCACAGAGTCGTGTGTCCATGTTGCAGCATCATCCAGAATAGTTCCGCGGCCCTAAAAATACCTGATCTTTTCACCGTCTCTGTAGTTCTGGTGGAGTCCCTGGGTGGTGCAAATGGTTAACACGCTCGGCTGCTAATCGAGAGGTTGGCGTTTCAAGTCCACTCAGAGGTGCCTTGGAAGAAAGGCCTGGTGATCTACTTTTGAAAAATCAGCCATCAAAAACCCTATGTGGCCCAGTTCTGTGCTGACACACGCGGGGTCAGACGCCCATGAGTCAGTCAACTTGATGGCAACTGGTTTTATAGTTTTGCTTCGTTCGTTGTAGTTTGAATTTGCGTTTTCCCCAAGCTTGCATTTCCATTGTGTTCCCGTGACATTGTGATGCCTCCTCAATGCAGCCTCCCATGATCACCTCCTGCAGGCAGCGGCTAAGAGCTCAGCACAGGACTCGGGAGTCTCGGCTTGGCTGTGTAATTGCCTGTTACCCTTGCAGTTCGCTGAGTGCCCCCCACTTCCCTTCGCTCCTCCGTAAAACGTGGTTGACAGCGGCTCCACCTCTCCGGGCTGCAGTGAGAATTTCACAGCAAACGCGCTGAAAGGTCCTAGCCTGGGCCTGGCACGCCGTCAGCAGTGACTGCCTGTGAGCTATTCTCATCTCCCAGCGCGCACTGTCTGCCGTTCACCTGGCAATTAGTCACGTTGAGCCTTGTGACTGCGCTTTTGTCGACTGCAAGGTTGTTGTTACCGACTCTCTTGGCCTTCTGGAAGCTTTCTTTGTTATTCAAATGGCCAGGTGCTGTGTCTTGTCTTCCCAATGAGGTTGCAGACTCCAGCCCACCAGACCTGCCAGCTGCAAACCCTCTCCTTCCTGTGGCCCGCCCCCGGCCCTGGCTCAAGGCTCAGCACCCTCACGCCCTCCCTGATCCCTGAGTCCTGGGAGGGATGGCTGTGTGCCCAGTGGTTAGCCCCAC
Organism: Trichechus manatus latirostris; assembly: GCF_000243295.1. Taxonomy (NCBI): domain Eukaryota; kingdom Metazoa; phylum Chordata; class Mammalia; order Sirenia; family Trichechidae; genus Trichechus; species Trichechus manatus. The sequence continues at coordinate 6,294,075 of NW_004444005.1, read as the reverse complement.
AGGTTGGGATCCTGGCTCCACCACTAACTGGATATGTGACCCTGGGCACATTACACCAGCTCTCGGAGCCTCAGTTTCCCCTTCAGTAAATTGGGGTACCAATGGCCCCCAAGGAGCCCTGGTGGCACGGTGGTTTAGCACTTGGCTGTTAACCAAGAGGCTGGTGGTTGGAATCCACCCAGAGACCCCATAGGGGAAAAGACTGAGTGATCTGTTCCCGTAAAGATTCCCAAACCTGTTGCTGTCGAGTCAACTCCGACTCATTGCAACCCTGTAGGGCAGAGTAGAACTGCCCCGTGGGGTGTCCAAGGAGCAGCGGGAGGATTTGAACTCTGACCTTTTGGTTAGCAGTTAACCTTTTGGTTAACCACTATGCCACCAGGGCTCCTCCATAAATAGTACAGCCTAGGAAACCCTGTGGGGCAGTTCTACTCTGTCCTATAGGGTCGCTATGAGTCAGAATCAACTCAACAGCCCACAAAAAGAGCAGCCCCCATCTCACAGGGTTGTAAACCAAAACCAAACTCATTGCCATCGAGTCAATTCTGACTCATGGCAACCCCATGTGTTATAGAGTAGAACTGCTCCACAGGGTTCTCTTGGCTACAGTCTTTACAGAAGTAGATTGCCAGGCCTTTTCTTCTATAGCCCACTGTGTAGGTTCGAACTAGCAACCTTTAGGTTATCCGCTGATTGCAAACCACTGGCTCCACTCAGGGACCTTCAGGGCTGTGGAAGAGATGAGATGAGACCACGCACAGAAAGTGCTTGGAATAGTGCCCGATGCAGAAGAAACCCCGTTCACACCAGCCCTAATCCCTGCCTTGGCTGGAACTGTGGACAGCCTCCCGCGTGTCCTCCCCAGAGCCCTGGGACCTTGGCTAAACACCCTTGCTGGCTATCGAAGCCCTGGGTGTCTGTGTGCCTCTCGTCTCTCCCCTGCCCCCAGAGTCCTGTGTCCCCGCCAGAGGAGCTGTTGTAAGCCTGGGAATGGCCGGGGCATTTTATGCTTCGTGCTCCTCCGGGAGCACCTTCCCCATCCTCTGACCCTCTCCACTGGGGCTCAGCTCCCCACCCCTCCCAAGCTGCTCCCTGGCCCTGGGCCCCCAGGCCCTGGTGCTCACCGCTGACACAGTGTGGATCTGCCGGTCTTGTCTTGGGGTCCCGGTGTGGCTCCTCCACCAGCTGGGAGCCCTCAAGGACAGGACCCATGCCTGACTCAGTTCTGTGCCCCCATCACCTGGCCCAGGGCCTGGCAAGAAAAGAGTTTTCCGGAAGGGCTAGTGGGAGGCGTCGGTGTTGATGTTGAGGGAAGGGAGAGTGGGAGGCCCTGGGCCTGGGGTCCCACAGGCTGGGTGACAGCGAACGTGCCTGGGAGGACGGTGGCCCTGGGACTGGGGCAGGCGGCTCTTGGTGACAAGAGCAGCTTCCTGCAGCCATGTGGCAGTGGCTCCCGTGGGGCTAAGGCATGGCCACTGTGAGCACAGCGCAGAAGGTGACATTTGCTGAAAGGTCAGAGGCAGGCCACAAAGATGGGGCCAAATGCCTGTCATGGGAGAGAGCTGTGTGAGCAGGAGAGCCTTGGGGGTCAGGGAGGCCACCAAACAAAGGGTCTGCCTTGTCCCCAACAACAACGAGATGCCCTAGCCCAGTTTCCTCCTGATGAGGGCCTGCCGGAGAGGTGCTGGTTCCGGGTCTGCCAGAGCTAGTAATCTTGCGTCTCTGGCCTCAGTTTCCTCATCTGCTAAATGGGGGACCTTAAACCACCCACCTCCCAACTCTGCACAGAGGCTCTGTGGAACACCAAGCAAAACCCAAACCCATTGCCATCAAGTCGATTCCAACTCATAGCGACCCTATAGAACAGAGAACTGCCCCATAGGGTTTCCAAGGCTGTAATCTTTACAGAAGCAGACTGCCATATCTTTCTCCCTTGGAGCGGCTGGTAGGTTCGAACTGCTGACCTTTGGGTTGGCAGCCGAGCGCTTTAACCACTGTGCTACCAGGGCTCCTCCACAGAAACACAGGGGATGTGAAAGTGCTTTTGCTAAGCTTTGTTCTGGCCAAGTCAACGTGAAGGAGTGTCGTTGAGCCCTGCCCTCCAGAGTGGTCAGTGCCCACGGAGGTTGAGCAGCTGGAAAGCACTCTCTCCCCAAAGGGCCTGGCCGAGTCCCAGAGGCTGTGCTGAGGCAAAGGGTTCCTGAGGCTCATAGGCCACCATGGGGCTGATGGGCTGGGCTGTGTCCAGATGGGCCAGGCCACAGCTGTCACCCAGCCAAGGGATGTTCGCAGCAGTAAGGATGGTCCTGCACACCTGAGGTGGTGTCAGGTGGGTGCCTGAGGCCCAGAGAGGCTAAGTAACTTGCCCGAGGTCCCACAGCTTGTGAACGACACAGCTGGGATCTGACCCCAGGCCTGTCTGACTCCAAGGCCCGTGACAATTTTACTGCTAACAGCCTGTCTACAACGCCGTGTGATACTGACTGTGGTTACAGAGGCCTGTGGGAGTCAGACAAGCTGACAGAAGGGATGCCCCATGAATGGGGTTTTGAAGGACAAATAGGAGATTGCCAGGTGGAAAGAGGGGAGAGTGTTCCCCGCCTTGTGGGGAGTACACTAGGTCTTTCTGGGAAGAGAGACCTTTTGAGCGGAGGCCACAAAAAGCTAAAGCAATCAGAGTCAGAATTAAAGAAAAACAAACCCAATGCCGTTGAGTCGATTCCGACTCACAGTGACCCTGTAGGACAGAGTAGAACTGCCCCACAGGGTTTCCAAGGCTGTAAGTCTTTACAGAAGCAGACTCTACATCTTTCTTCCGCAGAGCAGCTGTTGGGTTCAAATCAATGACCTTTCAGTTAGCAGCTGAGCGCTTTGACCAATTTACCACCAGGCTCCTTAAAAAAAGTCATTGATTTGGAAACATTTCATATGTACAAAAGAATATACATAACATGTATATGTAAGGTATAAAAAATAATGACACAAACTCCCATGTCCCCAGCGCTCAGCATAAGAAATAGAATGATATCAATACCACAGAGGCCCTTGGCATGCCCCTTCCCTGGAAGGGGTCCACCAGCCTGCATTCTGTGCTTGCCATCCCCAGATAGAGCTTCCTCCATCAGTGGTGACTCAAGCAGCCTTTGCCTTCCAGAGAAATCACTCTGGGGAGAGATAGGGGCTAGCCTGGATGTGGGACCCCAAATCAGGGACAGCCACATGGAGTCCTTGGCCAAGAAGATGCTACCTCATCCCCAACAATGAGGAACCTGTTTTCCACTTCAGTGTGGAGCAGCAAAGATGAATGAGACACAGATTGCTTCTGCCACATGCCAGAAGGGCCACCAGGAACAGGAGGACAGGCTGTGAACTACAGGGGCAGGGACGATTTGTCCCCTCATTATACCAGCTTTCCACTTAACTGAACAAGCCCTGAGGTAGTGGGCTCTCTCACTAGGGGAGGCCAAGCGAAGGCTGAACAACTGCTTGGACTTTTTCCAGAAGCTTCTTCTGACTTTCTGTCCCTCTTCCCTCAGCCCCTGGGTTCCCTCTGTCCCAACACTTACCCAGTGATGCCATTGCCTGCCCCTCCAAACTGGGAGTCTCCAAGGCCAGGTTCTGATGATCACCCAACCCTAGGCAAAGAATTAATCCATGTTCATTTTTTCCCTTTCTCTTTTCCCACTAATACGACTGTGTAGCACAGTGATTGGAGACAGGTTCTCCATCACCTAAGCTGAAATTCTGACATTGTGGCCCAGCCACCTTAAGTCACCTTAGGCAGAACCTTAAGTCACCTCCCCTGTGCTTCCTCAGGGACAGTTTCTGTTAATTTCTTCTGTGAACAGGTCATACTTTCTTGTTTCTTTGAATTTCCTTGAAAATGGAACATTTTGAGTATTGTAATGTGGTAATTCTGGAAATCAGACTCTTCCTGCTCCTCAGAGTTTGTTTTTTGGTTGCTTCCTGTAGGCTGTAGCCATGTGTTTGTTTAGTGACTTTTCTAAACTAGTTTTTGAAGTCTGTATTCTTTGTCGTGCGTGCTCTCTGAAGTCTCTGTTCTTTATCTTGTGTTCAGCTAGTGTTTTACGGAGATTTCCCTGAACGCCAGGAGCAAAAAATAAAAGAGAGAAGAGGAAGGAAAGGAAGGAGGCGGGGAGGGCAGGGGAGGGAAGGAGGGGAAAAGGAGGGGAGGGAGGGGAGTGAAAGGGAGGGGAGAGACAAGGGGAAGCAAGGCAGGAAGTGGAGAGGAGAACCTCTCTCAGTCTTTGCAGACTGCCTCTGGGCTGGGGGCACTCCTTCAACATTTAGCCAGGCTGTTTATTACTCTGCCTTAGCTTTCGCTTCCTGTTTGCACTGAGCCTGGAGATCAGCTAGAGGTGAAAGCTTAGCATCTTCTCAGGTCTTCCCTAATCATGCTTCCTGCCCTGTGCATGCACGTGGCTTTCCAAATTCTCCAGTGTACATGGGCACTTTTGAATGCCCTAATTTCCCAAAGAAACTCTCCCCCCAGTTTTTGCTCTCAGGCTTTTGGCACTCTATTCTGTGTCTCAACCATAATTTTGCCCCAGGTGACTGCAGGCTGTTCATTTGCCCTACAATGTTATGGAGGCGTGCCCACCTTTTACCTGCCCAAAGTGAGCCCTGAGATAGATGAAACAGAGATGAGCACCCTGTGTCAGCCCCACAGGCAGTCACCAGACAGCTTAGAACAGACAAATCAATTCTTTGTAATTAAGGTCTGCTCTGCTCCCTCCAAAACCAGGGCTGCCATCTTCAAGACTGCCCCTGAGCCAATAAGGGGGTGGGGGGCGGTGTATGTCTGGCAAGGACAAATAAAAATGCCACAAAGCTTTCCTACCATTTAAGTTGCCTTTTTCTCAATTCTACATTTGCTTGGTTGCTGTAAACCTTGGACTCTTTTCTAGAGTTCTAACAAAGTTGATTCTGACCATTTTTGCTTGATTTTTCAATGTTTCTGTGGAGGGATGGGCCCTTGGAGCTGCCTGCTCCACCATTTTCACAGATGTCACTCTGAGCCATTGTTTTTTAACCAGTGTCCTGCTAATGGGTATTTCATTGATTCCAATCTGCCATTATCCACATTTCTGCAATGAATGGCCATGTGCATATATTACCTTTTGGAGCATAGCTGTAGGATAATTGCTAAGTGGACTTGCTGAGGGGAGGCCCATCAGCCCTGGGTTCCAGCTCCACCTTCCAGGCCCTCTGGGGTGGCAATCCTGCTCCTTTGGCTTTGGGCAGCCCCATTTTTCTAGTCCATCTTAGTAGCAACCCCTCCCCTTGGCCCTGGCAGGCCCTATTCTTCTGCCTCTTGGGCATGGCAGCTCCACTTCCTCAACTTTGGGCAGCAACGCCATCCCCTGGCACATCTGAACAGCAACCCCACACTCGGGAACTGAGTTGGCAAAAATCTGACTCTGAAACTTGGGAGGCTGCGGCCCCACCCTCTGAAACCGAGAAAGTCCTGCTTCCTGTGCTCTTTCTAACAGTTTCGCTGATCTCTGAGCTGCTCCAGAGATGGTCCTTTTCTTTTTTTGGAGGACAAGAGATGTAGCTCCTTTGGCCTGTTTCCTGCCTGTAGAATTCCAAGAGGCAGACAGCTTTCTTTCCTTTCATTCTTTCTCTGTCCCCTTCAGTCTAAGCTGATGGGTTTTCTGCTGTGGTAGTTGGTTAGGTCCATCAGTCATAGGCTTAATCTCTTTAACAAAAGATTGTGTAGCTATGTCCTTGGTGAACATTCTAGGACATGTCCTTAGTTTGCACAGTTCATTTTTAAGTCCATCTCTTTCTTCTTGCATTTTACTATAAGCAGTAAGGAGAAATTATGTGGCCCCTTTAAGATCTTGCTTAGAAATCTCCTTAGCCAAATATCCAACTTCATCACTTGCAAGTTCTACCTTCCACCAAACATTTGAACATAATTCAGACAAGTCCTTTGCCATTGCATAAAAAGCATTGCCTTTCCTCCATTGTCCAATCACATGTTCATCATTTTCTTTTAAAGCCTCACCAGAAGCACATTTAATGTCCACATTTCTAGCAACATTCTGTTCCTGGCACCATATGTATTCTCTAAGACGACAGAGCTTTCTCTATGTCTCTCCTCACTTCCTTCTGAGTCTTCACCAGAGTTGCTTTTGATGTCCATGATTCTACCAAGTCTCTTCAAGGCAATCTAGGCTTTACTATTAGGAACCTTAAAACTTCCAGCCTCCATCCATTACCCAATTCCAAAACCACTTCCAGGTTGTGGGTCATTGTTAGAGCAGCACCCCACTCTCAGTACCAAATTCTGTCTTAGTTATCTAGTGCTCCTATAACCACACGTGGGTGGCTTTAACAAACAAAAATTTATTTTCTCACAGTTTAGGAAGCTAGAAATCCTAATTCAGGGTGCTGGCTCTAGGGGAAGGCTTTCTGTCTCTGTCAGCTCTGGAGGAAAGTCCTTGTCTCTTTGAGCTTCTGCTCCTGGGCAGTCTTCATGTGGCTTGGCAGCTCTCTTCCCACATCTCTGCTTCCTCACTTGCTTGTTTTAAATCTCAAAAGAGATTGACTCAAGACACACCCTATAGGAGTCCTGTCTCATTAACATAACAAAGACAGCCCATTCCCAAGTGGGATTCTAACCCCAGGCATAGAGGTTAGGATTTACAACACATATTTTTAGGTAGACAGTTTAATCCATAACATGGGGTCACATCAGATTATCTTCCACAGAAGTGACACCCATGTCTCTCGCACCAGCAGTGAAGGAGAGGGCTTTTCCCCCACAAACCAGCAAACACATTGTGCTCTTAACCTTTTTGATGTTGTCAGTGTCATGTGTGAAAGTGTGCAGAAGCTTTCCTTTGTCTATGCTCTGGAATCATTTCTTGTTATGGCTTTAATCTGCATTTCTCTCGTTTTAGATTTTGGATTTGCTCTTGGATGGTGTCTTAGTTATCTAGTGCTGCTGTAACAGAAATACCGCAAACGGATGGCTTTAACAAACAGAAATTTATTTTCTCACAGTTAGGAGGCTAGAAGTCCAATTTCAGGATGCCGGCTCTAGGGGAAGGCTTTCTTTCTCTGTCAGCTCTGAGGGAAGGTCCTTGTCTCTTTTCAGCTTCTGTTCCTCAGCGACTTTCATGTGGCGTGGCATCTATCTTCCCTCATCTGTGCTTTCTTGCTTAATCTGCTGTTTTTCTATCTCAAAAGAGATTGATTTAAGACACACCTATACTAATCTTGCCTCATTAACATAACAAGAAAACCCCATTCCTTAATGGGATTATAACCACAGGTATAGGGACTCTATAGGACAGAGTAGAACTGCTCCATAGGATTTCCAAGGAGTGGCTGGTGGACTCGAACTGCCAACCTTCTGGTTAGCAGCCAAGCTCTTAACCACTGCGCCACCAAGGCTCCAAAACCACAGGTATGGGGTTAGGATTTAGAACACATATTTTGAGGGGAAACACATTTCAATCCTGATAGATAGTTGCTCTTTTTCCTCTTTACAATCAGTCTGTTTAGAGTCTCTCTGCTGGGCTCCTTTGGGTAATTTCTGTTTTCTTGGACATATATCCAGTTCATCTGGGTTTTCTAATGTAGTTGGATAGAGCTGAGTGGGTAGTCTCTTCTTTTCTGTCTATTTGTTCGTTCAGCTAATCTTGATTGAGTGCCTGCTCTGTGCCAGATAGCATCATTTTCCCCGGGGTCACAGTAGTTGGCCAAAACAAATGAAAATCTCATTTCATGACATAAGTCCCTGGATGGTTCAAACTGTTAAGAACTCACTGCCAACCGAAAGGTTGGGGTCCAGATCTACCCAGAAGCACTTGAGAAGAAAGGCTTGGCAATTTACTTCTAAAAAATCAGCCATTGAAAACCCTCTGGAGAAAGCACGGTTCTACTCTGACTTCCATAGGGTTGCCACGAGTCAGAATTCACTGAATGGCAACTGGTACAGATAATTTTTTAAAGTACATAAGCATTATATATGGACTGTGTGGATCATAACAAATTATAGATAACATTGTAGAGAATGGGAATTCCAGAACACTTAATCGTGCTCATGAGGAATCAATACATGGATCAAGAGGCAGTCATTTGAACAGAACAAGGGGATACAAAGGTATGTGTCAGGGTTGTATCCTTTCACCATACCTATTCAGTCTGTATGCTGAGCAAATAAGCCGAGAAGCTGAACTATATGAGGAAGAACGGGGCATCAGGATTGGGGGAAGACCCATTAATGACCTGCGTTATGCAGCTGACACGGCCTTGCTTGCTGGAAGTGAAGAGGATTTGAAGCCCTTACTGATGAAGCTCAAACAGCACAGCCTTCAGTATGGATTACACCTCAACATAAAGAAAACAAAAATCCTCACAACTGGACCAGTAAGCAACATCATGATAAACAGAGAAAAAATGGAGGTTGTCAAGGATTTCATTTTACTTGGATCCACAATCAACACCCATGGAAGCAGCAGTCGGGAAATCAAAAGACACATTTCATCGGGCAAATCGGCTGCAAAAGGCCTCTTTACAATGTTGAAAAGCAAAGATGTCACCTTGAGGACTAAGGTGTGCCTGACCCAAGCTGTGGTGTTTTCAATCGCCTCATATGCGTGTGAAAGCTGGACAGTGAGTAAGGAAGACTGAAGAAGAATTGACGCCTTTCAATTGCGGTGTTGGCGAAGACTATTGAATATACCATGGACTGCCAAAAGAACAAACCAATCCATCTTGGAAGAAGCACAACCAGAATGCTCCTTAGAAGCAAGGATGACGAGACTATGTCTCACATACTTTGGACATGTTATCAGGAGGAATCAGTCCCTGGAGAAGGACATCATACTTGGTAAAGTGGAGGGTCAGTGAAAAAGAGGAAAACCCTCAATGAGATGGATTGACACAGTGGCTGCAACAATGGGCTCAAGCATAACAATGATTGTGAGGATGGTGCAGGACTGGGCAGTGTTTCATTCTGTTGTGCATGGGGTCACTATGAGTCGGAACCGACTCAACGGCACCTAACAACAACAATATATGGACTGTTGTGTGGTGGTAAAGAAGCCCTGGTGGCCCAGTGTTTAAGAGCTTGGCTGCTAACCAAAAAGTTGGCAATTTAACCCTACCCAATGGCTCCACAGAGAAAGGCCTGTCGATCTGCTACCATAATGATTACAGTCTAGAAAACCCAACAGGGTAGTTCTATTCTGTCTTGCAGGGTCACTATGAGTCAAAATCAACGCAACAGCACACAACGTCAACAACAGATGGTGATGTTATTGTTGTTGTCAATCCACTGTGTCAGTCCGTCTTGTTGAGGGTCTTCCTCTTTTTCGCTGACCCTCTACTTTGCCAAGCATGATGTCCTTCTCCAGGAACTGGCCCTGCTGATAACATGTCCAAAGTACATGAGAGGAAGTCTCGCCATCCTCCCTGATAAATGGAGAAAAATAACGTGAAAGCAGGGAGGGAGTTTGTGATGGAGTATGATTTTAATAGAGTGGTCATGGAGGGTCTCACTAAAAAGGTGCCTTGAAGGAAATGAGGGAATGAGCCATGCTTTTATCTGGGAGAAGAAGCTTCAGGAAGAGGAAGCAAGTGCAAAAGTCCCACAGTAAGATTGAGCCCAGGAAGGTTGGAGAGGAGTGAGCAAAAGGGAGAGAAGTAAGAGATATGATCAGAGAGCTAACGGGGGGGTGGGGGTGCTTTGGCTTTTACTCTGAGTGAGCTGGGGGCCACTGAAGGCTTTTGAGCAGAGGAAAGAGATGATGTGGCTTAGATTTTCACAGACTCCCTCTGGCCGATGTGTTGAGAATAGATAAAGGAGTGGAGCAGTGAGGAGGCCACTGTAAGAATCCTGCTGGCTTGCACCAAGGTAAGAAGTGCAGGGCTTACGGCCAATTCTGAAGGAAGAGCCAATGGGATTTGCTCATGGGTTGGGTGTGGGGTGTGACACAAAGAGAGAGATCAAAGATGACTCTGGGATTCCGATATGAACAACTAGAAGGACAGAGTTGCAGTTGGAGAGATCAGGAGAATGGCGGGAAAAGCTGGTTTGGAGAGGAAGATTGGGATTTTAGCCCAAGGCATATTAAATTTGCGGTGTCCACTACATATTGTGATGTCAGGTAGACAGTTTGGATATATGAGCTTAGAGTTCAGGTGAGAGTTTGAGGCTGGAGAGCCATCAACATAGGGATCGTGTTCAAATCCATGGGATGAGATGATAGCCTCAGGAGTGAGTAGAGACTGAGAGGAGTTGGGAAATGGGGAGGGATGAGCAGAGGAGCCTGAGCAGGAGCAGCCAGAAAAGTAGGAGGAGACCCAGGAGAAGAGGCTGGGGTATCTGGGAAGCAGGAGGGGGAGGAATGATCACCTGTGCCAGTGCTGCTGAGAAGACAAGGAAAAGGAGGGCCGAGTATTGGCCATTGGACTTGGCAACCTGGAGGTCTCTGGTGACCTTGACAAGGGCAAATTCTCTGGAGTAGTTGGGGCAAACGCCTGTTTGGAGGGGTTAAGGGATTGTGGGAGCAGTGGAATGACAGAGCAAAAGTACAGATACTTTTTCCAAGCAGTCACTTCCCCTTTATATTTCTTATGTTTGCATTTATACTATCCTCCCTTTTGTTTATTAGATTCGCCAATAGTTAATGTTTCATTTTTTTCCCCAAAGAACCAGAAGTTGAATGTATTTATTAGTTCTTTCATTTTGCTGTTTTTAACTCCATTTCCGTTTTAATTTGTCAGTTGCTTTCCTGGAGTTTATTTGTCTTTCTTTCCTAACGTTTCTTAATTGGATGGTTAATTTGTATTTTCTTGTTTATTAATATCAGTATTTAAGTTTATGAATTTTCCTGTGAGCATTGTCTTGGCTGTATCCCACGAATTCTAAAATGTAATATTTTTATTTGCTTTATTGTCTAGATCTTCTGTAATTTTGATTTTTAATTCCTTCTTTGACTCTAGGTTATTTTAAGCAGTTTTTTGTTGTTGTTTTTTTTTAAATGCCTGGTGGTAGAGTTTGCTTTGTTTTGTGTCTTAACTGTTAATATTTTTAAATTTAATTCAACATTAATTAAATTCAATATTGTGATCAGAGGATGTTGTCTGTACTATTTCTACTTTTTTGGAATTTAATTTATTTGTGGCTTAATAGTGTTTGTGCATTTTAAAAAGTGTTTGAACGGAAGGTACATTCTGTTTTACACATACACACATCTATTCTATTAATTAGATTATTTGGCTTCCCCATATCTTTAAAAAAAAGTGATGAAAAGCAAAGATGTCACCTTGAGGACTAAGGTGTGCCTGACCCAAGCCATGGTGTTTTCAATCACCTAATATGCATGCAACAGTGAATAGAGAAGACCAAAGAAGAAATTGACACCTTTGAATTGTGGTGTTGGGGAAGAATATTGAATATACCATGGACTGCCAAAAGAACAAACAAATCTGTCTTGGAAGAAGTACAACCAGAATGCTCCTTAGAAGCAAGGATGGTGAGACTATGTCTCACATACTTTGGACATGTTATCAGGAGGGACCAGTCCCTGGAGAAGGACATCATGCTTGGTAAAGAAGAAGGTCAGTGAAAAAGAGGAAGACCTTCAATAAGATGGATTGACACAGTGGCTTCAACAATGGGCTCGAGCATAACAACGATTGTGAGGATGACGCAGGACTGGGCAGTGTTTCATTCTGTTGTACATAGGGTCACTATGAGTCGGAACTGACTTAACAGCACCTAATAACAACAACATATTCTTATTTATGCTTTTGTCAACTTCATCTGTAATGGCTGGAGAGGTGAATTAAAGTATACTAATACTAGCATACTCTGTCTTTTTTCTTCCTAAATTTCCAGCCGTTCTTGCTCTATGATTGTTGATGCTATGTTATTTGGTGCATAAGCGTTCATTACTTTTAGGTCTTCATGATTACTCTCTTTTTTGTTCCTTACACGGTGCTCTTCCTTTTCTCATTTAATATTTCTTGCCTGACTTTAGCTTTGTCTGATATTCAGGTCAAGGTACCTGGTTTCTTTTGATTTGTACTTGTTTGTTATGTTTCTTCCCATCTCTTTGTATTAAACCTTTCTGAGTCACTCTACCTCCAGTGGGTTTTGTTTGTGTTCCAGTCTGAGAGTCTTTTTGTTTCTTTTCTTTTAGCAAGTCTGTATGGCTCATTTACATTTACTGATATGGCAGATACATTTGGACTTAGTTCTGTCATCATAGCTTATGATATGCCTTCTGCTTTTATAGCTTTTGTGGGGGTTGTCAACTTTCACCATATGCTCTGTGTTTTCTTTGTTTTATATTTTGTTTATACGTCTTTTGATAATTTGGAAAACTTGTGGTTTTGATCCAGTAGTCATCTTTGTAACTATAATATGATATAACACTCTTAGTCCTCCATTTCTTTAGACAATGTTTATTTTCTCCCTACTATGAATGTCAAAATTAGAATATTTCTATGTTCCCATTCCTTCTATCCCTTTCACCAAATGATTTTAGTTGATTATGTTACTTTTTTTTTCCATTTACCTTTCTACCTCCAATTTTACTTCAACCTCTAAATGATTCTTTAGACCTAGGTATAAATGAATAAGATGTCAGTTTACTTATATTACCTCCCTCCTTCTCACCTCTTTCCCTCCTACCAATTATTACTTATATCTGTTCTGTGTTTTCTGTTTCATTCTTTTCTGTAATAGTCACAATCCTTAGGTTTGTTTTGGACTTAGTCCTATAGTGAAATAGATTCTGTGTTCATTTCCAGTGCTCTTGCCAGAGTTACTCCACTTATCCTCTGGTTAACCTAAGTACATCTTCTAGTGATTCATTTTAAAAGGGATCTTGGCAACTATAATTCAAAAAATATGTTCAAAAAGTTTTTCTATTGACTTTATGCTTGAAAAATGGTTCATTTTGGTTTTAAATTCATCCAACAAATATGTATTAAACACTTACAGTGTGCCAGGTAATGTTCTAGGCCCTGGGGATACAGCAATGAACAAAACATACAAATGCCTTGGCCCTTTCTAGTTGGGGGGAGACAAACATTAACCAGATAAATAAGCAAAATATGTGATATGCTACATCGCGTTTCATGCTATTCAGAAAAATAAAGCAGGTGGTGGGAGGTTACCTGGACCTGACTTTGCTCTGAGAAGCAGAGGAGGCAGCCCATGGACTCGTCCACCTGGAGCCGGTGCACACATCCCCACTGATGCAAGTAGGGAAGGGCTGCCTCCCCACCTTGGGGTACCACTCATTTGGGAGAAGCGGGCTTTGTGGCTGTGTTGGAGACCCTCCATCAATGTCTACCCATTCTCCTGCTAACACACACTGCCTTGAGAAGGCTCTTCTTCTTTTGAGTATGGGGCTTCAGTAGCCTCCTAGCTTGGTTGAAGATGGTTTATGCATTAAGAACTGTAATCAGACGTAAGTAGCAGAAAAGCAGCCACAGTGGTATAACCAAATGGCATGTATTTTTCTTGCTGATAAGAAGTTCTGCCACCAGAACACAGGTTTCTCCATGCTTTCCAGTCAACCTGTGTTAGTGAGAGTCCTTCATTCTCATACTTGCAAAATGGCTGATTCTCCTCTGGACTTCATGTCTCCTTCCCAATAGACTTCTGCTTATGTGGCACTGCCATTGGCCAGGCTGGGTCACACGGCCTCCCCTGTCTGCAAGGGAGCCTGGGAAGGTGAGTATTTGTGACAGAGCACATTGTCACTATAAATGGATGTAGGAGAGGGATTCACAGTGTCTGCCACAGATGGTAAATTTCTGTCCCTCATTGCCCTCATTATTTAGAGGCAATTTCAAGAAGAGAAAGGCAAAGGCAACTCAGCTCTGCCAATCAAAGCTGCATGTGCTCCATGGGCCTGTTTTATACTCTGGACTCTACCCCACTGGTCTCTTGGCCTCCTGTACCAGGAGCCCCCTGATTTCATTCCCATGGCTTATGTGATATCGTCCTATCCAGTGGTGTCATTCTAAGATACATAATGGTCTTTATTATTATTATGAATGGTATCTGTAGCTGTTAATAATGGTTTCCATTTTGTTATAGCATTTAATTTATCATCCAAATCAAGATACTTTCATGGGGCAGGGGGACGCTATTAAGAATTATGCCAGAACAAACAGGTGTTAATTGAGACTTCCCTAAGCCAAGACATACAATCACTGTGATGATCACTGGTGTACATGAACAATGTCTACTTTTGTAAGTTGATCAAATGCCTTACAGATTGAAAATTTTATATCTTTATATCTGAACTCTCTTATTCATTCTAATAATTAACCTGTTGATTCTGTTGGATTTTCTATGTAAATTATCTGCAAATAATTATCATTTTGGCCTTCTAAACCTGACACTTTATGCTTTTTTCTTGTCTTATTGCATGTGCCAGAGATACTAGGACTGTATGGAACCACAGTGAGAACAGGCTTTCTTGCCTTTCTCCCAGCCTTAGAGTTACAAGGTTCACGATGTCCAGGAGTCAAAGATGAGCCCCTTGCTCAGAGAAAACCCAGCTTCTCCGAGCACTGAGGCCTGAGAGCAATGTCCCCAGTGAGTCCTTGTAGAAGTGACCCCACGTGATATTTTGTTTCCTTCTGCTTCCTCCAGAAAACCTTTTTGCTGTGCCTCAGGATGGGGGAGGTGAGATGAAGAGCACCCGGCACAGCTTCCAGGAAGAACAACTCCTAACCAAGATAAAGAGCAAGCCAAGCGGCGGTGGTGGTAGCAGTGGAGGAAATGCTGCCGGTGCCCCGAACCCCCTTCCACGGACTTCTAAGATTAGGAGCAAACTCGGGCGGGGCCGGGGATGCAGGGGAGGGGTTCTGGGCCACCTGTCCGCAAGCAATAGTCCCATTTTGGGCTGGTGGCTGCTGAGAGGTGATGCTGTGGTGGACTCAGGATACCCAACACAAAGCTCCTCTGGCTGATTAACGCCAGCAGGAGCGAGACCTGTAAGTCGTACCTGTGGCTCAAACACCGACACTCCCCTCACCTCCTCTCCTTCCAGTAGTGGCCCCTTGGGCCTATCCGTGTGAGAATATTGACTATGAGTGTGGGCGTGCATGTGTGTGTGTGTGTGTATGTGTGTGTGATTTGGGGTGTCCTTTTTGTTTGGTTGGTTGGTTGGTTTTTATCGGGGTTCTCCCTCCAAAGTTCTCTGAGGAGCGCAGGTCACCTTGTGGCTGAGAGTTTTTCCCACCACCCAGGGCTGCATGCACAGGGCACGGCCCCACTATATACAAGGTTCAGTGACGTCCTGGGCCAAGGAAGATGGTTTGTCTTCACTGTGTCTCACAGGCCACTAGGAATTTGAAAATACCAGTCAAAGATCATTCTTCTGGATTCCTTCCCGTAACAATAGTAATAACAGGGGACCTGACTCCGGCATAACCATGGGGCAGGCGCCAGGTTAGGCTTCTCCACGCACACTTTCATTCACACTCACCTCACAACACCTTGTGGGGTGCATGCGGATGACCCCTGGAGAAACAGGTCCGAGCAGGGAAGGGGTGCCCAGGGCCACCAACTGGGGAGACTGCAGGTGCATAGGGACCAAAGATCCAGGATCCCCCAGCACAATTCCCTTCAGTATCTCCCCAATGCCTTTTCAGTGGGCAGGACACCACCTGAAATGATCCATCATCAACTACCCAGGACCCTCATTCACTCAGCACACTCTCATTAAGCTCCTACTGTGTGCCAGGCACCACCCCTGTCCTGGGGAGTCCCCCATCTAATGGGAGGGACAGACACACGGAGCACTGCCGGACAAGGTGACAAGAATGATGGAAACCTGGGGGAGGGGGAAGGCATTCACTTTGCCTGGGCAACCCTTCTACTTCGGGTGGATGCCCGTCACCTCCACCCTTCCACATCAGGTGGGTGCCCGTCACCTCCACCCTTCCACGTCAGGTGGGTGCCCGTCACCTCCATCCACAACACTCATCTCACACGGCCCGCCTGCCCACCCCAGCACACACGGGGAAGGGCCTCATCCGGGAACTCACCACAGGAATCCCTGAAGGCCACGCTGCCAGTGTAGACACAGTCACCCTACCAGTGTTACATGATCCCCAAGCCCCCCAATTGTTAGCTTGGTGGCCCTGTCCAGTAAACGTGTCACCTCCTAACCGTGTATCCCATTTAACCAGAGCCAGTGTTCTCGCACACACACCATCCGTGAACAAGGCCGCTGCATGTGGTGCTGGCCTGCTGGCTGGGGGAGAGGACAGTGAGGAAATAGGGAATAAGGAATATGTCAACAGTGTGGAGTGCTCCACCAAGAATTCGGTCAAAACACAGTGTTAGTGGGGGCTTTGGGAAGCTCAGGTGGTCTGAGAAGGCCTTTCTGAAGAAGTGATACTTAAGCCCAGTCTGAATGATAAGAGCCAACCACTGGCTTTAAAGATAGAAGGAAGAGTATTCCAGGCAGAGGGAGCAGTCAGTGCAAAGGCCCTGAGGCAGCAACAGGCTTGGCGGTTTCAAGGAACCCAAAGAAAGCCAGGATGACTGGGACTCAGAGTGAGGGTGGAAGGAGATGAGGGTGAGAGAGCCCAGGTTCTGGGGTTCACTGCGAGACACGTAACACCACACAAACACAGTCCCCTGCCCTTTGATAAAGCGGAAAGAACTCTCTAGGGCCTAAAGCATTTTCCTCACACCCTGACTCTTCATCCTCACAGTAGCCCTTACGGAAGGGACTCTTCCCATTCCATGAACTAGGAAACTGAGACTCAGATGGGTCAGATGGCTTGTACGAGGTCACACGGGCAGGCTGTGGAAGGCCCAGAGCTGTGTTTCACTTGGGCCCAGTCCCACCTCCTCCATCCAGTGCTGCCAGTGCCCGGGGGTACAGCTTGGCAGAGGCAAAGTGGGAGAACCGTTGCTCGGGTTCTTGCTTAGAGGTAGGTATGGCTTCCTTTTCCCTGGATTCTGAGTCATCCAGGACATACCCCTGGGCCTTGTCCTTGCAGAGCAGCAGTTGCCGTGAAGGCATGCAGCTGGATCAGCCCACACCTGCATTCTACATGCAGAGACTCAGGAGTTGGAAGTCGCCTAATCCTCGGGCGAGGGAGTCACAAGACTCCAATTCCAACATTGTCTCTGCCGCTAAGAGCAGTGTGACTTGGGCAAGCTTCTGCCCTCTCTGCCCTCAGTTTCCCCATCTGTAGGGGGAAGGAGTCAGGCCGGCCCATCCTTAAAAACCTCCCATCTGTGCTTTCCTGTGGTTCTGGGCTACTCTCCGTAGCTGCTCACACGAAGGCACTCCCTCTGCCAAGAAGGGCTGGTGGCCTTGCCTCCCTCCCCTGAGTGCTGAGTCAGTGGTTGCTGCCACAGAGACCAGCAGGGCAGGACACCCCAGACATGCATCCTTGAGGTCTGCAGCCTGGCAGGAGCTCCTCCTGGCTCCACCAAAGGTCTTTTCAGGAGTAACTGCTGCCTGGAGCCCTGGTGGCACAGTGGTTAAGAGCTACAGCTGCTAACCAAAAGGTCAGCAGTTCGAATCCACCAGCTGCTCCTTGGAAACCCTATGGGGCAATTCTACTCTGTCCTATAGGGTCACTATGAGTCGGAATCGACTTGACGGCAACAGGTTTGGTTTGGGGTTTTGGAGCCTCTCTCCTCAATGGCCCCCAGGGCCGGCCAGGCTCCCTCTCGGGCAGCCAAGCTGGGGAGGATCACAGAGACTGACCCAGCCCTAGCGGGCGGTCTGTGGAGCAGACAGATTCAGAGTCCAGAGGCGCAAGCATGTGTCTGCAGCACTGCTGCTCCCCGCTGGCTGACCTCAGGCTGATGGCTTGCTCTCTCTGAGCCTAGTTCTCTCACCTGGGCAGGGGGCACAACACCTGTTATCTCGCAGAGTTGTTAGAGGGGAGCAACAGTGTGCACCTGGGTGGCACGCCCTGTGTGGAAATGCACTTGGCCAAGGGGCTCCTCAAAGTCCTGTGGGGCCCGGACGAAAACCCACCCCCATCCCTCTGTGGCCAATAAGTACAGTGTCCCTGCCAGTCAGACACGAAGTAGTGACACGTTCAAATAGAGATGTTTTTTAGTGATTTTTCAAGCTGCCTACTTTTACTTTTTACTGTGAGCTTCTGGCTATTGACATATAATTTGTGGAAAAAAGAGAGAGGAGAATGAGGACAGCGTGACCCCCGGGGAATCTGGGCCCCATGCCAGTCCGTGTAACTGACTCCCTGTAGCTGTACGGGCGTTTTCCCGCGGAGAACCGTGCTGTCCGTGAGCAGTTTGATGCTTTCCTTCTTGTCTGTGTGCGGGCTGGCTGTTGGGTGTGTCCGAGCCTCTGTTCAGAACCAGTACCTGGAGTTGGCCCTGGTTGTGCTAGTCCCCTTCACTAACCTCTGCAGTCACCCACCCCACAGGAGCAACCGCCTCATCCTGACATCCCGGAAGCTTCTGACCGCCAGGCTAACATGTGACGCCAGCCATTACCAACTTGAAACAGGCCTTAACTGACAACACGCACACACGCGTGTGAGTTCCGCGGGTAGCTCTCCTCCCTCTGGCTGTCTGATGCTTCCGCATGACAGCGGTAGACAGCCGGTGCTGCTGGCGTGAGTGGCATTTCCCTCAGCACCAGAGAAACCTTTCGGGCAAACTCAGTTCCAGGGCCAGAGGGGAGGACTTGGGGGTGTACACGTGGGGGAAACGTGGGGCTCACTGTAGCCCAGCTCTCCTGAAAGGCAAAAGCTCTCTTTGGGTCATTTCTAACAGAAGGAGCTGTGGGTGTGGCTGTGCCCGGCCCCGTGTCCCCTCAGGGCTGAGTTTGCTGGCATGGCCTCCCGACCCCCAGCCCCCTCCCCCTGCCCTTTCCCCCGGCTCACTTCCCTCCCCGTTCACACTCCTACTGGAGGTTGTCAGGTAAAAGAAGTGTCTCAGAGCCACAGACCTTTTTTAAAAATTGGTTTATTTGAATTATCCACCATGACCAACTGGTACCCAGGGATAGGAAGGGCCAGGCCCAAGGCGGCCTTCACAGATGAAAGTGATGATGTGGGTTGACATGGCGGCCTTAGGTGGGCGGCTTGGGGTACCTCTTGTAGATGTTGAGGGACCATCACACCATCACAGGGTGG
This sequence comes from Trichechus manatus latirostris, assembly GCF_000243295.1. Lineage (NCBI taxonomy): Eukaryota > Metazoa > Chordata > Mammalia > Sirenia > Trichechidae > Trichechus > Trichechus manatus. Next base: position 6,274,923 of record NW_004444005.1, on the reverse strand, counting down.
TGTCTGTGGGCCCCACATGAGACCATCACACCATCACTGGGAGGTGTCCCTGGGGCCCTCATGGGACCATGACACCATCACGGGGTGGTGTCTGTGGGGCCCCCTAACGGTTGCTGTGGAATCTGGGATTGGAAGAGTAGAGGCAGACTGCTCACCCGGCGAGCAGTGGGCGGAGTCCACCTGGTCCAAGGGGCAGCCCCACACCCCGTGAGTAGGCAGCCTCCTCATCACCACTTCTGCCAGCCAGGTACACACCACTGAACTGGGGTCATGCTCTCTGCCCTTCCAGAAAACAAACATGGCACACCTGTGACACCACAGCGGGCTCCCAGCCCCTCTGAGCACAGACGCGTCACGGGATGGTAGTTAAGTGAATGTTTACAACTTTGGGGTTCTTGGCCTGAAAAATTCAAATGCTGAAAGGGGGTGGGCAGGTGAGATAGAAGAGGTCAATCCTGAAAGATTCATGCTTACATTCATTCATTCATTCATTCATCTGCTCAACAAATATTACTGAGCACCTGGCTGGGCCCGGCTGCGTGAGGGTGACTGCTTTCCATTGTCCCATGCCCAGTGCCCATCTGGGGGCTACAGAAGGAGATGTAAGGAAACGTGACAGGTTCATGGGGGGGGGGGTCCCTTGTGACTAAGCTGTGCGTATGGCAAGGATCAGACTCATAAATGGAATAAGGAATACTTAACTATCCTATCCACAAAAGTGACCTTGGAACTGGCATTGGAGGCCCTAGTTTTTAGTCAAAACCCTGGCACACAGTCGGTGCTAGATAGATGCTTGGTGAATATGTCACTTTGACCATTAGTCACGCTGTACCTTAGACTCCTATGTATGTATCAAAGCCCTGACCCAATTGCCCTTAACAGACTAAAATTCAGGACAGCCACAGTGCTCAGCTCCAGGGGCCCTGCTCACAACGCTGTCACATTGATGGTCATGGGCTCCAGGGGTGTTGTTTACACAGACTGCGCTGTAAGTGGTGCCCCCCGAGGTATGGATGCAGTGCCCTGAGCTGTCCTGAGCTGCCCTCCAAAATGTGCAGGACCCACTGCAGCCAGCACGTACCCGGCCTGCTTCCCCACACACGCTAGTGACAGCTGCAGATGACGCAGCTGCCTGCCATCACGCGGGGGCCCCCGCCGGTGGCCAGAGAGCCTCTGGTAGAACCTCACCTCCGTCTCCCGCACAGCAGTTTCCTCCCTAGCGCTCCCTGTTGTACACAGAGCTGGTGGGACCTCTCATGGGCAGATAACCTCTCGGTCAGAGTCTGGGGTGTGCAATAACTTAGGGGGACTCTGGGGGTGAGGGCAGAACCCCCCAAAGGTGGCTGTGTCCTCATGGGGTCAGCCAACAAGGGCGTGCCAGCTGCGAGCGAGGAGGCAGAAACATTTTCCCTCTGCTGTGACTTGACTTCAAGGGGTCGGGCATAGGTTCTCGCTGAGGGCTGACGACCAGGAAAACCAAAACCAATAATATTCCTAATAATAATAATGATATAATGTAACAATAATACTAATAATGTGTTTTACACTGACCGCTGTCGCACTGCTTCTGTCTTTATATACAGTAGTTTTTATAACGATGTCCTTAGGTTTTAATAAAGGAGTGTTCTGTCAACTGTTCCCTCTATTAAATTTTGCTTTCCTGTTTCAAAACCCACTGGCAGGGACCTACACGAATGTCATTTGTCATTCTTAGGTCCCTGGGTGGTGCAAACGGTTTGTGTGTGACTACTCACTGAGACGCCGGAGGTTCGAGTCCACCCAGAGGTGCCGTGAAAGACAGGCCTGGCGATCTACTTCCAAAAAATCAGTCATTGAAAACTCTACAGAGAGCAGTTCAACTCTGACACACAGGGGGTCGCCATGAGTTGGGAGTTGGCTCCATGGCAACTGATTTGTTGTTTTCTTGTTCTGTTGGGGAGGAGGGTGGACCAGGGCCTGGCGTTTCAGATCAGGACCTTCTTAGAGGGAACTGGGTGGGAAGGGCTGGTCACACAAGTCCAAAGACCAAGGGAGAGGAGGCCGAGGCCAAGAGCAGAGCGAGAGGCCAGGTGGGCAGCAACTTTAAAGGGGCAAGAGTGAGGCCGCAAGGAGAGATGGAGCACTCAAGAGGCATCCGGGACACTCACTGCACATGGTCACCCCATCAGTGGCCACTGCCCCAGGCCAGGCACCTCTCCTATGCTGCTCATTCAGTCCTTCTGGCTCCAGGAGGTGCAGCAGGAGAGTAGCTCTTCCTGGGTGAGAATCTTCAATACCCTGTCGTTCCCCAGCTCAGAAAAACAGCAGGAAGTGATTGAGCGCCGACTGTAGCCTGGGGAAGCGTGGAGAAGATCCAATGCTGTGAGCTCGGGGGCGGCAGACGCTTGTTGAGCAATCCCGACTCGTGGGTGTGTGCACAGAACGGGGTTCATTCCTCCAGTATCTGACATCCGGTGGTGAACCCACTTTCCATCCAGGAAGCAACCCCATGACACACTTTGGCCAGAGTAGAGTGGCTCCAAAGCTGAGGGGCCAGACCAGTTCGGTTCAGAGTCCCCATCTCAAATTCGATTCAAAGCTCTTTCTCTTGTCCCAAGAGTTGAGTGTTGGCTCCCTGGTCTAGTGGAAGGGGCTGTGGTCTGGCTCTGCCAGCACCCTGCCTCCTCCCCTACCAGAAAGAACCAGAAAAAGGGTTAGGGGGCAGACCTGGATGTCACTATTCCCTCTGCCAGCACTCTTTTGGGGCACATGGAAGGTTTCTGGCTTATTTGGAGAGTGCCGTGGGGGTCTTCTCATGCCCTACTTCCCAGGCATGGAAGAGCAGGCCAGGACACAGCCATGCACACGTGCACACACACATACACACACACACACACGTATACACGCACGTGCACACACACATCCCGGGGGGTGGCCTTGCCAACAGTCCACCCCATAGCTTCTTACTGCTGAGGCGCCTTATTCCCAGGAGTCCCCCCTCCTGATGGCTACCTTCTGCAGCGAGACGGCCCTCCTTGTCCCACAGGAAGCTTGCCTGCCCTCTTCAGACCTGGAGACAGAAGTGCGTGGCTGTCTCCGACTCCCCTCGCCTCAGTGCCCCCTCCCATTCATCTGACTCTTCCCCTCTGCGCAGGGGGCAGGGGGCAGGTCTGCAAGTCAACCGGCTGAGCAGACCACCCAACCCAGGCAGGAAAGCTCAGCAACAGCATCTCTTCCTACGGGCCCTTCAAGTCACCGTGAGTGGTTATCTTGAAACCCCTGGTGAAGTAGAGGGTCAGTGAAAAAGAGGAAGACCCTCAGCGAGATGGACTGACACGGTGGCTGCGACAATGGCTCAGACATGGCAACGATCGTGTGGATGGTGCAGGACCGGGCGGTGTTTTGTTCTGTTGTACACACGGTCGCTATGAGTCGGAACCGACTCAACGGCACCTAACAACAACAACACACACGGTCTTGGAGGAAGTATGGCCAGAATGCTCCGTGGAAGCAAAAATGGCAAGACTTCATCTTGTTTCCTTTGGACATGTTAGCAGGAAAGAACAATCACAAGAAAAGGACATCATGTTTGGCAGAGGGTCAGTGAAACCGAGGGGACCCCTTCACGAGATGGGTTGACCCAGTGGCTGCAACAACGGGCTCAAATATACCAACAATTGTGAGGATGGTGCAGGACCGGGCAGTGTTTCGTTCTGTCGTATGTGGGGTCACCATGAGTCAGAGCTGACTAAAGGCAACTAACAACAGGAACACACACACATGCTTACACACACACACACACACACTCTCACCCACGCACAAACACACACTCACATGCACACACAAACACACCACATTCACACACACGCTGACACACACTCATCACACACACCACATTCACACACACACTGACATGTTCACACACATACCACACACACACACCACAGTCACAGTCACCACACACACTGATACGCACACACACATGCTCACACACACACACACACACACACACACACTCACACACACACCACACTCACATACTCATAACCTCTCTGGGGACTAGAAGCACCTCCCTTGCAGGATGAGGAGACAGAATTGTCTCCTTTAATGAACACTGGGCTCCACAAAAGGCTACCTTCTCTCTCCCAGCTGTCCCCCTACACGGACAAGGAGGAAGGGTCCATTCTGGCCCCCCTGCTGCAGGAGAGTGGTGGCAGGTGAGAAGGGACTGTGGGCTGGCTCCAGGCTGTGCAAGGCTTTGGCTGCCCAGCTGAGTTGCGTGGACTTGACTGTATGGGCAGGGACACCATCAGCTCTGCCATATAGAAAAGAAGGGCTCAGCCCTGGGAAGGATGGATTAGGGAGGCAGGACCTGATCATCTGGTGACGATGCAGCCACAGGAGCAGAACTGATATGTGCTGGCATGCACCCTGGCTGTTCAGAGGAGAGACACTACTTCTTACTGTATCCTTATGCCATGGATTGAGTGGTGTCCCTTAAAATGATCTGGTGAAGTCCTAACCCCTGTACCTGTGTATGCTATCAGTTAGGTTAACATGAGGTCAGACCAGAGTAGGATGGGTCCTAACCCTATATGACTGGTGTTCTAACCCTATATGACTGGTGTCCTTATAAGAAAGAAGAGACACAGAGGGAAGACAGCCATGTGACACCGCAGCTGCAAGCCAAGGAATGCCTGGAGCTACCAGAAGCTGGGAGGGAGGCATGGAACAGATTCTCCCTCAGAAGGAATCAACAGGGCTGATACCCTGATTTGGACTCCCAGCTTCCAGAGCCACCTGTTGTTATACACCACCCACTTTATGACACTTTGTTACAGCAGCCCTATGAAACTGATACACCTTGCTTTCCTGCTCTAACTCCTCAATCATTGGAGACACCCAGAGGGAGCCTCCCTGATGAGGAAGCACAGCCCCATAACCCATATTAGACTAACACTATTTCCTCCGAAAGAGAAATGTTCACGGTTTCTTTCTGCAGGAAGTGCAGACCACCCAGCCACCACAAAGTGACCAGAACAAGGGATTACACTTGGATTATTGTTCTCACTCCAAACAGGAGCAGAGCAACATGCAAACGGCGTACCCAGGCTCCTGTCCAAGGCCAGCCCAGCACTCAGGACTCAACTCTCTCTTGCCTACTACAGTATCCGCCTCTCATCTGCATCCTCCATTTTCTCTGTCAGCTGGGTCACCCCCACCAGCATTCAAATATGCCTTAATATCAGCCACCTGAAATGGACACTCCAGTATTCATTTCCAACAACGGCGGATCGGGTAATCCAGACTGACTCCTTTGTGAGAACAGCTGAAAAACCTGGGAATAATCTTTTTAAAAAAAAATCAACTTGAAGGCATTCGAGAGCTAACAAGGCAGAGAAACTTCTGGGCTCAGAAAGATGAGCTGGCACCTGGGGCTGCTTTCCCTCTGGGGATTTGTTGGTTCTGGAAGAGGAAGCTGAGAGGATGAGCAATGGTTTTCCGGATGAGCAGGGCTGGTGGGGGTGGGGGGGAGTTGGAAAGCCCCGGTGGAGACCAGGGCTGCTGGGGGGGCGGGGGAGTGGGGCTTGTAACGCCCACGCACACTTTGGATTGGGACCCCTAAGGGCTGCACCATAGGAGTGAGGGTGTGCTAGCTTCACAGCCCAGCCCTACATCATCTGGGTGCCCAAACCAAACCAAACCCCTTGCTGTCGAGTCGATTCTGACTCATAGAAGCTCTACAGGACAGAGTAGAACTGGCCCATCGGGTTTCCAAGGAGCGGCTGGTGGATTCAAACTGCCAACCTTTTGGTTAGCAGCCGAGCTCTTAACCACTGCCCCATTAGGGCTCCATCTGGGTGCCCAGTGATTCCCAATTCCTGAAATTGGATTAAGGGACCCCAGATTGCTAGCATAGGACCGTGGTGGTTCAGCGGTGGGATGGTCATCTTCATGCAGGAGACGTGGGTTTGATTCCCAGCCAACGCACCTCATGCACAGCCACCACTTGTCAGTGGAGGTTTGCATGTTGCTATGATGCTGAAAAAGTTTCAGTGGAGCTTCCAGACTAAGACAGACTAGGAAGAAAGGCCTGTTGATCTACTTCCAAAAATCAGCCAACAAAAACCCTATGGATCACAATGGTCTGATCAGCCACAGTCATGGGAATGGCTCAGGGCTGGGAATCATTTTGTACCATTGTTCATGGGGTTGCCATGAGTTGGGGGCTGACTCGACACCAGCTAACAACAACAACAGAGGTTGCTAGCACACCCAGGCAACAGGCGGCAGCAAGGCTCTTTCTCCAGGGAGGTTTCATCACCTGTGTTGTTGTTGTTGTTGTTAGGTGCCGTCCGGTCAGTTCTGACTCGTAGCGACCCCGTGTACAACAGAATGGAACACTGCCCGGTCCTACACCATCCTCACAATTGTTGTTACACTTGAGCCTATTGTTGCAGCCACTGTGTCAATCCATCTTGTTGAGAGTCTTCCTCTTTTTCGCTGACCCTGTACTTTACCAGTCTTCAAAATATTTTTACAAACAATTTATCAAATATATTCTGTCTGGCACACAATCAGAGATAACCAGGCACACGAAGCAGCAATGTGAATAAGAAACAGCAGAAATACAGATGATCGGAAAGATCTACAGAGGCTCTGAGTATAGGAACAATCAGACACTTATTTTAAAGCAACTGTACTTAATATAAGGAGCCCTGGTTAATATAAGGGGCAGTGGTTAAAGCACTTGACTGCTAACAGAAGGGTCAGTGGTTCAAAACCACCAGTGGCTCCATGGGAGAAAGGTGTAGCAGTCTGCTTCTGTAGAGATTTACAGCCTTGGGAACCTTATGGGGTCACTAGGAAGTGGAATTGACTCAATGGTGGTGGGTTTGGTTTCTTTGGTTTAGTACTTACTAAGCTCAAAATACATAAAATTATGTCTTAAAACTAAAAATTATTCTTTAAAAAGATATAGGAAATGTTTAAAAAGAACCAAATAGATGCTGTAGAAATAAAAAATATATATAATAACCAAAATTAAGATCTCAATAAATGGGTTTAAAAGCAGATTAGATCAGGAATAAGGCAAGGATGCCTGCTGTCACCACTCTTATTCAAGACAGTGCCTAATGTTATAGCTAGTATAAGTAAGACAAGAAAAGGAAATAAAAGGCATCCAGATTAGAAAGGAAGAAATAAAACTATCCTATCTGCAAATGACATGATTGTCTACATAGAAAATCCCAAGGAATCCACAATAAAAGAGTCCTAGAACTAAGCAGTGAATTCAGCAAAGTTTCAGGATGTAAGACAAACATACAAAAATCAACTGTATTTCTATATATCAGCAGTGAACACGTGGACACTGAAATAAAAAATATAGTACCATGTACAATTGCTCAAACAAATGGAATACTTAGATGTAAGTCTAACAAAACACGCATAGGATTTGCATGCTGCAAACTACAAAATGCTGATGAAAGAAATCAAAGGTCGAATAAATGAAGAGATGTACCATGTTCATGGATTGGAAGATTCAACACAGTAAAGATGTCAATTCTCCCCAAATTGATGTACAAATTTAACATAATTCCTAGCAAAATCCCAGGGAGATTTTTTTGTGTATATAGATAACATTATTCTAAAATTTCTGTGAGAAGGGAAAGGAATTGCATATGACTCCTCTTGGTATGGAGACCCATAAACTAAATGAGGCACATTAACTGCCTCCTGTACAGACCCCGGGTGGCATAAACAGTTAAGCGTGTGGCTACTGCCCAAAGCATTGGTCTGGTGATCTGCTTCCTAAAGGTCACAGCCATGAAAACCCTATAGAGCACAGTTCTACTCTGACACGGAGTCACCATGAGTCGAAAATGACTCTACGGCAACTGGTCAATGACAGAGTAGGCTCAGCATAACTGCAATAAATGCTTCCATTTGGAAAAGGGAAAAATGAAGACGTTTGTCACATGCCTGGTGTTGTTGTTGTTGTTAGGTGCAGTCGAGTTGGTTCCAACTCATAGTGACCCTACATGCAGCAGAAGGAAACACTGCCCGGTCCTGCGCCATCCTCACAATCATTGTTATGCTTGAACCCATTGTTGCAGCCACTGTGTCAATCCATCTCATGGAGGGTCTTCCTCTTTTTTACTGACCCTTTACTTTACCAAGCATGATGTCCTTCTTCAGGGACTGATCCTTCCTGGTAACATGTCCAAAGTATGTGAGATATAGTCTTGCCATCCTTGCTTCTAAGGAGCATTATGGTTGTACTTCTTCCAAGACAGATTTGTTCATTCTTTTGGCCGTCCATGTATATTCAATATTCTTCGCCAACACCACAATTCAAAGGCGTCAATTCTTACTACGTGCATGTAGTAATTCTGAAATTCTGCTGGGCGGACATTGTGAACGCTCCCTACCCTATTCTCCCTGGCCCCTGACTATGTCATTCCATCGTACTCCTTGGCCACAACTGAAATGTATGTGGGACAGTATGTCTTCCTTGGGGGCTGTGAGACTCTCGGCTGCTGTCAGCCCATGGAAGATTGAGAGTCCAAGGATTGTTTTAAGTCATGAACGCTCAAAGCATTTTTTTAGTCCAAGATTTGGGTTTCCTTGGCAGTACAACTTCCTTAAATACTCAGTAAGCTCAATAAGCTGATTTATTTGTTTCCAGCCGGTTCCATGTGCCATAACTCCACCCAAAAGTTCTTTTTGAGATACAGATCTCGGCTGTATTTATTTGCCTTCTTGCCCCCAAGTCTTGCTCGCACAGCTCACACACAGCAGCTACTTGAGTCTGTCTGTATCTTTTTAATCTACCTTTTGCCCTGAGGTGGTTTAGGCCTTTGTTGTTCAATGACTTTCTCCATCCCATATCAAGTTATCTGGCATCTAGAAGCAAATGGCTTTTCCAACACTGCTAATCCCCAAATTTCTGTAATTTCTCTATTGCTTTTATTTCTGCTTGCAAACTAGCCACTTCTTTCCTGAGTCCATGTCTTTCTTCCGATGTCTTGCTGAATGTGGTGAGTAAGAGCCAAAACACATTTATAACATTCCGCTTTCTTCCCTCTTGTTTTGATGTTGCAAGTTCAATAGGCTATAAGTTAATGCAGGTACCCATTTAACTAAATGTGTTACCATTACCTAACATGGATTGCCATTCCCCAGGCTTCAGTATCATTTTCCTTGATCCTCACCATCTGTCTATTAGCTAATGCCATATATCTTAGCTCTTCCTTGAAGCAGCACCAATTATTAGTCAGGATAGGATAGGCTATCTCCTGTAACAACAAAGGGTTCTTTACTGCTCATGCAAGGTGATGAGATCAGCCAAGGCTCCAGGGAAGCTCCCCTCCACGAAGTGACTCAGGGATTTAACTGCTTTCATCTTGTGTCACCACGATTTCAACACCGAGCTTCCTCCATGGTAAATACTACTGAAAGAGAAACAGAGAGATAAAAGATGCACTCTTAATTATCTCACCCTGGAAATACTGTTATGTATGACCTTCCTACAACATATTTGAACACATCAAGAATTGATGTCTTCCAACTGTGGTGTTGGCGAGGAATGTTGAATATGCCATGGACTGCCAAAAGAATGAACAAATCTGTCTTAGAAGAAACACAACCATAATGCTCTTTAGAAGCACAGATGGTGAGACTTTGTCTCAGTTACTTTGGACACATCAGTAGGAAAGACCAATTACTAGAAAAGGACATCATATTTGATAAAGTAGAGGGTCATGAAAATGAGGGAAGCCCTCAATGAGTTGGATTGACCCAATAGCCACAACAGTGGACTCAGACGTACCAATGATCATGAAGATGGAGCAGACCTGGGCAAAATTTTGTTCTGTTATACATAAGGTCACTCTGAGTCAGAGCTGACGCAACAGCAACTGAGAACAACAAAAAAATACCACAAAGACACTATAATCAAATCAATATGCTGTTGGCAACAGACAAATGATTAGAATGCAGAAATATATATGATAATTTCCCATAAAAAGGTGGTATTTCAATACAGTGGGGAATTACTCATTACTACATTTTAGTGGATCATTTTACTTGGATCCACCATCAACGTCCATGGAAGCAGCAGTCAAGAAATCAAACGACGTATTGCACTGGGCAGATCTGCTGCAAAAGACCTCTTTAAAGTGTTAAAAAGCAAAGATGTCACTTGGCTTGATCCAAGCCACGATATTTTCAATCGCCTCATATGTATGTGAAAGCTGGATAATGAATAAGGAAGACCAAAAAAGAATTGATGCCTTTGAATTATGGTGTTGGCAAAGAATACTGAATATACCATGGACTGCCAAAAGAACGAACAAATCTGTCTTGGAAGAAGTACAGCCAGAATGCTCCTTAGAAGCCAGGATGGCAAGATTTCGTCTCACGTACTTTAGACATGTTATCAGGAGGAACCAATTCCTGGAGAAGGACATCACGCTTGGGAAAGTAGAGGGTCAGCGAGAAAGAGGAAGACCCTCGATGAGATGGATTGACACAGTGGCTGAAACATTGGGCTCAAACATAGCAATGATTGTGAGGATGGTGCAGGGCTGGGCAGTGTTTCATTCTGTTGTACACAGTGTTGCTATGAATTGGAACCAACTCAATGGCACAAAACAACAACATAATTATTATGATTATTTCTTAATTATAGAAATAACCACAACTATTTAACAAATTATACTGGCATGACTGGCTACCTATCCAGAAGAAGATAAAACTGGGCTCCTATTTGGTACATAAGTAAAAATAAACTTCATATTAGAGACTTAAATAAAACAATAAAAGTTCAGCAAGAAATTCTAAATGGTTATATAAACACTCTCAATGTAGGGAGGGGTGATTTGGAGGGATTTCCACAAAGAATTACTGAATAAGAAAATCAAATTATAGACAAGAAAGTATAATATTGATTACATCTTATAATACACTGATGCCCCTCTCCCCAAAAAACAGCTCTAGGCATGTGTCTGTATACTTTAATAAGCGATTGCACGCATATTCAGGGGAATAAGTCAACATGAGCTGGGGGGATAGGAAGTAGCGTGTGGGAAGTAGCTAAGGTATTTCCTAACCGACTCTGAAAAAAAAAAACAAACCATTGCCATTGAGTCGATTCCAACTCATATCGACCTATAAGACAGAGTACAACTGCCCCATATGGTTTCTAAGGCTGTAATCTTTACAGAAGCGGACTGCCATATCTTTCTCCTGAGGAGCGGCTGGTGGGTTCGAACCGCCGACCTTTTGGCTAACAGCCGAGCCCTTAACCACTGCACCACCAGGGCTCCTTTAACCAAGACTAGGCATCAGGGAGCCATAGAGGAAATAGTAGACGTTTTATAATACAAAAATTAATTTTTGTATAACAGAAGATAATACAAAGCCAATATACAAACGAGATTTGGAACACAGCGGACCCATAAAAGACTTGGATTTAATATACAGAACTGTTGTTAGTTGCCATCAAGTCAATTCTGACTCATGAAGACCACACGTCAGCAGAGCAGAGCTGCTCCATAGGGTTTTCAAGACCGACCTTTCTGCAGCAGATCACCAGGCCTTTCTTCTGAGTTGCCTGTGGGTGAGTTCATACCAACGACCTTTCGGTTAGTAGCTGAGCACTTAACTGTTTGCTCCCCCAGGGGCCCCAATATAAGACAGCATGCACAGATTGACAAGAAGGGAATAAACAACCAAAGAGGAAAAGAAGAAAGGACACCGAGAAGCAATTTCACGGAACTAATCCAACCAGCTAATAGATACGAAAAGACCCTCAAACTCACTGGGTTTAGGAAAAAAACAAATTAAAGAGCTACCACTTTATACCCATCAGACAGGCAAACATGAAATCTACAAATCTATCATGAGAAAGGGTACTCTTATGCATTGCTGCTAGAAATGGAGTTATTATTTCTTGAAAACAATATGAAAATATCTATTAAAATTAAAAACACATACACCCTTGGACTGAACAACCTACTCTTGGAAATCTTTTGCAGAAAACTCACAATGCCAACGTGTGATGATAAATGTACAAGGATGTCAGAATAGAGACAAAGCGATGCTGACCAACAGGGATAGACTCGGGGGTATGCTGGTCTCCAGGTGTCCAGAAAAACAAAAAAGGATCCATATATATGTGTGTGTGTGTGTATATATATGTATATATATACACACATACCTATGGAGTTCCTGGGTGGTACAAACAGTCAAGTGCTTGGCTACTAACTAAAAAGTTGTCAGTTCAAATCTACCCAGAAGTGCCTTAAAAGGAAGGTCTGATGACCTACATCCAAAAAATCACACCCGTTGAAAACCCTATGGAGCACAGTTCTACTCTGAAAAAAGTGAGGTCACCATGAGTTGGAGTCAACTTGATGGCAACTGTTTGTTTTTACACTGATTATAAAGTATGAATATAAAGGCTGTGTGACAAAAGTTTACAAATATTAATAAAATATATAATATTCTGCATTATAAATTCTATATAGTCTGATTTTTGCAGAATGCTTTTGTTGATTTTTGCCAAACTCTTGTGTCTGTAGACAACCTATAGTTGCAATCAATGAACAGAAGCAGTTCCAACTTGAATGCTCATTGATATTTTCATTTTTGTTAAAGAGTAAGATGAAAGTGAAACAACAAAGACTTATATTGGTACTTTACTCATTTATCAATGGCGTAAATGACTTCTTTTCTGAATTGGATAGTAGTTTCCAAATACTGGAGGAATATTTCCTCGATTTTGGGGAGCTCTTTGCAATGCAATAGCTATAGACTTGACACAGTGTTAAGTTGAATTTGCATTATTAATATTTTCTCCATTACTTTCTTAAGTCTAGACAATCAACAAAACAAAAAATCAAGCCCTGATTTTGTAGTGCTTGCCAATTCCCATGGTGTAAATACTTCCAGCATAGTTAATTTTAAACTACCAACATAGAGTTCCTGAACACAGAGTTGGGAAGAGATATGCCAAAACACACATATATTATTTTATAATAAAGCATAGATAATAGTAATAGTAAAATAATTAGGAAGCAGTTAGTATTTATTACCTTTGTTTTTATCATAATGTATTTAATTGTAAGTTTATATAATTTAATTATCTCAGCGGCTGTGTTTAACAAGTGCCTTACAAAATTCCTAAAGAATTAACAATAGGCTCTCACAAGACAGTATGGACTGGCTCCAGCACACCTCTCAGAAGGGTTGACTAACATGGAATAAGCACACTGTGGAATATTCTGCAGCTCTTTAAAAGAATGGATTGGAACCTACCAGGCGATTTGGAGGAATTTTCACAAAGAATTATCGAATAAGAAAATCGAAATATAGACAAGAGAATATAATATTGATTACATTTTTGTAATACAATGACCCCTCCACACACACACACACACAAAAAAAAACCCCAACTCTATATGTGTGCTTGGTATATGTTAATAAATGATTACATGAGTATTCAGAAAAATAAGTCAACATGAGTTGAGGAGATGGGGTGTGATGTGTGGGAAATGGAGAAGGTAGTCAAGCAAAATAGGAAAACAACAAAAAAAAAGATTGCCAATAAAATGAACTGTGAATTTGTTATCACATTTTGGCATTGATGTATAATGTATATATGTATGTATATGTTCATGTCATTAAAATATATTTTTAAGCCAAGTTATCAATTGCTGTATAACAAACCATGCCAAAACTTAGTAACTTAAAATAACAACCATTTACTATGACAATTCTATGCATTTAGTATGTAGTTCTTCTGCTTCTCACAGTATTAGCTGGGACACTGAAGTGGCTAGAAGATTCCTCATGACCTCCCTCACATGGCTGGCAATGGATGTTGGCTACAAGCCAGAAACTCAGCTGAGACTATCAGGCAGGGACTTCAGTTCTCCTTCATCTGGGCCTCTCCACATGGCTGCTTGGGCTTCCTCACAGCATGGTTTCTGGAAGGAACATTCCAAGAGGCAAACACTGGAAATGCATCATTGCTGCCACATTCTATTGGTTAAAACCAGTCACAGGGCCAGCCCAAATTCAAGGGAAGGGGAAATAGAATCCACCTTTTAATAGGGAAGTGGCGAAGCCACATTGCAACAGAATATGTGGGATGGGAAATACTGTTGTGGCCATCTTTGGAAACACAATGGACCCCAAAAGCCAGTCCTTGTTCATCTGGCCTCTACACACGTGAAATTATAGCTTCATTGACCGTCAGAGGTGGAAGGGACATTAATGAGCATCTAGTTCAAGCATCTCATTTTAGCAACTGGAAAGTTGAGGCCCAGAGGGGAAGGTGACACATCAAACATCACCCAGGTGGTCAGCAGCAGAGTGCAAATACTTAGCTACTGTTCTTCAGGGTTTTCAGATAAAATGTCAGCCTTGTCATCCACATTTCTCTAGTAACTCCCGGTTGTTTGACCTAACCAGTCTGCCTGTTCTTGCCTAAACTCCACTTGCATCTACTCATTCGTCTATCATCTAACCATCATGCATCCATCCATCATCCACCCATCATCCATCCATCCACTCATCCATCATCCGTCCATCCATCCATCATCCGTCCATCCATCCATCATTCATCTATCTATCCATCATTCATCTATCTAACCGTCCATCTATCCGTCATCCATCCAGCCACCTACTCACATTTCAAGCTCTGTGCTGAACACCAAAAGGTAATGGAATACTGGCTGCCCATCATCCCGTGATAATTGTGTGATTCCCACCAGCCTCTTCCCCTCAGTCCTCACATCCCAGGGGTGAGGATCCAGCCTAATCCTCAGTGACAACCCCCTAGGAGAGCCAAATCAACTTTCTGCCCAGACTAAGCTGTCTGTGGGTAATATTATGTTGTAGCTTTTGTTGTAGAAAAGGGGGTGGTTTTTCTCACGCTCCACTGTGGAACATGCCCCACTTGACAGACAGGAACAAAAAAGATCTGCCCCAGCGCAGAAAGGTATTCACAAATTACCAAGCAAGTTCTCCTCTCAATCTGAGTTAACAACCTTATTTTTAGATTTTTCTAAAATTATAATAATAATAGTAGTAGTATGCCAGGAACAATAGTAGTAGTAGTAATAGTAACAATAATAGCTACCGTTTTGTGTATCTTTATATCCCAAGCACCGTGCTAGGCACTTTAATACATTACCTCATTTAATCCCCATAACAAACTTTGTGGCAAGTTCTACTGTTATAGATGATGATGCTGGGGCCCAGAGATATTAGCAAGTTTGCAAAAGGCACAAAGATATTACATCTCTATATTTCCCATGCTTGTGACAACTAGAATTGTTGAACACCTACTACATACAGGCCTTGTGTATAGAGCCCTTTGCATGTACCCATTCATTCATTCAACATTCAGCAAATATTTATTGAGCACTTCATATATGCCCTTGAAAGGGCATCCATTCTAACAGTAGAAGACAGACAATAATAAACTTGATATGTAAGTAAATGTAATAGTATGTTGGAAGGCAGTGAGCACTATGGAAATACAGAATAAGTGGAACAGGGGTAGGGTGAGGAGTTTGTAGCGCTAAATAGGGTGGTCAAGATAAGTCTCATTGTAAAGTAAAGACTTAAAGGAGGCGAGGGGTGAGTCCAGTGGATATATGGGAGAACAGCATCCAAGCCAAGGAAAGAGCAAGTGCAAAGCCCCTGGGGCAGGAGCATGCTCGGCAAGTTGAAGGAACAGCAAGTAGAGTGGCATGGCTGTAGCAGAGTGAGTGAGCGGAAGAAGGGAGGAGGTAATGTTAGAGAAGGCACCCATTAAGCCTATTCCAACTCATAGCGACCCGATAGGATAGAGTAGAACTGCCCCATAGGGTTTCCAAGGAGCAGCAGGTGGATTCGAACTGCTGACCTTTTGGTTAGCAGCCTAGCTCTCAACCACTGTGCCACCAGGGCTCCAGAGAAGGTACAGGGAGTCAAATTACATGGAGCCTTGTAGAACCCTGTAAGGAGTTTGGCTTATCTTTTGCATAAAAAGTGGGAGACTTTGCAAGGTTTTGAGCAGAGGAGTGACATGATCTGCCTTAATGTTTTTAAAGGATTATTCCAACTGCTGTGCTGAGAACAGACTGTAGCAGGGCAAGGAGGAAAGTGTCTTGGACCAGGATGGAAGCAGTGGGGGTGGTGAGAAGTGGTCAGATTCTGGACGTATGTGGAGGTAGAGCCAACATGATTTCTCGACAGATTGGATGTGGGGTGTGAACGAGAGCACCAACGCCAGGCTCTGGGCCTGAGCAACTGGAAAGGCGGCTGCCACCATCCAAGATGGGAGGCTGGGAGGACAGCAGGAGTTCAATTTTGGACCTGTGAGCTTGAGAAGTCACTTTGACTTCCAAGTGGAGGCGTCATGGAAGCAGTTGAAAGCCAACCTGGAGGTCAGGACAGAGGTCTGGGGTACAGCTACAACATGAAAGGCACTGGCATCTCCATGGCATTCAAAGCCATGAGACGGGACACGATCAAATAAAAGATCATATGAAAAGGAGACACTTTCCGAGGTCTGATTCTCAGAACATTTCAATGTGAAGAGGCCAAGGAGATAAGGAAGAACTGGCTAGAGAGGAAACAAAGAGTTTGTGGAGTCCTGGAAGCCAGGTGCAGAGGGGATAGCAAGAAGGAAGGAGGAGAAAGAGAGCCAACGGCAGTCGAAAGCTGCTAAGGGGCCAGTAAGCTGAGGTCTGCAGATGACGACTGATTTCAGCTTTGCTGACTTCAATAAGAGCAGTTTTAGGAGCCCAATGGGGTCAAAATCCTGCTGGGGGGAAGTTCAAGAAAGAGGGAGAGAAGCTCTACTCTTACAAGGAGCTTTGCTTTAAAGAGAGGTAAAGAAATAGGGTGGTGAAGGGCAGAAGTGGGATGGAGATTTTTTGAAGGTGGAAGAAATCACTGGATCTGTGACTGCTGGTGGGAATGACTCTGCAAAGAGCTAAGAGTTGGTGATTGTTGACCCTGCTTGATGTGCCACACTTCCGAGCCTAGGTCCAGGATCTGGGGTTGTCAATAAAAGCACAGTTCACACACAGGCAGAGGATGGAACAATACTTTACTTACATAGAGAAGACACAGAGCAAGAGCAGCTTCATGTCAATGCAGAAACTCAGCTGAGACTATTGGGCAGTGTCTTAGGCTGGGCTCTCTAGAGAAGCAAAACCAGTGCAGCATATAAATATACATAAAGAGAGGATTATATAAAGGAAACGGCTTATGTGGTTATAGCTCCTGGAAAGTCCCAAGTCCATGGATCAGGCTGGCGGCTTCTCCTGATTCACGTAGCTGTAGGTGCTGGTGAATCCACGATCGGAAGGTCAGACAGCAGGCCTCTGACTCACAGGCTGTGGAGGCTGATGAATCCCAAGACCGGCAGGTAAGATGGCAGGTAAGCTGCTAGCTCAAGGCCCAAGAACTGGAGGTCAGATGAACAGGAGCCAGCTGCAGGATCCAGAGTGAGCAAAAGTCAGCAAGCCTTGCCAGAAAGTCTACCTATTTTGGATGCAGGCCACACCCTCAAGGAAACTCCCTTTCAACTGATTGGCCCCTCACAACAGATCTCATCATGGAGGTGATCACATCATATCAGATCCCATTATGGAGGTGATTACGTCATTAAAAAGCTGCCAAATTAATTCATAACTGCCAAACCACTGAGAATCATGGCCCAGCCCATCTGATACACAACCTTAACCGTCACGGGCAGGAACCTCAGTTCCCCTCCATGTGGTCCTCTCCACGTGGCTGCTTGGGCACCCTCACAGCATGGTGACTGAGTTCTAAGAAGGAGCTTTCCAAGAGGCAAAGACTGGAACTGCATCATTTCTTCCAAATCCTATTAGTTTAAACAGGTTACAGGGTTACAGCCTGTCTTAGTTACCTAGTGCTGCTATAACATAAATACCACAAGTTGGTGGCTTTAACAAACAGAAATTTATTCTCTCACAGTTTGGAAGGCTAGAAGTCCAAATTTGGGGCACCAGCTCCAGGGGAAGACTTTCTCTGTCTGTCAGGTCTTGGGGAAGGTCCTTGTCATCAATCTTCCCCTGGTCTAGGAGATTCTCAACACAAGGACCCCAGGTCCAAAGGAAGCGCTCCACTCCTGGCTCTTCTTGCTTGGTGGTAATGAGATCCCACTCCTCTCTGCTCAGTTCTCTCTTTTATATCTCAAAAGAGATTGACTCAAAATATAACCTAATCCTGTAGATTGAGTCTGCCTCGTTAACATAACAGCCTCTAATCCTGCCTCATTAACATCACAGAGGTAAGATTTACAACCCTTAGGGAAATCATATCAGATCACAAAATGACGGACAACCACAGAATACTGGGAACCATGGCCTGGCCAACTTGACACATATTTGGGGGGAACACAATACAATCCATGACAAAGCCTGGGGCCAGCAGGTCACTCCCCACAGGGCTGGCATTCTGCATCCACCCCTCTCATGCAGCAGGTCAGGGACTCTGTTCTCTCCTCTCCAGGAACAGATAAAGAAGCGGGACTGGCCAAGTGCCACATGGTGCCTGCCCATGAGCAGAACAGAGAAAGTCACTGTGTGCCCAAAACAAGGAGGGAGTTCCCTGATAAAGAGAAGAAACTGGGAGGGAGAGAAATGCTGTTCCCAGCCTCTGTTATCAAGGCCCAAGCGTCTGATTAGGTGCCAGGTGGAGTCACAAGGCTGCATGATACACCGTTTTCCTATTTGCCCAACGACGATGACCAAGTGTTAGCGGAGCACCTACTCTGAGCCAGACGCTGAATGGGCCTGGGGTCAAGTGCCTGACAGTGCAGGAAACAGTCATGCCCCTGCCCCTGATGGGCTTCCACCTCGAAGGCTCCTTTCCAGCCAGATGGCGGGCACATCCTCAGAGCACTGTCCTTGGCCTCCCCTGCCCCGCCCCGTTCACCCCACAGGGAGGCTAAGAACTGCAGCCACACACAGCTCTGCGCTCAGGAGGAGGCCTCGTCAGGAACAGTACGTGTCCTTTTACAAGAACATCCTGGTTGTTGTTGATGCTCCACCTTCGTGTTAATCACCTCGGAAAATAGCCGAGCGACTGGCAAACCTTCAAGCCAAACCCCAGAGCGGGAGAAGGCAAGCCGTGACATGAAGGATGTGTCTGCAGCATATGCCCGAGAGCAGGGACAGACGGGCTCTTGTTAGAAAAGTCTATTTGTGGCTCCCCAGTCTAATTTCTGAATATGATTATGAATAAATATTGGTCTTTCCTTCTGCAACTTATTCCATCTGGGTGGTTCGGCCTAATAGATGCTGCCACCTCTTATTTTCTAGAACTGTTGAGAGCCTAGGGCCTGGGGGAGGGGGAGCTTGCTCAATGTCCCACAAGAT
Organism: Trichechus manatus latirostris; assembly: GCF_000243295.1. Classification (NCBI taxonomy): domain Eukaryota; kingdom Metazoa; phylum Chordata; class Mammalia; order Sirenia; family Trichechidae; genus Trichechus; species Trichechus manatus. Next base: position 6,255,532 of record NW_004444005.1, on the reverse strand, counting down.
GTTAGCAGCATGGGTGGGGGATGGGGGAAGCAGTGGGTCAGAGTCCCTGGGAAGGCATCTGTGGGATCCCTAAGCTTTGATGCTACCACCTGCCTTTGTCCCCTCTAATGCACTCCGACAAGTGTTTAAATACCATCAGTAACGGGGAACTCACTACCACCACACGGTTCATCTCAGTGTTAGATGGATCTGAAGGTTAGAAAGTTCATTCATGTAACAGACTTTCTGTTTTTAATTCATATGATGTGCTGGGCATTTTTTAAGGCATGGGATACCGTCAATAAGACCTACAGGGCCTCTTGCCTTCGTGGAGGGACAAACACCCTTCACAGACAGAGGAAGGAAGGGGCCGGGGGAGAAGCTGTGAGCTGAGTGTCGAGAAGGAGCTGCACCTCTCGGTGTCAGTGACAAGAGCGTTCTGGACAGAGGGACAGGAAGGGACCTGCAGTGGGGGGCCGGGCTGGCCCCTGAGAATGGCGGGACGTCTACATTTGGGGAGAGTCGGTTCCAAGACCGGAAACTGGACCCGGTGGCTGGGCCCTTAGCAGCAGGTGCTGCCCCTCCTCCTCCTGGGCCACCTCTGCTGTCCCCGCCCTCACCCACTCCAGGAAAGCCTCATGTGGCCCTCCCACTGCTCTCAGGGATGGGAGAGGGTGGACTCATGCTCACACTTGGGCAGACACGCCAAGAAGGCTTTTGGGGTCACAGCAGCCCCTGGAGAAGGGGCAGAGCTGGGGTGCAGTTTGGCTGTCTCCCAGCCCCCGAGATCTTCCTTTTGGGCTTGTTTGACTGCTCCTCCTGGTGGGGAGCCCAAACCCAATTCCTTCCCGCCTCACCCGCCACCCAGCTCTGCCCTCCATGCCCACTTGCACACTTCCCCTGCCCGGGATTCCCCTGCGGAGACGGAAGAAGATGTGTCTCTCCCTTCTGGACCTTCTCCAAGATTGCAGTGGGCTGAATAACAGCCCCCAGAAGACGCATCTGCATCCTAACCCCAGTCCCTGGGAACGTGGCCTTATTTGGAAAGAGGGTCTTTGCAGATGGAATCAAGGATCTTAAGAAGAGATCATCCTGGATTTAGGGAAACCCTGGTGGCATAGTAGTTAAGAGCTATGGCTGCTAACCAAAAGGTTGGTTGTTTGAATCCACCAGGCACTCCTTGGAAATTCTATGGGGCAATTCTACTCTGTCCTATAGGGTCGCTATGAGTCGGAATCAACTGGACGGCAATGGTGTGATGATTAAGATTGTGTGTCAATTTGACTGGGCCATGATTCTCAGCGTTTATATGCGATCACTCCCATGATTGAATTTGCTGTGAGTAGCCAATCAGATGAAAGGGAGTCTCCTTGGGGGTGTGGCCCGCATCTGAATATAAGCAGACATTCTGGCTTTTTGCTCTCTCTGGATCCTGCAGCTGCCTCCTGTCATCTCATCTCCGGTTCTTGGTTCTTGGGAATTGAGCTGTCAGCTTATCTGCTGATCTTGGGGTTTGTGGATCTTTACAGCCTGTAAGCAAGAGTTCTGCTCCCTGGCTTGCTGATCTTGGGTTCGCCAGCCCCTGAGGCTACGTGAATCAGAAGAAACCTTGCCTACCGATCTTAGAATTTGCCAGCCTTCACAGCCTGTGAGCGGGAGCCCTTCTCTCTGACCTGCCGACCTTGGGTTCACCAGCTTCTGCAGCTGCGTGAATTGGGGGAAGTCTGTACCTTGATCCACAGACTTGGGACATTCTAGCCTCTGCAACTGTGTGAGCTGTTTCCTTGATATAAATCACTCTACATACATGTATACGCTTTACTGGTTTCGTTTCTCTAGGGAACCCAACACAAGACAAATGGGTTTGGTGTTTTTGGTTTCTAGAGCCAGTGACAGGTGTCCTTATAAGACAAAGGAGAGGGCGACGTGAGACAAAATTTGAGATACAGAAGAGACCCAGAGGGGAGGGGCAGGTGACAACAGAGGCAGAGATTGGAGTGATGCAGCCACAAGCCAAGGAATGCCAAGCATCTCCGACTACCACTAGGAGCCTGGAGAAAGGCATGGAACTGATTTTCCCTCGGAGCCTCCAGAAGGAACCAACCTTGCTGACACCTTGACTTTGGACTCTGGCCTCAGGAACTATGAGAAGAGAAATTCCTATTGTTTTAAGCTGCCCAGTTTGTGGTCATTAGTTAGGGCAGCCCCAGGACACTGCCACAAAGATGGATGGCTGCCCAGAGAAAAAATACTCCACAGATACTAGCTGAATAAATGGATGAGAGTTTGGTCCAGGTCAGGGCCCAGAGGCCCTCACACTGTGCTTTCTCCTTCTCTTCACATTACACCATCATGCCCCCTCTTACCTTCTTGCCCCAGCCCTGAACCAGTCCTGGACCATGCAGGGCTGTGACCCAGGAGTCCCTGCTTGGACATGTATACTCATGCTTTTCATGCTGTGTGGCCTGGAGCAAGTGATCAACCTCTCTGTTGTTGTCAGTTCTCCACGTGTTACAGAGTAGAACTGCTCCATAGGATTTTCTTGGCTGTAATCTTTACAGAAGTAGATTGCCAGGTCTTTCTTCTGCAGGGCCGCTGGGTGGGTTTGAACTGCCTACCTTTCAGTAAGCAGTCGAGTGCAAACAAGTGAGTTGTGCCCGAGACCTCCTTTCGAGTGTTACTGTGAGAATCTGAAATAGTCACAGAATGCACAGCCAGAAACCAGCAGCTCAGTGACCTTCAACCTCAGCCACAAGCGACGAAAATGACACAGACCAAACGAGGATATTTTTGCCCATAGCTGTTTCCTTCATGTAATTTTATGCCTTTTAGTAGAGGCAGCTTGGAAACTGTGTAGGTAAGTGTGTTCTAAGGATTTGACACTCCTGAGCGATTTTTCCTAGGTGGCAAAGCGGTTTGCACTCAGCTGCTAACCTAAAGGCTGGTGGTTCGCACCTGCCCACTGGTACCTGGGAAAGGCCGGGCGATCTGCTTCCATTGAGATCACAGCCATGAAAACCCTATGGAGCAGTTCTATTCTGTACCACGTGGGGTTACCATGAGTCGGAATCAACTCGACAGCAGCAAATAACAACTACAATAAGGTTTTTCCTAAAAATAGATTAACAAATCAAGGGGTGGGGCAGTGGGGGGAGTCTTTGTCAGACCACACATCTGAGGTGAGGCTGGGGGAACCGGTCACTGGTGCTCATCCTGCCCAGATGTCTGGGGAAGCGCAACTCCGGGCCCTCTCCCCTCTGTGGGCTAGAGCTGGGGCACTGCCTGGGGCTTCAGGACGAACAGTCCAGGGCTCCCCAAAGCCAGCGGCCTTCCTGCCATCTTCCCCCCAGCCCCCTCTGGATGGGGGCAAATTGGCCTAGGAGCTGCTTCTGAATAGAGGCCGCGCTGTTTTGGAAAGCTGTGTTTAAAAGATACTCTGAGGCTAGATGGTCCCCGAAACCCTAATCCTGAGGAAACCTTTAAACCTTGAACCGAAACTATCCCCTGAAGTCATCTTTGAACCAAATACCGGCTTAGCCTAATTAGGAGAGAATGTCTGCATTACGCATCGCACTCTTTTAAGGAATTATCTGCATGTGATCAAATTGACAACAGCTACTCGAAAGGATAGATGAGAAGTTAGGGGGGCAGTGAGTTTGTGTTAATGATGTTGAAATTGTTTAGAAAATGTTGTTGAGAAAGGTGGCTGTCTTAATCATCGAGTGCTGCTGTAACAGAAATACCACAAGTGGATGGCTTTAACAAATGGAAGTTTATTCTCTCACAGTCTGGTAGGCTAGAAGTCCAAATTCAGGGCATCAGCTCCAGGGGAAGGCTTTCTCTCTCTGTCAGCTCTGGAGGAAGGTCCTTCTCATCAATCTTACCCTGGACTAGGAGCTTCTCTGCATAGGAACCCTGGGTCCAAAGGATGCGCTCTGCTCCCGGTGCTGCTTTCTTGGTGGTATGTGGACCCCCCCGTCTCTCTGCTCGCTTCTCTCTTTGGTATGTCAAAAGAGATTGGCTTAAGACACAATCAGTCTTAGATTGAGTCCTGCCTCATTAACATAACTTCCCCCGTATCCCACCTCGTTAACATCATAGAGGTAGGATTTACAACACATAGGAAAATTGCATCAGATGACAAAATGGTGACAATCACATAATCCTGGGAATCATGGCCCCGCCAAACTGACGCACATATTTTTGGGAGACACAATTTGACCCATGACAGTGGCACAACTTGAAGAAGTAACCGAAGTCACTGAAATTGTACATGAGTTAATTACTGAAGTGGTATACGCTTTGTTGTGTATATTGTCACCCAAAAAAATTAATGAAAAAAAAAGAGATACTCTGGGAGTTACTTTTGGGCAAAGGTGTGGCTGGGGAGGGCCTCAGGACCTGGAAGGGACGGGAGGGAGGCTTCTGGACTCTGTTCTCATTTTTTGATCTGGATGGTAGTGACATGGTGACATGCAAACTTTTAAAAACTCGATCAGGTTCTAGTCTTAGGTTTTGTGTGCTTTTCTAGATGTTGCTGTACGTCAGATAAAACAATTACATGAAAATAAAAAAATTAAAAGGCACGTAACAATATGTGTATAAATTTTTTTATAAGAAATTAACTTGAGCTCTAAACTTTCACCTAAAGCACCACAAAAAAGAAACCATCATGGTACCTGGACCTGGTACTTAGTAGGAGCTCAATAAATACTTGGTGAATGAATAAATGAAAGAATATGTCCAAACGAAAAAAAATTAAAATAGAGAGACTCTGTCTTCACCCAAGGTCCCTGGGTGCTGCAAATGGTTAAAGCACTCGACTACTAACAGAAAGATTGCTGGTTTGAATCCACCCAGAGGCACCTTGGAAGAAAGGCCTGGCAAACTGCTTCTGTAAGATTACAGCCACTGAAAACCCTATGGAGCACAGTTCTACTCTGACATACATGGGGTCACCAGAAGTTGGAGTTGACTTGATGGCAATGGGTTATGTGTCTTTGCCCGCGATAGAACCTGGTTGTTTGTCTATCCAGCACGGGACAGCCTGACTCCTGCCAGCGGCCCATGGGCCCTAATTCAGGTGTCTCCTAAGCATGGATCCTGGTCTTGGGCCTAAACCCCTCACTCTGCACCATTTTCCTCCCACATCCTGATCTCAAAGGTCCCTCCACTCTGGCCTTGCATAAGCAATACCTGACCCCGGGGTCCTCACAGGCATCTCAGACTTGACGTGGCCAAGTCCAAATCCAATTCACCACCACCTCCGCCACCCTCAGCCATTTCTATGCTCTCCCTCCTGCCCCATCACATGTCCCTCCCTCGTGGGGCACTGGCTGCATGGATCTCCTCTCTGTACTTTGAACATGCCAGCCTTTTCCCACTTCCAAGCCTTTGTGCGGACTGTTTCCTACACCTGGAAACACAGGCCTCACCGCGGTCCCAATTACGTATTTATGAGCTTTGGGGTATGCATGACCGTCTGCCTCTCCTACACCCACAAGCCTCCAGGAGGGCAGGGGCACTTCCAGCTAGGTCCCATCCATCTCCGTGTTCCTCTGCATGCGGCTGAGGCACAAGGGCCACCCCAGAAGGGTTTGTTGAACGAATGAGAGAGGAAACCCTGTGCACAGAGGGTCCCACTCAGACCTTGGCATGGGGGTCCCCTTGATGAGAAGGAGGCCTTGTGCTTCTCAGAACAGGGGAGGGGGCTGCACAGTCAGATGACTCAGCTGCTCTGGTTGTGCCTGCCCAGGACCCTGTCCCCTTCCAGCTTCCTCTGCAAATGAGACCCTCTTGCCTGCAGGCAGAGGCGTAACTAAGGCATTGCAGGTAGGGCGCGGGCCCTGGGCACCGCTGGAGGAGGGCGCTGATGAGCAGTGTCTATTGGCCACCGCTATTTCTGGAGCCAGCTGTGAGAGATCATCCAGCAATTGAATACTAATTGCCATTGGAGCTATTTTCCGTAGATAGGCCCCTGCCTGCAGGGAACCCTCTCTTGGGTGAATAGGACCCTGCTGTATGGTGGTCACATGACCCAGGCCCGACCAATCAGAATGTTCTCTGGGAATTTTGCTGGAACCTCAGAACAGAGGCTCTGCAAGCAACAAGAAATAATAGTTCTTATTCTATAAAATGATACTGCAAATGTGATTACCGTGTTAGCATTCGGGAATCTGGGTGAAGGCTACCTGAGAATTCTTGTAACTTTTCTGTAACTCCGAAATTATCCCAAAATAAAAAGTTAAAAAAGTTCCCTTCTGAAGCCACCAGAGGGAAAATGGAAATTGTCTACCTACCTGGAAAGGACTTTGGCTCCTTGGTCACCTCAGAGCCTGCCTACACCAGCTAGTCCTGGACCTCCCTTTGCAAAACCAGCAGCTCTTGGGCGGTTTTCCCCAACAAACGAGGAGTTCTCACCCTAATGTGGATTTTTCCAGTACTCACCCTGAGCAGCCAGCTCCTGTCAGTATCAGCCTCTGAGCTCCTGAGGCTTTCTAACTGCCTTTCCCCGAGCCTGCCTGGGAATGAGGCAATCGCGGTGCCTGTCACACCCTCATTTTAGGTTGTCTTGTTTCTTTTAGTAAGCACTGTAGCCACAATCATCCTGCTGGATGACATTTAATGAGCACCTGCCCTGGTGGCACAGTGGTTAAAGTGATTGCTAACCAAAAGGTCAGTGCTTTGAAACCACCACTCGCTCCTCAGGAGAAAGATGTGGCGGTCTGCTCTCATAGAGATTTACAGCTTTGGAAACCCTATAGGGCTGCTATGAGTCAGAATCAACTTGATGGCAGTGGGTTTGGGTTTTGGGGGCGTCCTGGTGGCGCAGCAGTTAAGAGCTCGGCTGCTGCCCAAAATGTCGGCAGTTTGAATCCACCAGCCGCTCCTTGGAAACCCTGTGGAGAGTTCTACTCTGTCCTATGGGGCACTATGAGTCAGAATTGACTCGATGGCAATGGGTTTTGGTTTACCCAGGAGTCCCCTGCAAGTAGTGGTAAATGTGCTTGACTGTTCACCAGAAGGTTGGTGGTTCAAGTCCACCCAGAGGTACCTTGGAAGAAAGCCCTGGTGATCTACTTCTGAAAACCCTATGGAGCGCAGTTCTACTCTGACATGCATGGAGTCGCTGAGAGTCAGACTCAACTAGACAGCCACTGGTGTGTTTTTGCTGTATACCCAGCCGTGTGCTGAGTGGTTTGACATAATCTCATTTAATCCCTACACCCACCCTTTGGAGATTCATGTATTATTCTTCAAACAGGAAATTGAGGCCCAGAAAGCTGAGGTCGCTGTTCTAGAGCCAGACCGCCCGTAAGGTCTTGAGCCAGACAACAGCCCAGGCAGGGTGGGGTCTCCCCACGATGTCATAGCTGCCACATCCAGGAGGACGCGATGGGTTTTAAATGGCTGCTCATTCTTTAACCTTCCACGCAACAAGAGTGGGGGGCCACGTCCCCTCTCTATGAGTCTTGGACAGGTTTGTGACTGCTTAAACCAAGACAGCGCATGGAAAAGACACTAGATGACTTCCCAGCTTTCTCCTGGTGATACACCAACGTAAGCCACCCCAAACCACTTCCTTATGTCGTGTACCAAGAAGAGACGAAGAAAAACAAGGTCCGGGTAAAACCAGTTCTAACTGCTTTAGGCTGACCTCAGGTAACCTAACCCTCATTATAATAGTAAAATCTCCACCCGGGCCCTCTCCGCCTTTTTCTATACATACTAAAGGAAACAAGTGTAATCCGTCATATTGTGCCTGCGTGCCACGCTAAGATGTGCCATCTATGGTGTTTGTGTGCACTTCCTCGTGAGAGACTGTGGAAAGGTTCTCCTCCCTTTGCTCAGGGAGCTTAGTTGGAGGTACACACCTCCTTGCTCCTTGCGTGTGCCCTTGCAATAAACGTCCTTCTATTTCCTCACCTTGGTGTACTTTCATTGACTCAAAGCTGTACCGTCTGGGACGTACATTTAGGTAACACTAGGACATTCCATGTCAGAACCGGCCGCCATGTTCTGAGAAGCCTGAGCCACATGGAGAGGCCACAGAGGGGTCAGGCGCCCCAGCCAGACCCAGCCCAGGAGCTGAACCTAGGCATGAAGACGGCTCCAGGTGATTTCAGTCCTGGCCGTCCACCACCTCCAGCCGCCAGCGTTTCCTACCGGATTTAGTACCCTGGTGCTGCTGTAACATAATACCATGGAGTGGGGGCTTTAAAGAACAGAAATGTACTATCTCCCTGTTCTGCAGGCCAGATGCCTGAATTCAGGGCGTTGGCAGCACCATGCTCCCCGTCTGCTCTGGGGAAGACCCTTCCTTGTCTCTGGTAACCCTGGGCATTTCTGGGCGTTCCTCGGCCTTTCGACTCAATTTCACCTGGCATCTGTCTTCCCCCTGGGCGGCTCCAGCTCCGTGTCTGTTCTACTCTTTTATAAGACACTATTCAAGAGATTAGGACCCATCCTACTCTGGTATGGCCTTGTTAACTGTCCCCCCACTTTTCCCGTCTCCTCTCCATGGGCCAGCCACAGCGTGCTGTTTGTATCTCAGACGAGACAGATAGTCCTCCATCCCTGCATCTCTATACAAACGGAGATGTGAAAGGTGAATAAAGAGGGGCTGTGAGTTTCAAGAAAAACTAGGGCGAGCCTGTTTCTCTGTGGTCTAGAGGCACGGTTCTGAAAACCGGACTGCATATTAGAATCAGCTGGCAGGGATTCAACCTCCCAGCACCCAAACCCACCCAGACCAGGTAAGTCGGACTCCTGCAGGTGGGACCCTAAAGCTCCTCAGGTGAGCCAGTGTGCGGCCAGGTGGAGACCCACTGCTCCAGAGCCTGCGACTCAGGTGTGGTCCACACACTAGCAGCGCCTGCGTCACCTGGGAGCTTGTTAGAAATGTGGAACCGCAGTCCCTGACTCCCCTCCCCCACCCCACCAGGTCAGAGCCTGTATTTTAATAAGATCCCCAGATGAGCCACCTGCATAGTCGGGTTTGAACAGTATCTGCGAGAACAGCGTGCCTGGTACTTCTGCAGTCCAAGGGGGCTCTGGGTGTTACCTGTTACCACTTACTCATGATATGATTTGCCCATCCTCAAATGCCTCGGAGTGGTGTTGGACATCAGCTGGGTGGGCCTGTCTGGCCCTCACAGCCCAGGTTTTGCTGCTTAGAGCAGATAGGATGGGGAATAGGGTTTGGGGCTCAGGGAGGTCTGAACTAGGCACCTAGCCCACAGGTGCTGCACCCGGCCATCCCACCTTGCCTGTGGGATACTGTAACCCTGTGTGACTCCTCACAAGGTGGGCTCCCCTGCCTCTGCACACACGCCTCAGGGACGGGGTGCTCACTCCTCTCCGGCAGCTTCTGACATCCTCGCTGGCGCTGACATTAGGAAGCTCTGTGGACGCTACACAGAATCGGCCTCCTAAGCCCTGGCCGACGGCGCCGGGCGCCTCTGCCTCCTGTCTCCATCTCAGGCTGTTAGCTCCTCCGCACCTGGCTCTTGCTTCACTCGGGTCCCGGGGCCTCAGCACTGCCACCTTGGCCGCTCTGCGTCCCAGGTGCTGTCTTACAGAACAGGCAGGGCTGGCTCTTCCGGAAGATGCCATCTCTCCAGCACAGCTCACACGAATCTTGTCCTTGGGAAGAAACCACCCAAAACCTTTTTGCTGGTGGAACATACTGCCGGAGGCTATTTATGGATCAGTGTAAATCCACCACTCCCATTATTCTCAGTGGATCAGGGAATGGGGCGGGAGACAGGGTCACAGCACAAGGCCTGATCCCTGCAGAGAACCAGAATGAAGGCAGGAAGGAAAGGGGAGGGGGAAGCAGAGGCAGCTGGGCTGGGTGCTGGGGAGGCTTGGTGGGGAGGAGAGAGGGCAGGAGAGGACACGGGGGTAGCATACGCCTCCACGTGGAGACTCGGTGATATGGATAGAATTGTGTTCCTCAAAAACTTGGGTTGTAAATTTTAACTCCTATACCTGTGGGTACAGAGCCCAGGTGGCACAGTGGTTAAGAACTACGGCGAGCTACGGCTGCTAACCCAAAGGTCGGCAGTTTGAATCCAGCCGCTCCTTGGAAACCCTATAGGGCAGTTCTACTCTGTCCCTTCTATAGGGTCACTGTGAGCTGGAATCGACTCCATGGCAGCGGGTTTGGTTTGGTTTATATGTATATATATACCTGTGGCTGTAATCCATTTGGGAATGTGTTCTCTTTGTTATGCTAATGAGGCAGTAATACAGTATTAGGGTAAGGTGTGTCTTAAATCAATCTCTTTTGAGATACAAAAGAGCGGATTAGGCACAAAGAAGCGAGCAGAGGTGGGACGGGAATGCCAAGCCACATGAAGATCACCACGAAGCTGAAAAGACAAGGACCTTCCCCCAGAGCCAACAGAGAAAGAAAGCCTTCCTCTAGAGCTCGCACCCTGATTTCAGACTCCCAGCCTCCTAAACTGTGAGAAAAATAAACGTCCGTTTGTTAAAGCCACCAACTTGCAGTATTTCAGTTACAGCAGTGCTAGATTACTAAGACATGCAGGAAGGAGCAGAGATGGAGAGAATTTTAAATATACTTCATTGCTTATTAAAAATCTACTGTGTCCTACCAGAAGGAACCCTGGTGGCAAAATGGTTAAGCGTTCGTCTGCTAGCTGAAAGGTCGGTAGTTCAAACCCACCCAGCGGCTCCACAGGAGAAAGACCCAGCGATCTGCTTCCATAGAGATTACAGCCCAGGAAACCGTATGGGACAGTTCTACTCTGTCATATAAGGTCCCTATGAGTTGGAATCAACTCAGCACACAACAGCAGCAATGTGCTACCAGAGAATGAACCCCCATTTTCCACAGTATAGCAGACTAATTCATTGAGCAAGTTTCCCACTGCAAAGCAAAGGGAGAATATATATATATATATATCTGTGTGTGTGGGTGTATAAATATGCATTTTCGTATAGATATGCACATATACCTACATATATATGTATTAAAATACCTCACTCTGAGCTCTCAAGAGCAAGGAACACCCTCACAATCCAAGAAAATAAAAATGAATGTAGCTATCCCAAGAGGTAAGCAGTTGACAAAGCTGGCTTTGCCCAGGGGACGTCTGCCAAGACTGGCCACCTAATCTTCCTTTGTCATGGCCACATATGGCTCTGGGGATGGGAGAGAAGCCTAGGGCCCACCCAACATGGGAAGTAAGATAGGCAGCCTCCATAAAGTTGGGATTTCCCAGAGGGCTATGCTTTCACTGATAGAGTAAGCTAAAGAGGGCGGGGGAAGCTGAAGAAGGGGAAAGCAAGGACACTTGCCTTTATCAATCTTGACACTGGATGAAAAGGAAAAAAAAAAAACTCCCCTGAAAATTCATAATCACAAATCGGCATGAATGTGGGTTTTACACTAGCTGTGTGGACCACAAAGAATTTATTTTAAAGGGGGCCAGATTGGAGGGACCCTAGGTATTCAGCAGAAACAGCTGAAAATTATCTCTGGAGGTGCCCATTTTCATGAAGAATCACTAATGATTAAGTTGAAAGGACCACAGTCAAAATTCACAAAAGACACACAAAGAAAAAGAGCACCATGAGCAACAGACAGCAGAGTCCGACTGCAAAGACAGGCTTTGGGTATTCAGGTCATTAGACACAGAACTGAAGACACACAAGGAAAAAGAGCACCATGAGCAACAGACAGCAGAGTCCAACTGCAAAGACAGGCTTTGACTATTCGGGTCATTAGACACAGAACTGAAAGTAAAGATGAATCATGGTGTAAATAATTTTTAAAGAGATATGAATAAAGAACAAGGACTATAAAATGATCAAAAATTTTGAAAAATAGACTTTCTAGAAATGAAAAAAGAAGTAATTGAAATAAAATGAACAGATTAAACAGCAGAGTGGATGCAGCCATTTCTGTCAAAGTGCCACCAGCCACTGTAACAAACAGTAACGTGGGTAGGAATTCAAACATTTCCTATCCATTTTCCTGGTTGGTAGGCAGCTCTCCTCCCAGCGGCAACTCCATCTTTCGATTCCATCATCCCTAATACATGGCTTCCAAGGTGGCCATACTTGTCCGCCTCAACCAGCCATCAAGAAGCATGGAGGGTCATACAGAGAGGTTTGGGGACTGGGGCTGCCAACGGTGCACCTCACCCCCATTCACATATCATTGACCAGGACTCAGGAAACATGCCACGTCAAACTGCAAAGGAGGCTGGGAAATGTAGTCTGACTATGTGCCCAGGAAGAAGAGGAAGTAGGTTTGGTGAGCTGCCGCCATCTTGGCTACCGCAGCTAACATACGCTCTCTCTAAGATGCGGGCAGGGATGGATTACCCACGGGCTTACTTGTGCTTACTTACTAATCTGTACTGCACAATTTCACCTGTTTTTCACCACGTCTTTGATGTAAACCCATGTGAAATTGTTCACAGCAGATTAGTAAGTAAACACAAGTAAGCATGTGTGTACCTTGCTTACTGGTTAATCCACCTCTGGATGCAGGCCCACATGTAAAGTGCTCCAAAGAAAGGCGAGGGTCCAGCAAATGCTAGCTGTGCCTACTGTTTAACTGAAAGTACTTTTCAAACCTCTAACCAGTTACCATCAAGCTGATTCCAACTCATGGCAAGCCCATGTATATCAGAGTAGAACTGAGCTACATAGGGTTTTTAACGGCTGATCTTTCTCCCAAGGCACCTCTTGGTGGACTTGAACCTCCAACATTTTAGTTAGCCACTGAGTACGTTGACTGTACCACCCAGGGACACCCTTACCCATCATTATTTCGGTTAATTCTTGTTACTCCTACCCTGGGGTTAAGCTAAGCAGGTAGGATCATTCTCATTTTGCAGATAAGAAAACTCAGGCTCAGAGAGGGACAGTAACTTGCCCAAGACCACACAGTTGCTAAGAGGCCCAGCTAGGGTTGGTGTCACCCAATGGGTAAATCATGGTATCACTTCCCACGGACCTCCTCCCGTACCAAACTATACAGAATCCTTAGTACTGTTTTTTGTAGTAATGTTACTCATAAATTATAATTCCATTTATCACTCCTTCTTTTCCTTTAATTACTACTTCACTGTCAAAAAAGTTATTGATACAGGTTCGCAAATACTAATTACCACAATATTGTAGTTAAAACACCAGAAAATTTGACAAAACCAGCGACTATAAAAATACCAGCAACAACGAAGACAGCAGCGCGTGCTTGTAGAGCGTTCAAGACAAAACCACGTGATTCAAAGCTTCCTTGTACTTGGGTAACAATCACAGCTGACCGCAGCGCATTAGAAGGGTCAAAAAGTACATTAGCATAGAGTTTAACTTTGTAGGTATATTGATGCACGTAAGCTGGGCTTACAAAAAATGTTTTTGTTGTTATAACTAACTACAGGGATACTTCTATAAAAAATAATAAATTTCTGCTGAAACACTGCACAAAAATTTTATGGACAGTCATTTTGGTGTCACCTCCTCTGACAGTGTCACCTGGTACGGTCTGCACGCCCTGCACCCTCCTAGTGACACCACTGCCTCCCACAAAGTCACACAGCTGCTCCTCATCATGCACAAGCCAATTGTTGGCCACCCCCGGCCCACCATCAGATCTTTCTGGGACAGTCCTATTGCGCATTCTCCCACCAGCCAGGCTTCCTAGTGTCTGTTGCCCCATCTCAACCCAGGCCCCACTGACCGAGGGGCCCAGGCTGCTCTCCGGGTTAGTACCTGCAGCGGGAGTGGACCCTGTGAGCTCTGGGGTGAACAGATCTGTGATGCCCCTCTACCCACTTCTGCCCAAGTCTCACGAGGAAAGGAGGCGCCGTGTTGGCAGGAACTAGGGTGGGGGGGTGGCAGCTTTGCTCTGCTACCCAAAGAGAGGGGAAGAAACACTTTTCTCTAGACAAGCTGTTCGCTTATCAGCTGACTTTGGTGAAAGAGAAAAAATTGCCTCGCGCCATCTGTTCCCAGAGCGGGGCTGGTGTGTGGGGCCTGGGGCTTCCCGCAGCTCTGGCGGCCAGGCCCAGTTTCAGAATCCAAAACAGCTGCCCCCTGGATTATTTTGGGAAGCAGCTCAACTCCCATGCACGCCAGCCTTCGAAGCATTTCCCATCCCTCGAAGCTGTTTGCACACCCAGCCCTAGGCTGCCAGCTCTTACTTAGGCCCTGGCCGCCTTCCAGTTCAGCCCACTAGAATGATCTTACTCCCAACTTGGGCTTCCACCGGAGCTGGAGTTCTTAGGGCAGAGGGAGAGACAGAGGGTGAGGAAGGTGATGGTGGGATGGGCCAAGAGAAGGGCTCCCTGCACCCCTTCTTCTCAGTCTCCTTTGTGGGAGCCACCTCCTCTACCCACCCCCAAGCAGTAGGGTCCCCCAGGCACCCATCCTTGTTCCACGGCTCACCCCTTCCCCATACCCTCTTTCGGGAGGGATCTCACCCAGGCCTTTTGCGAAAGACAGGTTGTTCAGGTGAGTGGAATGAGGACATCTCAGGCAGAGTCAGAATAGCATCAGAAAGGCCTGGGAAGAGTCCAGGGGCTGCAGGAACAAATCGAGAGCAGTTTGGAAGGGTTGGGACAGAGTAGGAGTTAGAACATGGGCAATACACAGACCGCAACGCCCGCAGTGCCAGAGAACCCAGAATGCCAGAAGCCACCTGGAGGCTGGGAGCTGGCAGTATTTAGAGCAGGATGCTCGTGTGAACAGGATCCCAGAACAGAGAAATCCGGCTGCTGGTGTGGAATTGGGGTGGGGGGACAAAGGCTGGGAGACTGGCTAGGAAGTTATTGCAGCCATCCTGACAGAGGGTGAGGGCTGGACTTGCGGGGCTAGGGGGTGAGATGCGAGGCGGGCATGAGTTTGAGGGGTGAGTAAGGACAGACAGGGCAGGACTGGGGGCTCAGGTGGGGAAGGGAAGCATCCGGAGAGAGTCAGGATGCTGCAGGGTCAGTTAAGGAGATGGGGCGTCAGGAGGCAGGACAGGGTGAGGACCAGGGAAAGTGGTGGGCTGTGACTGGACAGGGTGGGTTTGGAGTGGGCCCCCCAAGGGGAGTTGTGCCCTGAGACGTTAGAAACGAGGGTCTAGAGCTCAGGGCTGGAGCCGGAGCAGAGACTGGAGGGCAGTCCTCAGAGAGAGGTCCTCAGAGACAGGTTCAGTGTTGTAGAAGCAGAAGCAGACCTCACCAGGAAGGCAGGTGGTAAGAGGAGGAAGAGATCCAACACTCTATCTTCCAGGAAGGCAGAGGGAAAGGAGCTGAGGGAACCCAAGCCAGGGTCCCGGAATCCAAGGAAAAGCTGGGTTCAGGGGTGCCTGATGCTGTCGGTGCTGAATGAGGCTGCGGCTGAAATCTCCGCCTGAATCTGGCAATTAGGAGACCTGGTGGTACCGTGATTAAGTGCTTGGCTGCCAACTGGTCAAACCCACTGGTCGCTCCAAGGGAGAAAGATGTGCCAGTCTGCTTTCGTAAAGATTACGCCTTGGAAACACTTTGGGGCAGTTCTACCCTGTCTTACAGGGTCACTATGAGTCGGAATTGACTCAACAGCAGCAGATTTTTTTTTTTTTATATCTTCTGGCCAGGACCCTGGGTGGCACAAACGGTAAGCACTCGACCACTAACCAAAAGGTTGGTGGTTCAAACCCACCCAGCGGTGCCATGGAAGAAAGTCCTGGCAATATGCTTCCAAAAGATCACAGCCTTGAAAACTCTATGGAGCTGTTCACCTCTGCACATTTGGGGTCACCATGAGTTGGAATTGACTCAACAGCAATGGTTTTCTTTTTGTTGTTGTTGTCGTTTTTAATCTGTCAGACACGGGGTCTAGCAGAGTCCAGATATGTCTTCCCACCTTGAACAACCAGCAAAGCAGACACTGGACAACAGGTGGCACAGGAGAGTGGTCCCCGAAAGAAGGGAAGGAGGTAAGGGAAGTCCTGTGAGCACCTCACCTCACTGCCTGGAGACAGTTTCCAGGCTGCAGCGCAGACAGGGAGACCCAAATGCAGCCCAGAACTGACGAGACAGAGTTCAGATTGCCCGAAAACCAAGGCGACTATAATGTGTGGGGCAGAGTACAAGAGAAGAAGAACATGCACAGAGAGCACCCCAAAGATCTGCAGAAGGGTCCCTGTTCTCAACTGAATTGTGTCCCCAGAATATGTGTTCCACTACTCATCTGTCAGTTTGTGGTACTGTGGTGGTTTGCGTGTTGCTGTGATGCTGGAAGCTATGCCACCAGTATTTCAAACACCAGCAGGGTCACCCATGGTGGACAGGTTTCAGCAGAGCTTCCAGACTAAGACAGACTAGGAAGAAGTACCTGGTGGTCTACTTCTGAAAAAATTGGCCAGTGAAAACCTTATGAGTGGCAACAGAACATTGATATAGTGCCAGAAGATGAGCCCCTCAGGTTGGAAGGCACTCAAAAGTAGAGGGTCAACAAAAAAGAGAAGACCCTCAATGAGATAGATTGACACAGTGGCTGCAACGATGGGCTAAAGCATAGCAACAATTGTGAGGATGGTGCGGGACCAGGCAGTGTTTCGTTCTGTCGTACATAGGGTCGCTATGAGACGGACTCCAAAGCACCTAACAACAACGTACCTGTGGATATAATCCCATTTGGGAATAGGGTTTTCCTTGTTATGTTAATGAGGTCATATCAGTGCAGGGCGTGTCTTAAACCCACTCACTTTTAGACACAAAAAGAACAGGTTAGGCGGAGAGAAGCAAGCACAAACGTAGGGAAAGATAGATGCCAGGTGGAGATCGACAAGGAACGCCAAGAAGAATGCCAGAGAAGCTGAGACAAGGACCTTCCCCCAGAGCAGACAGAGAGCCCTCCCCTAGGGCCGGCGCCCTGAATACAGACTCCCAGCCTCCTCAACTGTGAGACAATAAATTTATGTTTGTTAAAGCCAACTACTTGTGGTATTTCTGTTACAGCAGCACGAGGAGACTAAGACAGACCTCTTGAGTCTTTAGTCGAGAACTGGTCCGCACGTGTGTGAGGAAACTTTTCTAGCGTGTTAAGCTGAGAAAAGAACCACAGAAAAGGAGTAAGTAGAACAAACCCTGCAGCTAAACCAGGGCATAGTCTGTGGTCCCACCAGCCAGGGCTGAATGACGTCCTAATTCACAGGATGTGGAAGAGCACTTCGGATGGATATTGCCTCAGTAATGGGGCCCAAGAACCCCAGACTAATGTCTGTTCTGGACCCACCCTCTCAAAGAGTAAAAGTAAGCCTCAAAGTGATCAAACTGGGCAGATACCAAAAATAATTTAAGGCAGGAACTCAAACAGATAGTTGTCCACCAGGGTTCACTGCAGCATTGCTGCCTACAAGAATCCGACTTCAAATGTAAAGACACCGTTTCAAAGTAAAAGGGTAGAAAAAGATATATCATGTTAACACTAAAAGAAAGCTAGAGTGGCTATATTAATACCAGACAAAGTGGGTTTCAGAGGAAGGGTTATTACAAGACACTAAAAGGGTAATTTCCTAATGATTGTTGTTGTAAGATGCCACTGAGTTGGTTCTAATAATGACCCTATGTACAACAGAGCAAAATGCTGCCTATGCCATCCCCACAATAGTAGGTATGTTTGGGCCCATTGTTGCAGCCATTGTGTCAATCCATTTTGTTGAGGGTCTTGCTCTTTTTTGCTCACCCTTTACTTTACCAAGCATGATATCCTTCTCCAAGGGTTGACCCCTCCTAATAACGTGTACAAAGTAAGCAATATGAAGTATTAAAGTTGGAAACAAAGAAGAAGGATCAGTAGTTGGAAAATATGGCCTTGGTGATAGAAATGACGCTGGAGATTGCATGATAGAATTCTGTAAGACCAACGACTTATTCATCAGAAATACCTTTTTTTAACAACATAAATGGCGACTATACACTTGGAATGCATTGCATTGGGCAAATCTGTTGCAAAAGATCTCTTTAAAGTGTTGAAAAGCAAAGATGTCATCTTGAAGACTAAGGTGTGCCTGACCCAAGCCATGGTATTTTCAATCACCTTATATGCATGTGAAAGCTGGAAGATGAATAAGGAAGACCGAAGAAGAATTGATGTCTTCAAATTGTGGGGTTGGAGAAGAACATTGAATATACCATGGACTGCCAGGAGAATGAACAAATCTGTCCTGGAAGAAGTACAACCAGAATGCTCCTTAGAAGCAAGATGGAGAGACTGTGTCTTACATAATTTGGACATGTTATCAGGAGAGACCAGTCCCTGTAGAAGGACATCATGCTTGGTAAAGTGAAGGATCAGTGAAAAAGAGGAAGACCCTCATGAGAAGGATTGACACAGTGGCTGCAACAATGGGCTCAAGCATAACAACGATTGTGAGGATGGCGCAGGACTGGGCAGTGCTTTATTCAGTTGTACATAGGGTTGCTATGAGTCGGAACTGACTCGATGGCACCTAACAACAACAACATACACATGGGCCTCGCCAGATAGACTACACAGGAATCAAATCGACTACATCTGTGGAAAAAGACAATGGAGAAGCTCAATATCATCAGTCAGAACAAAGCCAGGGGCCAACTACGGAACAGACCATCAATTGGTCACTTACAAGTTCAACTGGAAGCTGAAAAAAAATCAAAACAAGTCCACAAGAACCAAAGTAAAACCTTGAATATATCCCACCTGAATTTAGAGATCATCTCAAGAATAGATTTGACATATTGAACACTAATGACCAAAGACCAGAAGAGTTGTTTGATGACATCAAGGACATCATACATAAAGAAAGTAAAAGGTCATTTCCTAATGATAAAGGGGTCATTTGATCAGAAGGACATAATAATCCTACAGACACCTAGACCAATGGGGTAGAATTGAGAACCCAGAAGTAAATCCAGCCATCTATGGGCAGCTGATCTTCAACAAGGGGTCAGCGTCCATACAGTGGGGAAGAAACCATCTATTTAACAAATGGTACTGACAAAACTGGATATCCATTTGCAGAGAAATAAAACAGGATCCTCCCCTCACACCATACACAAAAACTAACTCAAAATGGATCAAAGACCTAAATGTTAAAGCTAAAACTGTAAACTTCCTGGAAGATAACAATGGGACAAAACTATGAAACCTAATATTTTGCAGAAATATCAAACACAATTACACATGCGCAAACAACAGAGCACAAATTAGATAACTGGGACCTCCTAAAAATTAAATACTTATAAAAGACTTTATCAAAGGAGTAAAAAGAGAACTACAGACTGGGAAAAAATCTTTGGGAATGATGTATCTGATAAGGGTCTAATCTCTAAAATATATGGAAAACTTCAACTCAACAACAGAAAAACAAATAATCTAATCAAGAAATGGGCAAAGGACACGAACAGACACTTCACCAAAGAGGACGTTCAGGTGGCCAACAAACACATGAAAAGATGTTGTCATCAGCCATTTAAAAAAAAAAAAAACATTGCCGTCAAGTCAATTTCAACTCATAATGACTCTGTAGGACAGAGTAGAACTCCCCATAGGGTTTCTAAGGAGCAGCTGGTGGATTCGAACTGCCAACCTTTTAGTTAGCACCTGAGCTCTTAACCACTGCACCACCAGGGCTCCATTAACAACAAAAAATTTGCCTTCCAGTTGATTCCGACTCATAGGGCTTCATTAGAGAGATGCAAATCAAAACTACAATGAGATATCCAACCCCTGCGAAAATAGCACTGACCCAAAAAACAGAAAACAACAAATGCTGGTGAGGTTGTGGGGGAGATCGGAACTCTTATACGCTGCTGGTGGGACTATAAAATGTTACAACCACTATGGAAAGCTGCAGCCACTCCCAGAGGTCTCCTTTCAGTGAAATAAGAGATTGACTCATAAAATAAACAATATCACCTGTGAGTACTGTGCTCCTTTAAATAATCATCTATATGAGACCAAATGGTCAGCATTACCCTAAAGCAAAGATGAAAAGGTAAAGGGGGTTGAGGAGAGCAGGGAAACTAGATTAATGGAAACAGAACAAGCAGAATAAATAGAGAATGCTGACACACTGTGAAAAATGTAACCAATGTTACCGAACAATATGTATAGAAATTGTTAAATGGGAACCTAATTTGCTGTGTAAATTTTCACCAAGAACACAATAAAATATTATTTTAAAAAAAGGACGTAATAATCCTAAATGAGTATGTACTTAATAAGAGGTCTTCCATATACATGAAGCAAAAACTGAGAGAACTGAAAGGAGAAATAGGCAAATCTACAGCTATAGTTGAAGATTTCACACCCCTTTCTCAGTAATTGATATAATAGACAGAAAATCAGTAAGGATATAGAAGAGTTGAACAACACAGTCAATCAACTTGATCTAATTGACATTTATAGAATACCCTGCCCAACAACAGCAGAATTCACATTCTCTTCAAGTGCATATAGAACACTGACCAAGATAAACCATAATCCAGGACATAAAACAAGTCACAATGCATTTTAAAGAATGGAAATCACACAAAGTATGTTCTTTGACCACAACAGAACTAATTAGAAACCAATAGCCAAAAGATATCTGGAAAAAGTCCATAATATTTGAAAATTAAATAATACACTTCTAAATAACTTATGGGTCAAAGAGGAAGTCACATGAGACATTAGAAAATATTTTGAACTAAATGAAAATAAAAGCACAACATATCAAAATTTGTGGGATGCAGTCAAAGTCATGCTTAGAAAGACATTTATAGCATTCTTGTTGTTAGGTGCCATCGAGTTGGTTCTGACTCATAGCGCCCCTACATACAACGGAACGAAACACTGCCTGATGCTGTGCCATCCTCACAATCATTGTTATGTTTGAGCCCATTGTTGCAGCCACTGTGTCAGTCCTTCTCATGAGGGTCTTCCTCTTTTTCACTGACCCTGTACTTTACCAAGCATGATGTCCTTCTACAGGGACTGGTCCCTCCTGATAACATATCCAAAGTACGTGGGACAAAGTATTGCCATCCTGGCTTCTAACGATTATTCTGGCTAAACTTCTTCCAAGATAAATTGGTTCATTCTTCTGGTAGTCCATGGGCTATTCGATATTCTTCACCAACACCATAATTCAAATGCACCAACTCTTCTTCCGTCTTCCTTATTCATTGTCCAGTTTTCACATGCATATGAGCCGATTGAAAATACCGTGGTTTGGATCAGACACACTTCAGTCTTCAAGGTGATATCTTTGCTCTTTAACACTTTAAAGAGGTCTTTTGCGGCAGATTTACCCAAAGCAATACTTTGGTTTCTTGACTGCTGCTTCCATGGGCATTGATTGTGGATCCAAGTAAAATGAAATCCTTGACAACTTCAATATTTTCTCCGTTATCATGAAGTTGTTTATTGGTCCAGTTGTGAGGATTTTGTTTTCTTTATGTTGAGGTGTAATCCTTACTGAAGACTGTGGTCTTTGATCTTCATTAGTAAGTGCTTCAAGTCCTCTTCACTTTCAGCAAGCAAGGCTGTCTCATCTGCATATCACAGATTGTTAACGAGTCTTCCCCCAATCCTGATGCCCCGTTCTTCCTCATATAGTCCAGCTGCTCAGATTATTTTCTCAGCATACAGATTGAATAAGTATGGTGAAAGGATACAACCCTGACGCACACCATTCTTGACTTTAAACCACACAGTGTCCCCTTGCTTTGCTCGAACGACTGCCACTTGGTCTACATACGGTTTCCTCATGAGCACAATTAAGTGTTCTGGAATTCCCATTCTTCGCAATGTTATCCATAATTTATTATGACCCACACAGTTTAGTGCCTTGTGTAACCAATGAAACACAGGTAAATGTCTCTCTGGTATTCTCTGGTATATAGCAGTAAATGCTGATATTAGAAAAGAAGAAAATTCTTAAATCAATGATCTTAGTATCAATATTTTTAAGAATACTTTTTTTTCCCCAATATGATCTCGAAATCAACACAACTCCAATCAAAATCTCAGCAGGCTTTTTGGTAGAAAATGACAAACTGATTCTAAAATTTATATGGAAATTAAAAGGAGCTAAATAGCTAAAATAATTTTTAAAAGGAAGAACCAGATTGATGGATTTTACATTACCTGATTTCAAGACTTATTATAAATCTCCAGTAATAAATACAGCATAGTATTAGCATAAGGATAGACCTGTAAACTAATAGAAAGATGAAAAAGTCCAGAAGTAGATCCAAAAATATGATGAATTGATTTTATACAAAGCTGCCAAGTGATTTAATGGGGAAATTGGAAGAGGGTAATCTTTACAGCAAATAGTGCTGGAATAATTGACATCCATATGCAAAAAAGAAAACTTTGATCTTTACCTCACCCCATATATAAAAATTAATTCAAAATTCATCATAGATCTAAATGTAAGAGCTAAAATTATAAAACTTCTAGATAAAAAAATGGGTGAAAGATTTGAACAGGCACTTTTATCAGGAAGATACATTGTTGGTAAAATACATGAAAATATGCTTAGCACAATTAGTCATTAGGGAAATAAAATTAAAACTACTATACATTCTGTTTTTGTTGTTGGTGTGTGCTGTCGAGTTGATTCCAACTCATAGCAACCCTGTAGGACAGAGTAGAACTGCCCCATAGAGTTTCCTAGGCTGTAATCTTTACAAGAGCAGATCACTAAGTCTTTTCTCCTGTGGAGCCGCTGGGTGGGTTCAAACCACTGACCTTTCAGTTATCAGCCAAGTGCTTAACCACTGTGCCACCAAGCCTCCTTCCATACATTCTAGAATGGCTAAAATGTGAAAGATTGATAACATCAAGTGTTGGCAAGGATGTGAAGCAACTGGAACTCTCATACATTAATGGCAGGAATACAAAATGATATGTTCACTTTGGAAAACAAAAGTTTGGCAGTTTCTTATAAAGTGAAACATAACTTATCATCTGACCCAGCCATTTCACTCCTAGATATTTACCCAAGAAAAATGAAAACATATGTCCACACAAAGACTTGATTATGAATGTCCATAGCAACATTGTTCATAAAAACTAAAAATTGGAAAGAAACCAAAAGTCCACCCAGTGAGGAATGCATAAGCAAATTACAGTGTATTCATACAAGTATGTTCTACTCGGAAATAAAAAGGAATGGATTACTGATACCAGGAACAATGTGAATGAATATCAATCACATCAAGCTAAGGGAAAGAAACCAGACACAAAAGTCTTCATAGCGTATGACAAAATTATGAGAAATTCTAGAAAAGGCAAAGCTATGGTGATAGAAAGCACACCAGCAGTTGCCAGGGCCAGGTTGCTAGGAGGTGATGGAAATGTTCAATATCATGATTGTGATGGGAATTACATGATGTATGCGTTTTTCAAAACTCATTGAATTGTACAGTTGAAATGGGTAAATTTTGCTGTTTGTAAATTATTCCTCAATAAAGCTGACACTAAAAATTTAATTTAAAAAAATGTTTTTAATCTGCTGTCAAACTGAGCGAGGGAGAAGGCGTGCAGTGGTGGGGGGCAGAGGCCAGCCTTCCTAAGGGGGTAAGCAGAGGTCCTTTACACGGAGTCTGGGTGTGAGCAGGGTGACAGTGAAGTTGAAGATATGAGGACTTGGGGACTGTTGAAGAGTGCAGGATCCTGCGCCTGTTTAAATGCCCACAAGAAGGAACTAGGAGAGGGAGATGAGAAGTGAGAAGGAGCATCCTGACGGCAGGAGGTACCTGGGCAGGTGAAAGAAGCCAGGCTCCAGGCACAGGGAGGGCATGCCTGGGATAGGAGGAGGGACATTTTCCGGAGGCTCTTCTGTAGAAAATGACAAATTGATTCTAAAAAGTATATGGAAATTAAAAGGACCTATAATCGCCATGACAATTTTTAAAGGGAAGGACAAGATTGGAGGACCTACATTATCTGATTTCAAGACTTATTATATCTCTCCAACAATCAAGACAGGATAAAACATAACAAGATAAAATGGGAACGGTTGCCATCGACGCCGACTCATGGTAACCCCCCACGTGTGTCAGTGTAGAATTGTGCTCCATAGGGTTTTTGATGACTGATTTTTCAGAACTAGATCACCAGGCCTTTCTTCCAAGACACCTCTGGGTGGACCTGAACCTCCATCCTTTCGGTTAGCAGCTGAGTGCTAAGCTGTTTGTACCACCCAGGAACTCCAATCAAGACAGTGTAGTATGGGCATAAAGACAGACAGGCGGGCCAATAGAAGAGAAAAATCTGTCAGGAGTGGGTGTTGGTACAGGCCAAAAGATGCTAGTCCAAAATGGCTAACATAGGGCTTACCCAATGCCTACCTCAATGCTTAGGTTTGCCCTGTGAATCAGGAGGAGAGGGGAGGAGGCAGGCAGGGAGGAGGGAAGCCAGTCCAAATCTCCTCTCCTTCAAATGTCAATTGCAAGGGTGGACCTAATGCCGGATCCCCAGGCTCCAGACATCGCTCCCTGCTAGGCGTCCTCCCAATCTCCACGGCTGGTTGGGCAGAGATGGCCTGGCCCACCCAGGACCCTCTCCAAGGCCACTCCCCAAAGCCAGGCTCACAAACAGTGCCAACCCCAAACTGTGTTCTAGCCATCACGGGATCAGTTGGAGGTGGAGGGTGGAGAGGAGCCTGGGTGGAGTAACAGACAGCAGGCACCAGCCTTGCCCTCCCAGGGATCCCACCTCTGCTCCCCAGCCCCCTCCTGCCTGGTTCCTATCAAACACCAGGTCCTAGGCAGCTCTGCTTCCATCTGGAAATCAGTCCTGAGTGACCACATTCAAGGGGCCTACAGCTCACTTTTCATTTGGAAAATGTGTACAGAAAATGCCACGTCTCACTAGGGAGCAAGACGTGACTCTCGGAGACAGCCTGGGAGATGCTGGAAAGCACTAGCCAACCACTAATCAACCACAAAAGTCCCTTTGTTGTGGCTTTGGAGGAAAAAGTCCTGATCACAGCCCTGGAGGCTGGCCTGGGCCACAGCTCCTTTGGGAAGTCACTGAATCACTTGGGGGCTTGATTTTGGAGCCAGATGGAGCCCCTGCCTCTGGGTGGTGTTTCTGGGGCCTAGCACCCCAAGTGAGAGGCAAGTGGGCTGCAGTCAGCTGAGGTGGGGAGGCCAGGGTCTTGGCCACTAGCTCTGACAGCCAAGAGCCCCGTCCTGCTCCCCAAAGCCACATCCAAAGCCTCTAGTGAGGTCAGCCTCGAGGTTCCTCGGCTGCCTGGGCCCAGGAGGAGCGGCTGAGCAGCTTCCAGGTCCAGCCCCACGAGGAAGGAGAAGCTGAAGAGGAACCAGGGGCCTGAGGGGATTAGCTCATGTTTATGCAGATTTATGACCAAAACTCCTCCCAGAAATGCACTTGTTAAAATAAGCTGAGTAAGGCCAAAAGTTGGCTCAAAACAGATCCAAATCCAGTGGGTTCAATGGAAACAGGAGTCAGCGATGGGGAAGAGGTGTGTGGCAGACATGACGGAGGAGACAGGAGGCCTGAGGGCAGGTGGACCATGGGCACCCAAGCTGGGCCTGGCATCCAGGCTCCAGGGAGCTGCTCTCTGAAGCCTGACGGTTAATTCGGGGCTCCTCGGGGCATCCCATCTGCGCTCTCTTTTAGCTTGTGCCTGTGAAACAGGTTGTAGAGCACTCGCAGCGTGCTCTTTTCATCCTTGTTCACAATGTCTGTGGACCAGAGGGGACAGGCAGCGGGTCAGGACTGGAGGGTGACCAACCGTCCTGGTTTGCATGGGACCAAGGGGTTTCCTGGGTCACGAGACTTTGAGAGCTAAAGCCAGAAGAACCTCTGGCAAACCAGGACAGTGGGTCATGCTAGGCCTGAGTCCCAGGGCCCATCCCAAGACCCTGCCTCCATCCTCCTCCTGTCCCATCTTCCCCTTCACCCCTCTTGGGGACCCCCAGCCATAGCCCCCTAACCCAGCAACTCCTTGAGATCTGGCTTCTCTCTTCTTTACTGGGGATAAGTGATCGTGTAGATGGCACAGGGCCTAGGGTAGTTTACTGGGGTTATTAGACAAGATGGTGCAGGTGGAAGGGATGGGCATAGTGCCCCCCTAATAGGAAAGATCAGCAAACACTCACCATCCCACCCCAGCCAAGCAAGACTGTGCTAACACTTGGCCATTGTCCACGCCCTCGGCTTCACTCTGCCCCATCTCGCCTGGGGCTGGCCTGCCCAGAGAACAGGGCCACAATGCCGCTTCTGGCTTGCACTGACCTTCAGGGTTGATGGGATAGTTGAGCAAGCCTTCATCCTTCAGCAGCTCCAGGGCCAGGGTGACATTGTGTAGCTACAATGACAAGGCCCCGTCAGATGTCAGTAAAATGAGGCACCCTCAGCCCAGGCCCTGGTTCCCAAATGCCAGGCCTGTCTATTTGCATCTGGACCACCAGCTTCCAACCCAAACTCCCACCAAGCTTTATCCCTGAACTTCAACCACAATTCTTCAGGACTTCTCAGAGCCTTGCGTATGTTAGTGTGTCATGAACCCTCAGGACTGTGTGCATTTCCCCGAGGAATTCAACCACAGAACCTGTTGTCCTAGCACCTCTCATTGAACTAGGGTTTTGGAAACGCTCCTTTTATTCATTTATTTAAAAAAGTATTTACTGAGCATTATGATGGTTGATGTTCTGTGTCAAATTGGCTAGGCCATGATTCTCAGTGGTTTGGCAGATCTGATGTAATCATCCTCCATTTTGTGATCTGATGTGAGCAGCCAATCAGTTGAAAGGGGAGTTTCCTTGGGGGTGTGGCCTACATCCAATATATATGGATGTTCTGGCAAAGCTTGCCCTCTCACAATCCTACATCTGACTTGTCATCCTCTGACCTCTGGTTCTTGGGACGTGAGCCAGCAGCCTGCTGTCTGACCTGCAGATTTGGGGTTCGTCAGCCCCTACAACCACATGAGTCAGTGAAGCCTCCAGCCTGACTCCTGACCCACAGATTTGGGACTTGCCAGCCTTCACAACTGCATAAGCCATTTCCTAGAGCTAAATCTCTCTGTATGTATATTTACACATATACGCTTCACTGGTTTTTCTCCCCTAGAGAACACAGCCTCAGACAACTATCTACCACACACAGATCTGCAATGGGGGACAAAACAGACCTGCTCCCTGCCCTCGTGAACTTTATGCTGCAGGAATTGCTGCTACAGACATTGTAAAAATGATCACAGTGGTTTCTATCTGTCACACTTCTGCTCCACAATGCCCAATCTGAACCAAAGGTGGTGTCCCAGGTGTCCTGGCTCCAGCGTTACCCTGTTGTTGGTTGCCACCGAGTCGGCTCTGATTCATGGCGGCCCCACGTGCAACAGAACAAAATGCGGCCTGGTCCCGCACCTTCTTCGTGATTACTGGCATGTCTGAGTCCATTGTTGCAGCCACTGTGTATTCTGAGGGCCTTCCAACCTAAGGGGCTCATCCCCCAGCACTACATCGGACACTATTTTATTGTGATCCATAGGGTTTTTTATTAGCTTATTTTCAGAAGTAGGGGCCTGGGTGGCGCAAGCAGTTTGCAATCGGCTGCTAACCTAAAGGTTGGCGGTTCAAACCCACCAAGTGGCACCACGGAAGAAAGGCCTAGTGATCTACTTCCATAAAGATTACAGCCAGGAAAACCCTATGGAGCTGTTCTATTCCGTAACACATGGGGTTGCCATGAATCAGGGCTGATTTGAGGGCAGCTGCTAACAATAACAACAACAATTTTTGGTAGTAGATCACCAGGCCTTCCTTCCGGGTCTGTTGTAGTCTGGAAGCTCCACTGAAACCCATCCACCCATGGGTAACCCGGCTGGTATTTGTAATACTGGTGGCATAGCTTTCAGCATCATAGCAACACGCAAACCACCACAGTATGGCACGTGGACAGACCAACTAGAGTTACCTAGCCACGCTTTACCCAAAGTATTGTTTCTCCAGCACACGGTTTGAGATGATGAAGGTAAGCCACCATGTTCCATGGAGCCAAGGGCAGGTCTCGCCCCTGGGAGGACAAATCCAGTCCTCCTGGGGAGAAATAATTGCTTGTGGGAGGAAGCTGAAGATCCCACTCAGCTGTTTCTTCGGAACAGCTGATCCCTTCTCTCCCCCACTGCGTCCCTCACTCTTCTGTTCCTGCCACGAATGACAATCTCACGTAAACACCACTGGAAGGAAAGGGCCGATAATGAGAAACGCAATTCCAAACAGCGGCTCTGCCAAGATAACAATCCTGTAGGTGTCCCACTGGTGGACAGGGCTGCATCCCCACCCTCGTCAGCTAATGGCCTCTCAGCACCTTTATTATAGATTCTTGCAGCCGCAGAAATTCACTCTTGGGGTCTGAGTTAGGCAGCTGTGTTACCCCACATCTAAACTGGCTCAGATTTGGAAGCGGGGTCTGAGAGCAGTGGATTCCACAAGCTGGCTCTAAGCAGGGACTTTAGAAGCCTGGACTTTTGTCCCCAGCTTGTAACTGGGGGTTCAGAAGCATGTAAAATATTGAGCACAGGCCTTGTGGTCTCTGTAAGCCCCAGCACCCAAGTGACAAAGAAGGACCCGCATGCCGTCTGAGTCTTGGTTCTGAGTCCTGCCCCAGAGGCTCCTTGGCGTTCTGTCTTGCCCCATTGCCACCCTCCTGCCTTCCCTCCTCTCGCCTCCCACCTCAATCTCCCACCTCAGAATGTGAGATCAGCATCTAGTCTCAGCTTTGACTCCTCCTGAGCTCTTCAGTTGTGATCGTTCCATGGTAGAACTCTCTCCTTCTATGCAGGAGAGCCAAGTTCGATTCCTGGCCAATGTACCTTGAGCGCAGCCACCACTCGTCCATCAGTGGAGGCTTCAACGTGTTACTGAACAGGTTTCAATGGAGCTTCCAGACTAAGACAGACTAGGAAGAAAGGCCTGGCATTCTGCTTCCGAAGATCAGCCATGAAACCCTTTGGGTCACAACAGTCTGATCCCATTGTGCATTGGGTCACCATGAGTTGAGGCCAACTGGACAGTAGCTAACCACAACAAGCAGCCTCAGGCAAGCCTCCTTCTCGCCTGTAGAGAGGCTCACGGCTCTGCTTCTCCCACGGGGCTCCCCAGGAAGGAAATGGAGAAGCAGTGAGCTTTGGAACAGATAAGCCTAACCTCTACCCTCAGCAGCTGTGTGTTCTTGGCCAGATCACTGAACCTCTCTGAATTCATTTCCTCCCATGGAAATGGAGATGGGAAGAGCTCCCAACTCTGGCCTGGTGTGTGGATTTATTAACAAGTTGATCTCCACTGCCTGTGAGAGATCACACCACTGGCCCCAGCTCTGCCCCTCTCCCTGGACCCAACCCTCTGCCCTGCATGTCACTCTGCAGGGCTCTCCCTGTCACCACCAAGGAGGTGGAAGTGACAGCAGGCCAGTTCCAACCCCAGCCTCAAGGCGTTTGGTGTGTTTCCTGGATTCTGCTTGGTCTCTTGTGTCTCTGCCATTGCCAGGAGAAAAATATGCCCAGACTAGTGGCTGGTCCCAGGAGGAGGGCGAGAGACAGGTGACACAGAGTGGATTGCCCCAGCCGAACACAGCCAAGATCACCGTGTCCCCAGCTGGTCCCCAGCTGAATGCTGGAGCCCAGGCAAACCTAGATCAGCTGGGCTCAGCCAACCTGCAGGCCCAGGAGAATCAATGATTGTGGTTGTAAGCCTCTGGTGTTTTGGGTGGGTTGTTATGGGGCATTTCTGTGGCAATAGCTGACCGATACGGTGCCTAGAGAACGGAAGGATCTGTTATGGACTGAATATGTTCCTCTGTAATGGATTGAATTGTGTCCCCCCAAAAATATGTGTCAAGTTGGCTAGTCCTTGATTCCCAGTATTGTGTGACTGTCTACCATTTTGTCATCTGATGTGATTTTCCTATGTGTTGTAAATCCTACCTTTATAATGTTAATGAGGTGGGGTTAGCAGCAGTCGTGTTAATGAGGCAGGACTCAATCTATAAGATTCAGCTGTGTCTTAATCCAATCTCTTTTGAGATATGAAAAAAAAGCAAACAGAGAGACAGCGGGACCTCATACCACCAAGAAAGTAGTACCAGGAGCAGAGTGTGTCCTTTGGACCCAGGGTTCCTGTGCAGAGAAGCTCCCAGACCAGGGGAAGACTGATGAAAAGGACCTTCCTTGAGAGCCGACAGAGAGAGAAAGCCTCTCCCCAGAGCTGATGCCCTGAATTTGGACTTTAGCCTACCAGACTGTGAAAGAATAAATTTCTCTTTGTTAAAGCCATCCACTTGTATTTCTGTTATAGCAGCACTAGATGACTGAGACACCCTCCAAAGTATATGTTGAGGTCCTAATCCCTGTCCCTGTGAATGTGACCCTGTTTGGAAATAGGATTTTCTCTTGTTATGTTAATGAGGTTGCATCAGTGCAGAGTGGGTCCTAAACCTAATCATTACTGAGTCATAAAAAGAGCAGAACAGACACAGAGACACACTCTGGGGAAGACAGACACCAAGGAAAGCCAAGGAACCCCAAGGAACCCCAAGGAACTCCTGGCATTACTGACAAGGAGGGACCCTCCCTTAAAGCTGAGACCCTGATTAGGACATTTAGCCTCCAGAATGGTGGGAAGGTACATTTCTGCTCTTTAAAGCCACCCACTTGAGGTCCTTCTGTGATGGCTGTTGCACCAGGGAACTAAGACAGGGCCCAGGAAGTGTTGGCCACTGTCCCGATTACCACCACGGGAACCACAACACCGCACTGTTTTGGCCCATTTGCTCCTCTCCCAACATCCCAGCTCTTGGGAAGCGGAGCCCTGGATCCATCTTCAAATCAGGAGCACACCTGTCTCCAGGCCAGGTGGAGGTCACACCCACTGAAGACCACAGCCCCATGGTGCAAAGAGGGGAACAGCAGACTGAGGGGTGGAGGCTGCATCCTGGTGTCAGACTTGGCACTAAGCAACCCCTGGGGCCTCAGTTTTCCCTCTGTGAAACGGAGAAACAATCACGGCCCTGCCCCCTCAGGGGTGTGGAGTAAGGATGAAATGGGATAATGGGTGAGGTGAGGCCAGAGCGGAGGGGGACTTCACTACCAAGAAAGAAGAGCTAGGAGTGGGGCACGTCCTTTGGACCTGGGATCCCTGCGCTGAGAACCTCCTAGATGCAGGAGACAGAGAGAGAGGGCTGTAACACCAAAGACGGCAAGAGATGGTGAGAAGCAGCAGCAGAGAAACAGCAGCAGAGGCAGCAGAACCAGGAGACCGGCAGGAGACGGTGCAGTGGGCTTCCTGGCCCACAGAACAAGAAAGCTGAGCGCCTTCGGGCAGGAGGCTTCCTGGAAGAGTGGGGTGCCTCCGGGCTCTTACTGGCAGAGCTAAGAGCTTTGTAACACTTGCCTAAGCAGGGCAGGGGCCAGGCCAAGGGGCCGAGAGGCCTAGGGCCAGAAACAGGTCTGCCTGTGGGCATGGCTGAGAAGAGGCTGTCCTGATGGAAGATCTGTATCCTGAGTCATTCCTGATCCTGAATTGTAACCTGTTACTTCCCTAATAAACCGTAATTGTAAATATGGTCTGTGAGTTCTGTGTGGCCATTGCTACAAATTACCAAACACAGCAGAGAAGTAGAGAGTGCCACGGGAGGGACAGCTGGTGTCAGAATTGGTAGAAAGGTTGGAGAGAGGAAGGTATGTCTGACCTCCACCTCATAGCAATCAGCCATGGACTGTTTATGCTGATAATGATTCTCCTCCCTCTTTGTGAAGTTAGAGAAGGAGGTCAGATGACACTGTCACCGTGCCATTTTTACAGCTGGGTGGGTGGATGGGCCAGTGGGTGGACGGGTGAATGGGTGAGCAGGAGGGTAGGTGGACGGACAGACAGGTGGACAAATAAACTTGCCCCTCACCCTTCACTTCACCTGGAAGTGAATGCATCAAGGCTGTTCATGGCAACTCCAGAGTACTGCGTAATGCAAACAGTTAACGAGCTTGGTTTCTAACTGAAAAGTGGGAAGTTTGAGTTCACCCAGAGGCACCCCAGAAGAAAGGCCTGGCAATCTCCTTCCAAAAACTCAGCCATTGACAACTCTTCAACTCTGTCATACATGGGGTCGCCAGGAGTCAGAATCAACTCAACAGCATATGATTTTTCATGCCAGTTCCACAGACTTGTCTGCTCTGGAGGCAGATAATCATCTTTGGCAAACTTACCATTTCCGCAGGAGAGCTGGGAGTTAGGTAGAATTCCTTCAGGTGCAGGAAGAAGCCTCCCAGCTGTCCAATCAGCAAGAGTAAGATGACCCCATCTGCAAACTACAAAGGGAGGAGCAGCAGTCAGGCCGGCCAGAGGGTGCCCGCTCTGCCGTTACAGGCTGTATGGCCCTAAGAAAGATGTACGACCTCTCTGAGCCTCAGGTTCCTTTCTGAGAAGCAGAAGCAATATTCCCGACCTGGCGGCATTATTGTAAACAGCAGCAGGTATAATGCAGTTATCGGCTGCCTGGTACGTAGTACATGCTCAATAAACAAGAGCCATTTTAAAATTTGTTCTGAAATAGCCTCATATTACTTTTTAAACCACAGACCTTTCCAGGATCCGGAGAAACACAGGCAAAAAGAGAGGTAAGTGTAAGGTTATCCTTTGGGAAAAGGCAGAGAAGAGCAGGCCAGGCTCATTTTGCCGGCTGCCACATTAATATTTCTGTCTGTTCTCTCTGTTTGCAGAGAAAGCCGCCGTCCTGCCACCAGTGTGCGATATGCTAATATACTCCTACTGAATCTCTTCAAAGATACAAAACACAAGATTGGATATTGGAGGAGACGCATCTCTTGAAGTCCATAACAGAATTTCTTCATATTACGTCTGTTCCAATGTTATTAGTTTGGGCCTGAAATCTTTTCTGCTGATTTTCCCTGCTAATACAACCTCGATCCCCAGACTTCAATATCCTTTTTTATTCAACAGTCTCTAAATACCAGCCTCGTACATGTCATTATCTCCAAATACCATTATTTTACCAAGGGAGACAGCACAATGAGACGGTAGAATGTCAGCCCCCATTAAATATGATAATAATTAAAACCTATTTATGGTGTGTCCATGGGGTGTCAGGTGATACACTGAATGTCTGACACTCCTCATATCATTTATCACTAACTATTCTACCAGTTTGGGATCCTTGTACCCATTTCATAAGAAGAGGAGACTGAGGTTCAGAGAAGACTGGTAACTCGCCCAAGGTCTCATGGTTAATGTGGATGGGATGTCCTCGGAGTCCAGAGGTCAGAAGTGGCAGAGACAGGATAGAAACTCATGTCTGGCTGGCTGGCTGGCTCCGGAATCTGATGTTCCCTCTCTGCCACGTCACCACACCACTTCACGCATAAACTTCTCACGTGGCCGCCATGTGAGGTGGTTATGAGCTCACACTCTGGATCCCGCTGTCTGGGTTCAAATCCCAGGCCCACCCCTTAGTCTCTGTGTGGCCTTGGACAAGTTAGTTAACGTCGCTGTGCCTCAGTGCCCTCATGTGTGAAATGGAGTAGCATCAGTTCCCACCTCAGGGGTTGTTGGGAGGATTCAGTGAGTGAATGTACATAAAGCGCTTTGCCCAGGACCTGGTACATTCCAGCTCATGACCACCCCATGTATCTCAGAGTACAACTGTGCTCCACAGGGTTTTCAATGACTGAGTTTGGGGTAGTAGATCACCTGGCGTATAAATAAAACACCAAACCCGTTGCTGTCAATTCCAACTCATGGCGACCCCATGTGGTACAGAGTAGAACTGCTCCATAGGGCTTTCTTGGCTGTCATCTTTATGGAAGCAGACTGCCAGGCCTTTCTTCTGCGGTGCCGCTGGGTGGACTCCAACTGCCAAACTTTAAGTTAGTAGTCAAGTGCAAACCATTTGGGCTTCCAGAGACCCTAACCAAAAACCAAACCCATTGCCACTGAGTCGATTCTGACTCGTAGCAACCCTATAGGACGCGGTAGATAGAACTGCCCCATAGTGTTTCCAAGGTTGTAATCTTTACAGAAGCAGACTGCCACATCTTTCTCCCACGGGGAGGCTGGTAGGTTCAAACTGCAGACCTTTCGGTTAGCAGCCAAGAGCTTAACCACTGCACCTCCAGGGCTCCTCCAGGGGCCCTTGTGAGGACTTTATAGGTTTTCACTACCAGGCGTGCAAGCATATCAACCCCACACAGCCCTGGCGAGTGTCCAGAGTGTGTCTCAGAAGATCTTCATTAGCCGTTTGGCCGTCTGGGATCAGACCTCCCCGCCCCAATACTCCATGAGACCCCAGGCAGCCCATGCCTGTGGCACCCGTCTAGTTGAAGCTGCCTGGGGTCCAGCGGCCTCCGTGGCCGCCCTGAAAGTCCCCGGGCTGGCGGCTGGCCTCTCTGCCCCCATTCACTCCTGCGTCGAGAGGGAGCAAAACGACAAACCGTGATTAGGAAAGCCTGTG
Organism: Trichechus manatus latirostris; assembly: GCF_000243295.1. Classification (NCBI taxonomy): domain Eukaryota; kingdom Metazoa; phylum Chordata; class Mammalia; order Sirenia; family Trichechidae; genus Trichechus; species Trichechus manatus. Next base: position 6,221,068 of record NW_004444005.1, on the reverse strand, counting down.
GCCAACTAGGCACACTGACAGCGTAAGACCCTGCTTCTGCTGCTGGGGTCACCTCGCTTAAGTCCCTGTCAAGAGCTGAGCTCCTGGGTGCTCAGCAGAGATGGGAGCCGCAGACGGCACCCACAGCACAGCCTGGTCCAAGCTCGGTAAATAATGCTCAAGCAAAACACAATGACTCCGGGAAAGCTCCTTGCTCTGAGTCTCGGTGTCTGATAGCCTAAGATTAATTATGAAAAAAGAGCTGAAAAATGTTTTTTTTTTTTTTCTTTACAACAATGGAAAGTAATAACAGTGCATATGATGCCCCACCTTTATAAAGTGCACCTGTAGTCCCCACCTCAGGGGACCCTCACGGTGTCCTGGTGGACAAGGTGGCCTGCCAGCAGCACCTCCCATTGGCAGGAAGGATCCCAAGGCTCCGAGAGGTGACGTGTGCCAGCCACAAGGTGAGTTGGGAGCCCCGGCGCAGAAACCAGACCCTGCAGGACACTCTTTCCTGCCAGCACCCCATGGCCCCTCCCTGCCCGGGGACCCCACAGCTAAGCCCCTACCTGGGTGTCCAGGCTCTGCACGGACAGGCCCAGGCGGTCCAGCTTCTGGTTGACAAAGGTCACAATGGCCTGCCCAGGGAGAAACAAGAACCCAGAGGAGGGGCTCCTGCTTGCACCTTCACACTTGGTGTGGCAGAGCCCGCCAGCCCAGCACCCAGTACAACAGGTGCGAGACGGCCATTTTCTTCCCCTTCCCCGCCCCACCCCAACAGGCAGGTGAGCAACGGGCGGGCGGGTAGGGGCCGAACCCAGAGCTTTGATTTCTGTTACCTGTTTCACGGCGCTCACTTTCTCCGGAGCCAGCTTAAATAATTCATCAAAGACGTCCTCTGCAGACACAGACCCAGTAAACACCTCGTTACCACTCTGCTGTCTTTGGGCCAGTGGAGGGTTCTTCGCACAGAAGTCTTTCGAGTGAGTAGTTCAGAGGGAGCGGTAGTTTTTTCTCGTGGGTCTTGAATTAAACAGGCCTAGACCTGGGTTTGAATCACTGCTCCCTGGCTGTGTGGCCTGGGGCGAATCCCCTCACTTCTCTGTGCCTCAGTTTCCTCATTTGTAAAGTAGGGCTGATAATACCTACTGGGTGAGCTGTTGTGATCAAATCTGGTAGCAGATAACACACTTAGAATGGAGTCCAGACACACAGTAGGGCTTTAATAAATAGTCATCCTTTCTATAGTTGTTGTTAGGTGCCGTCAAGTTGATTCCGACTCCTACCAACCCTGCGTAAAACAGAACGAAACACTGCCCGGTCCTGTGCCATCCTCACAATCGTTGCTATTTTTGAGTGCCTTCCACCTGTGGAGCTCATCTCTTGGCACTGTGTCGGGCAATGTTCCGCTGCTCTTCATAAGGTTTTCACTGGCCGATTTTTTTAGAAGTAGATCACCAGGCTCTTCTTCCTAATCTATAGTAAACCCGTTGCTATCGAGCTGATTCTGACTCATACCGACCCTATAGGACAGAGTAGGACTGCCCTGTAGGGTTTCCAAGGAGCAGCTGGTGGATTGGAACTGCCGACCTTTTGGTTAGCAGCCAAGTTCTTAACAACTGCACCACCAGGGCTCCTAATCGATAGTGGACGCCTATTATTGCGTCTGGAGCCCCTGGGTGGTGCAAACAGTTAACACACTCGGCTGCTAACCAAAAGGTTGGAAGTTCGAGTCCACTCAGGGGCATCTCAGAGGACAGCCCTGGTGATCTACTTCTGAAAAATTCAGCCATTGGAAACCCTGTGGAGCACACTTCTACTCTGACACACATGGGGTCGCCATGAGTCAGGACTGATTTGACAGCAACTGGTTTTTTATTATTGCGTTTGCACAGCTGCCACCCCTCCCTCTGGGGACTTGCCCTTTCCTCCTCCCAGTTCCCAGCTTCAACCCAGTTACATGGGAGCTGTCATAGTTGACTGTCCAGGAGCAGCCCCAGACTGATGCAGGACCCATCTCTCTCCTCCCAGAGAATTCTGGATGGGCAGAGGGAGGGTGTCAGGCCCACTGTGGTGTCTGCACCTACAACATGTAAGACACACGTACCCTGAGCAGCTGAGCTCAAGCTCCTGGATCCAGCTGCTCCTGAAGCCAGCCTCTGCCTCCCCATTTCCTCTGACCAATGCTCTCTTTGCACAAGCTGGGTTCCTGCCCTCTGCAGTTCATACACTGCACCTGGGGAGACTGGCTGTTGAGCCCTGAATATCCAGACTGCGTTTTGGAGCCCTTTGTCAAAAAGCCCTAGTGTACCTCCCAATTCTGCCCTTTGCAGCTGTGCCTCGGAGCAAGTCACTCCACCTCTCTGCCCTCATTCATGAAGGGGAATGGTAGGCCTACATAGCATCATCCATGTGAATATGCCCCACAAACTGACAGACAGGGGGACACCAGCAGTCCCTTCCAGACCTCCAGCCTGTGGCAAGGGAGACCGTGTCACTGAAGGAGTCAGGAAAAGAGGGGCAAGTGTGCGTGCAGATGATGCAGGCCAGAGCAGGATGAATTTCCAGGAAACTGCTTTGAGGGAGCCCCTGCCCCTCACTGTGTGACATCCATCCTCATGCTACCTCCCCCCGCAACAAACACAGCTCCCTGATCACCACCCCATGTCCTCACACTGCCACATACACACACACGCACCTGGCCAGCCCTCCCTGTACCTCACTGCACCTCACTCTCCTTCCTCCCCCACTCAGGCTTCCTCAGCCCCTGTTCTCAGAAGCTCCCAGCAGGTCACAACTTCTACTCCCTTCCGCCCCCTACCCACCCACCTATACAGCCCTGTGTCCTAGATGAGGAGGGTGCAGGGAGGGAAGGAGTCAGGAAGTGAGAGACATATTAGGATGGATGGATGGGCAGGCGGACAGACAGATGGACGGACGGACAAGTGGATGGATGGATGCGTGGATGGATGGATGGATGGATGGATGGATGGATGGATGGATGGATGGATGGATGGATGGATGGATGGATGGACCGACCACTGGCCAGGCCAACTGACCAAGAAATAGATGAATGAAAGCAGTAATGGCTGGATCGATAGGTGGATTGATTGGTGAAGAGCTTTGTCACAATAGCAGCAGCCGCAGAAATTGAACACTCACCACTGAGCACTCACTGTGTGCTAAGCACATTCACAGATTATCTCCTTCAGCCCTCACCACCAGCCAAAGAGGTTGGTGTTATGATGAATCCCATTTTACAGATGAGGAAACTGAGACACAGACTGGTTAAGATACTTGCCCCAGCTCAAGTGGCTAATGAGTTGGAGATCTGGGTTATGAACCCCGGCCATCTGGCTCCAGAGTCCCTGTACTTAACAACTCCACCATCACCAACTGCGTGAATTATAAATCTCTGTACCCATATGAGCAGTACCAAGAGAAGGAACAGCCAGATCCATGGACGGACAGACAAACAGGAGGGACAAATAGATATGAGTAAGGCTCAAGATACAAATAGCAGACTATCAAGGAAATTTATGAGAAGGCCCGGTGATCAACTCTTGATCACGGCATATGGTTTCAACACAAATTAGACAGAACAAGGTTTCCTTAAATTCTGAAGATACTCACTTGGAGATTGGTCCTTGTCTGTGCTATAGCAGAAATTGCAGAGGGAAGAAAGTGAAAAATAGTTTTAAAAAAACATCCACAGACTTGTAATTCCTTAATAAGACAGGACTCGGTGGCTGACAAGGTTGGGAAGAAATGAATGTGCTTATTTTATTGTCGGTAGCAACAATGGGCTCAAACACAGCAACAATTATGAGGATGGTGCAGGACCGGATGGTGTTTGGTTCTGTTGAATGTAGGGACTTCATGAGTCCAAACGGACTCGATGGCACCTAACAACAAGCTTCTAAACCAGGGCGAACCCTCGGGGGAGGAAAAGGGGAAGACTCAGCAAAGGGCAAAAGGAAGCTTAGAGCCTTTCCATGGGGCTGCCACGCCCAGAAATGTTTGGATTTTGTTGTTTTCACCTGTGCTGTTTTAGTTCTATTTGGGGGTTGGGGGGAATATTATCTACAGGAGCCCTGGTGGCGAAAACGGAGGGTTGATGGTCTGAACCCACCCAGCAGCTCCGCGGGAAAAAGACCTGGCAATCTGCTCCTGTAAAGATTACAGCAGTTCTACTCTGTCACATGGGATCGCTATGAGTCAGCATTGACTTGATGGCACCTAACAATGTATTATATATATAATAAGGTGCAAAAATCTCAAGTTTACAGCTTGTACATTTTTACATATATACACATCTGTGTAACCGACCTAGAACACTCCTAGCGCCCATCACGTGCCCTTCCAGTCCATCAGCCCACACCCAAAGGTCACCACTGCTTCGACTTCCGTCACCATCGACTAGTTTTGCCTGTTCTAGAAGCTCATATAAGTGAAATCCTGCACATGTACTCTTTGCGTCTGGCGCCTTCCGTTCCGTTTTTTTGGGGTTTGAGTGGCTTTTCTTTGATTTTGGTTGCTGTATTGCATCCCCCGCTCCTGCCACACAGAGGTGCGGTTCTCCAGGCCCAAAGCCAGCCTAGCTCTGGGGAGAGCAGGGCAGGCCCTCTGCCTACGGCCCATGGGCAGGAGCTGGGCCATGTGGGTTGGGATGGGAAGCCTGAAACAGACTCAGGATTTAGCACCAAGCCAGGCGCTGCTGGGAGAGGCTGACGCTGGGTGTGGTCCACGGCGCAAGCAGAGAGCCGGAGTGAGCCTGCACAGAGGCTCCGAGCTCACAAAACCAAGAAAAAACCCAAACCTGTTGCCGACTCATAGAGACCCTATAAGACAGAGTAGAACTGCCCCATAGGGTTTCCAAGGACCAGCTGGTGGACTTGAACTGCTGACCTTTTGGTTAGCAACTGAAAGCTTAACCACCTCGCTACCAGGGCTCCCCATTATACACATAAACGAGCTCACAGTGTTGCTAAGAATGGCAAGTTTCAGGTAAGGAAGGGGACAGGAATGCGGGTTCCACAAAAGCCAACCACCCTTCCCCATTCAAAACCTCTAAACGCATTCTCAGAAGGTCTCTTGGTGGCACAGTTTGTGCTCAGCCGCTAACCTAAAGGTTGGCAGTTCAAACCCACCCATCAGCACTGTGAAAGAAAGTCCTGGTGATCTGCATCCATTAAGATTACAGCCAATAGTAGACAAGAATTATCTCGGGTGAAGGGAAGGACAGCATACACCACAGGGGAAGTCATCACAACTGCACTAAACCAAAGCTAAGAAGTTTCCTGAATACAACCAAACACTTCAAAGGACAGAGTAGCAGGGGTGGGGATCTGGAAACTATGGTTTCAGGGGACATCTAGGTCAATTGGCATACAAAGTTTTTAAGAAAATCTGCATCCCCCTTTGGTGAGTGATGTCTGGTGCCTTAAAAGCTTGTGAGCGGCCATCTAAGATGCATCAATTGGTCCCAATCCACCTGGAGCAAAGGAGAATGAAGAACACCAAAGTCACAAGGCAAGTATTAGCCCAAGAGACAGAAAGGGCCACATAAACCAGAGACTCCATCAGCGTGAGACCAGAAGAACTAGATAGTGCCCAGCTACCACCAATGACCACCCTGACCAGGAACACAATGGAGAGTCCCTGACGGAGCGGGAGAAAAGTAGGGTGCAGAACTCAAACATAATGCTCTGACTGAGACTAGAGGAACCCTAGAAGACATGACCCCCAGACTCTCTGTTAACCCAGAACTGAAGCCATTCCCAAAGCCAACTCTTCAGACAAAAATCAGACTGGACTATAAAACATAAAATGATACTTGTGAAGAATGTGCTTCTTAGTTCGAGCAGATACATGAGACTAAATGGGAAGCTCCTGTCCAGAGGTGAGATGAGAAGGCAGAAAGGGATAAAAGCTGGCTGAATAGACACGGGGAATCTGGGGTGGAAAGGAGGAGTGTGCTGTCACATTATAGGGATGGTAACTAGGGTCACATAACAATATGTGTATAAATTTTTGTATGAGAAGCTAACCTGAGCTGTAAACTTTCACCTAAAGCACAATTTAAAAAAAAAAGATTATAGCCAAGCAAACTCTATGGAGCAGTTCTACTCTGCACGCCTGGGATCACCAAGAATGGAAGCAACTTGACGGCAATTAACATCAACAACTACAAATGCATTTTCAGAACCAGAAGCTGAGAGGGGAAGGACAGCTGTGGTATCAATAGGGCCAGTGCAGAGCTGCTTGGCCGCTGGGTGTCTGGGAGGTCATTTACCCTTGCTGGGCCCAGAGGGTGACAAGGCTGCTTCCTGGGGATTTTCTAGGGTCAGTGAGGACCCAGGACCTGTTGGTATGAGGGGACCACCAGAAGTCTGCTCCCTTCCACCGTTTGCCATGCTCAGACCACAGGCTTGGGCCACAGCCCTGACTTTGTCACCAACTTTCAGCAGTTTGAGCTCCCCTGTGCCTCACCCCCAACTGGAAATCTAAGAGCCATAGATTGGAAGGACCTCAGGGTTGGGGGAGCACAGGGAGAGGAATGGTCTTCACATACTCCATCTGTTACCCTCATGACAGTCCCAGAAGTAGGAATAGGGTCCCCAGTTCTCAGAAGACCAACTAGGCTCAGAGAGGGTAAGTGACTTGCTCAAGGTCACACAGCTCCTATGTGGCAGAGCTGGGATTTAAACGCAGGTGGAGCTGACTGCAAAGCCTATGCTCTTTTCCCAGGCTGTGGGAGCACACTCAAGGTCCTCCCCAGCAGAGTGTCCAGGCTGGAGTATAGTAGTTGGCCTCCAAGATGGCCCCCAACAATCCTTGCCTCCTGGTAGTCATGCCCTTGTGGTCGCCTCCCATACTAAGTAAGGCTGATCTATGTAACCAATAGGATATTGAGGAGATGATGGTGTGTGACTTCTGAGGCTAGGCCATAAAAGACACTGATGCAAGACTCCCGAGACTATTGCCTTAAGACAACCTTCTAACTTGAAACTAGACATTCCCAGAAGCCACTTTTCAGGCAAATAATAGACAAGGCTACAAAATAAGAATAACATCCGTGAAGAATGTGCTCCTTAGAACAACCAAAAGGGCAACATTTGCCCAAAACCAAAGCTGAGAAGACAGGGAGGGGCAGGGAAACCAGACTAATGGGAACAGGGAATCCAGCGAGGAAATGGTGAGAGAGCTGACACATGGTAGGGACTGCAACCAATGTGATGAAACAATTTGTGTAAGAATCATTGACTTAAAAATTAATTTGCTATGAAAACTTTCACCTAAAGCACAATAAAACATCAAAAAAAAAAAGAAAGAAAGAAAAGACACTGAGACCTTGCTCTCTCTTGGATCCCTCACTCTTGGGTAAGCCAGCCGCCATGTTGTGGGGACACTCAAGCAGCCTGTGAAGACTCCCTCTAAGGGAGGAACGGAGACCTTCTGCCAACAGCCAACACCAACTTGCCAACCACATGAGGGAACTATCTAAGAAGCAGGTCCTCAGCCTCAGTTAAGCCTTCAGATAACTGCAGCCCGAGCTGCCATCTTGAGTGCAGCCTCATGAGAGAACTCAAGCCAGTAGCACCCAGCTAAGCTGCTCCTGAATTCCTGACTCATAGAAACATGAGGAGAAGAAACATCCACTTTTGTTTTAAGCTGCTACATTTTGGGGAAACTTGCTAGAAAGCAGTCAATAACTAGTACAAGGAGTCAGAAAAATCTTTACTGCACCCAGCAGCTACCTCATCCCCAGCACGTCATCCAGCGGCTGTGCCCCGGGGAGAAACAAGCAAGATAAAGGGCTACTACGTGCTACAGAAAATGGAGGTGTCAGCACGGCCCCTCGGGGGCTGAGAAGAAGCCACAGAGTGTGAGGGCGCCTCCTTGAGAAGGTCAGGCGAGCAGACCTACGCGGTTCCCATCCCTCCAGGCACCCAGTACCTGCAAAGCTACAGCCCAGCCACAGTCCAGGATCACTGTCCTTCCCTTACTTGCATTCAGTGAGTTGTTCCACCGATTTCTCCGACTTCAGGCCACTCTTGGTGCTCTAAGAAAGAAGAAGGAAATGAAATTGAGCGGTGCCAGAATTGTGACAGACACCTGCCATTTAAGATGACCGGAGCGGACAAAGCTGGTGACCGTGGATTCAGGGACCCAGTTTGCTCTGTCTTGCCCCACCTGGGCAGCCTCCCGGGTCACCTCATCACTGCTTAATTGTCCTTCTTCTCCATAAGCCTACAGCCCCACAAGAGCGGGACCCTGTCTGCCTGGTTCCCAAGGCAACCCCAGAGACTCTCCCCGCATACAACTCACAGTGGGGTCGGTCAGCATGTGATGATTTGAATGAATTAATGAGTGACTGAATGAGCAAATGAATGAAGTTACCTGTGATTTGTATAAGAAGCATAAATAAAGCCATGAAGCTGCTCAGTAGAGAAATCTAATCAATGGTTTTGAAAAAAATTAAAATGAGTTGGACTGAGTTTGGCGGGCTTTGGCTTATTCTGTGGGGCAGGTCAAAGTCAGCCCTTGGACATGAGCTTAAAGGTTCTGCTCACCAGGTACCCAGAGGTGAGGGGAGGGAATACTGGGGAGTAGGAGTTGCTGGGGTCCCCTGTCTGGAGAGAAAGATGGGGCATCCTGGGGCATTAACTATAGCGTGAGTAGTGTACCTACTAGAGAGAGAGAGCCCTGTGGAGTGGAGAAATCTAAAAAGGCTCCTGAAAGAGGGGAACAGGACCTTGCCATACCCGCTCGTTAGTGAATGAGAGACATCAGACCGTAGTTGTGAGGGCAATGGACTGAATGGTCACAGACAGATGGCCACATGTGGCCCACATGATGGGGGTCATGTGGTTACCATCAGCCAAGACCTTCACAACAGCCCCAGACTCCACCTCTGCCAGGCAGGTGCCATCTGGTGAGATGAAGCAGAACTGGCCAGCTCAGGGACTTCCTCATGTCCCCACTGGGTTTCCGGCCCGCCACTGACTCTTGGTATCTCCCACCTACGGCTCCAGCCCAACTCCTCACTGCTGTCCTCATAAGATTTGATATTCCCCGACAGCTCCCTGAAACACACCCTGGCTCAGCCCCACCCATGAAGCACCACCACCCCATCCAGAGTATGGCTACGTGGACCGAAGAGTTCAGCCTAGGCAAGTGACCACTCGGGGTAGGTCATTACCTCGATGGTGATCACCTCCACCTGGACGTTGGCTGGGAGGGGCAGGCTGGGCTGGAAGCGCCTGGCCAGGGCTACCAGGAGATGCAAGGTAGCCAGCAGGTCCTTGTTGAAGATAGCTGAGAGGGGGAAGGGGAGCCGAAGTTCAGAGCCAAGGGGTGCCAAAACCAGGGGCCAAATGGAGGCTTCCACATTATCAGAACAACCCTTCGCCGACCAAGGACATCTATGTCAACTCTTCTGGAAAGCAGAAGTCTGAGATACATAGTCAGAACCTAAAAACTGTCGTCCTTGGACCCAGGCATCTACTTGCAAATACAGACCAAAGATATCATCCACCATGTGGACAGGGCTTTAGACACAAAGATGTTCACCACAGCATTCTTTACCGTTGAAAACAACCGAGCGTCCTATAGCAGAGCGCTGGCTGACTGATGTCATTCAGGGTCACCATTATAAACGCCAGTTACTGAATGTGAGACTACATGTGGTGGTGATGGCAGTGGTTTGTGACTCAACAAAAACCAGGTTAGAAAAATGGACTCGGTTACATCGTCGCCACCCAACCTTGGAAAAGCTACTTAACTCCTTTCAGCCTTAGTTTTCTCATCTGGAAAATGGGGATGATAAAGAGATTGGAATGAAAGGAAATTTACACCAAGCCATTAATGGGGTAGGTGGGGAAGGCTGAGTACTTGGCACGCTCATTTTTTACAAGCAGGCTCTGCAGATCTAATTTAAATAATTAATTAGACGAGAGGGTCAGTATCCATCTCAGAAGGTTGTTGGGCGTGTCCTGGTTCCTGGAACTCAATCAATAGTGGATACCATCCTTAACACAGTCCCTGGGTGGTGCAAACCTTAACAGGCTTGGCCGCTAACCAAAAGATTGGTGGTTCAAGTCCATCCAGAAGCACCTTGGCAGAAAGGCTTGGAGATCTATTTCCAAAAAATCAGCCACTGAAAACCCTATGGAGGACAGTTCTACTCTGACACACACGGGGTCACCATGAGTCAGACTCAACTTGATGGCAAATGGTTTTACCATTATTGGTATGTTTATTGGTATCCGGTTTCCCTGCTTTCTTAACTGTAAGATCCTGGACAAGTTACTAGGCCTCTCAGAGCCTCAATTTCCTCATCTGTAAAATGGGGAGAGTAACAGGACATACAGCACAACAATGGACTCAAGCATACCATATGATGATGCTGATCATCCCCATGCTGTGCTTTGCTGCTGCAGTGCCCTCAGGGTTACAGAAATGTGCAGGCTGTTTGCTCCTACACCAATGCATGAGCTTCATGCTTGCTATTCCAGCTGTCCAGCCTGCTGCTTCCTTCCACACCCAAGGTGGATGAGTGTGTGCCTTCTGGGTAAGTGAGGCGCCGTGGTACAAAAGGACCAGGATCCCCCTGCCCGCCCCCCAGCGCACCCACCCTGGGCGGAGGGCCCTACGTACTCTCCACACTCCACGGGACCTGGTGCGTCTCCACTTGCAGACTCTGGTTCATGGCCTCCAGGACCACCGCGAGCTTGCATCTCTGGCTGGCAGCCGTCAAAGCGATCTCCTCCACTTCCAGCTGGAGTGACGTCAGCTTCTCTGAGGGCAAGAGAGGGTAGTGAGGCAACCCAGGGGTGGGCACACAGAGCACGCCTTGGGGACCTGCGGCCAGCCAGCTTCCTCTAAGAGGCTGGGCCTGGCTTGTCCTTCAGGTAGCAAGGCCTGGGACACACATTCTTGGTCCCCAGCTCCCCCACAGCCTCAAGCAGACGTGCCTGCCAGCTCCCCAGGAGACCTCCATCCACACAGGAAGCAGGAGCAGTGAGGCGTGAGGCTGTGTGCAGCAGGAAGAACGCTGGCCCAGAAGACAGGCCCGGGTTCTGGTCATAGCTCTGACGCCCTCGGTCATGGGCAGTTGGGCAGGAATTCCACCTCCGCAGCCTCAGCCCCTTCTCTGGGGAGTGGGAAAGGTGGTCCCTTCCTCTAGGAACTGCTGTAGGGGTTGGAGGAGGGAATCCCCAGGCCCCAAACACATGCACACTCAGTACGGTACCGAGGTCCATCCTCATGATGCAATCCAGCCTCAAGAAGTGACAGAGTGTTGGGTGTGAGCTGTAGGCCAGGAATCACTTCCAGGGAGGAGAACTGGGAAGGTTCTTGGAGGAGGTGAAGAGAAGGAGGTGAGGAGGAGGGAGAGGTAAGGAGAGGAGATAGGATGAGAAGGTGAGACAGGAGGAAGTGAAGAAGAGGAGGTGAGAAGGAAAAAGAGATGAGGCAGAAAGTGAGAAGGAGG
>NW_004444005.1:6194686-6209209 GCF_000243295.1 Trichechus manatus latirostris | reverse complement strand
GGGGGAGGTGAGGGGGAGGAGGTGAGGGGGAGGAGGAGCCGGCAATGAGGAGGTGAGGAGGAGGAGGCAGAACTGTGTTAAACATGGTTGGGAAAATGGGGGCCCTCCAGAAAGAGGGACCCACTGTGGCAAAGGCCTGGAGGTAGGAGAGCACATGGTTTGATCAAGAAAAAGCAAGAACTGTGGCCCCAGAGAGCCCTGGTGATGCGGTGGTTAACGTGCTCAGCTGCTAACTGAAAGGTCGGCGGTTCGAACCCACCAGCCGCTCCCCAGGAGAAAGATGTGGCAGTCTGCTTTCGTAACCATTTACAGCCTTGGAAACCCTATGGGGCATTCTGCTCTGTCCTATAGGGTTGCCATGAGTCGGAATCGACTCGCTGGCAGTGGGTCAATTGGTGGCCCCAGAGCCTGGTGGGGGGGTGGGAGAATGAGTCTGAGTGAAGAGCCCAGTGGTCGGGGCAGAGGGCCCGGGTGGGGGATGTGGCGGAGACCCTGGCAGCCCAGGGGCAGCCACTCACGGAAGAGGTGGTGCAGGATGAGCCCGTCGAACATGTCCTCCTCCAGGCTGCGGACCACGATGTGCTCAGGCAAGAGCATTGTGTTGACCCACTCCACCAGCACCTGCAGGCCCAGGGGACGGCGGGCTCTTCATTGACAGCTCACTGGCCCCTCGCCTGGCTCAGCTCTGCCCTCTACCTGGAATGCCCTCCTCCCACCTGCAACTCCTAGCCATCCTCCTGCCTGGGTGCCATGTCACCTCCTCTGGGAAGCCCTCCCTTATCCCTGTGCGGTCCACAGGGATATCACACGCTGAGAACAGATCCCTCCCACCGTTCTGACGCTTGACGAGCATGTGTATGTGAAGGCACACAGTCGGTGCTCAATAAATGTTAGTTCTTGCAACCATTCACCAGGTCTCATCTTGGGGCCAGACCAGGGCAGGGCGGCCTGCTGTCTCCAGAACCATCCATGGGAGCGAATACCCATTGGCCCACGAGAAAGCTGCTTCCAGAGAAATCGGGGTTTGGTGAAGCCAGGGGTACCTTTTGCAGTTCTTCAAACTTGGTGTCCTTCCGGGAGGTAGCTGGCAAGTGTTTCCTCTTTTCTCCTGGAATAGAGGGAGCAGGGCGCATGTGTGGGGTCCCTGAGGGGCACTGGGCAGCTCTCTCTTTGCAGGTCACCTGGCCTGGCACCCAGCACCAGGGATCACAGGGAACTGGGCCGTGTAAGCTGAACTCTGGAGCCACACTCCTTGGGTTCAGAATCCCATTTCTGTTGCTTATTAATGGTGCCACCCGCAACTCTCTATTACCTTATGCTCTGTCCCTCAGTTTCCTCAACCGTAAAAAGCAGGTAATAACATCTACGCTCTACCAGCCATCTGTCAGTTTATCATACTGTGGTGGCTTGAGTGTTGCTGTGATGCTGGAAGCTATGTCACTGGTATTTCAAATACCAGTGTCATAGATTGAATTGTGTCCCCCCAAAATACGTGTCAAATTGGTTAGGCCCTGATTCCCAGTATTGTGCGGTTGTCCTCCATTTTGTGATTGTAATTTTATGTTAGAGAGGTTTAGGGTGGGAATGTAACACCTTACCCAGGTCACATTCCTGATCCAATGTCAAGGGCGTTTCCCTGGGGTGTGGCCTGCACCACCTTATATCTTACAAGAGATGAAAGGAAAGGGAAGCGAGCAGAGAGTTGGGGACCTCATACCACCAAGAAAGCAGCGCCGGGAGCAGAGCATGTCCTCTGGACCCGGGGTCCCTGCGCAGAGAAGCTCCTAGTCTGGGGGAACGTTGATGAGAAAGCCGACACAGAGAGAAAGGCTTCCCCTGGAGCTGATGCCCTGAATTTGGACTGTTAGCCTATTTACTGTGAAGAAATAAATTTCTGTTCGTTAAAGCCATCCACTTGTGGTGTTTCTGTTATAGCAGCAGTAGATGACTAAGGCAACCAGCACGGCCACCCATGGTGGACATGTTTCAGCGGAGCTTCCAGACTAAGGCAGACTAGGAAGAAAGGTCTGGTGATCTACTTCTGAAAATCAGCCACTCAAAACCGTATGGGTCATAACAGAATACTGTCCAATATAGTGCGGGAAGATGAGCCTCGTAGGTTGGAAGGCACTCAAGGTACACAGTGGCCACAGCAATGGGATTGAGCATTCCAACGATCGTTAGGATGCAGGACTAGGCAACATTTCATTCCATTGTGCCCGCGGTCGCCATGAGAGGGAGCCGACCCAACAGCAACGATCAACAGCAACATCTACGCTCAGAGGAATAAATGAGATGCTGCAGACAGGAAGTGCCTAGAAATGACACATAGCAGGCGCCCAGTATGTTTAGCATTTATTAGCAGCAGCATGGTTCACCCAGAGGTGTGAGACTGAGGGGCATGGGGATAGCTCTGTGGAAGGTTCTGGGGGCAGGAGGGTGGGTCAAGTTTAAAGCAGAAGACACAGGCAGGGCAGGGGTCCAGTGGACCACCGGGAAAGCAATGCACCTTCTGAGCAAAGCCTGACCAGTTCTGCCATGCAGACCCCACCCTCCGCCCGGGCCTGGCTCCCCGCCCCCCCGGGGCACCGCACTGTTGGGGAGATCCTCCTCAGCTGGGGGCTCCACGGCCTTCACGGGCTGCAGCAGGTTGTAGAGGGACTCTGGCTCCATCTTCTCTTTGCTGCCCTGGAGGATGCGGACACAGATGGGTTTCGCGCTGTGTGTACCTGACTGGTTCCAGCCGGGGGGGCATGGGGGCCCCGGGAGAGGGTAGAGCAAGCACCGGGAGAAGGTGGAGCAGTGTTCTGCGTCTGCACAGGGACCCCACCCCGGGGGCAGTGGGGACAAAGGAGGGGTGGGCGGCTCCTGGGAGCTTGTCAGGACCCTGACAACCCCTGGGGCTGAGATCGGGGTAGCTGGTCAGTCTGCGGAGGGCTGGTGGAGGTGAAAACAGTGACACATGGCGTCTACCATCCGTAAGCTCTCAGGGCAGACCCCACACCTGTTCACCTGGGCCCTGAACAGAGACAGATCTGCACAGACGGCACCTCCAGCCCCAGAATAGCAGACTGGGGCTGGTAAGCCAACCCCCTCCGACCCACCCGCCCTCCCACCCCATGCAGGCTCGGCTCTCAGAGACGGCCGATCCTGCCTGGCCCCGCAATTCTCAGTAAGGCTTCTGACCCTGTCTCTAAATGGGGCTCACTGCCTCTCAGGGTGGTTTGGGGGACTCAATGGCTCATGCCCAAAATGGCACCTCCATCCACCCAGCCGCCTCAGTCAGAGCCCTGGCTTCTACTGCATGCTTGGCCCACCCCCTGCTCCCAGAATCTTCTACTCTGTCCAGCACTTTGGTGTGGTTGGCACGGACAGAGAGCAGACACTTCCTCATCATCTCTGTTACAGGCCTGGCCTTGCCCCCACCCGGGACAGGGGCAGGTTCAGAAACCAGCCAGCCTCCTTCCGCTCCCCGGGGCCACTTCCTCTCCTGGGCCTCGTTTCGCTTTCATGGGCTGGACTGATGGGGTCAGCCCTCCTCCCTCCTCCCTTACCCCTTGGTCTTCCCCAGCATTCGCAAACCCAATCAGGCATTTGCAGTGGGGGTCACACAGCAGGAGTTGATGGCGAAGACCCTCCCGGGAGCTCCAGCCCCCACCCAGGGAGGCCGGTCTAGAGCAGGACCCTCCCAGCGGTGTGAGGGAGCATTCACAGGGCCTGCAGCCACCCACCTCAGACTAGCAGCCAGCCTGGAGGACCCCCTGTGGCTGCATCCCACCCTGAAGTACAGGCGGGGAAAACACAGCCACAGGGGCTGACCCCTGCTCCCTGCTGAACACGAGGATCTCGGCCCGAGGGACGTGATTGGAGAAGAGGAAGGGCCCCAGCCTGGGGGTTAGGAGGCCTGACTTCCAGCTAGCACCTCTTCATTCTGGCTGTGTGGCTTTGGGCAAGCCCCCTCCCCTCTCTGGTCCTGGAGGCAGGTGGTGGCAACAGCCTGAGACCTGCCTCCAGCGATCAGCGGCCAGGCGAATCCCTCTCTGCCCCGGGGCCTCTGTTCAGCTAAACCCTGGGTGTGGGGGGGACTTCCTTCCCCTCCCCAAGGTGGGTGAAGCACCAAGGAGATGGCAAGGGGGACGGGACAGTGGTCCCTCACTGTAGCATGAGGAGGACCCGTCCTTCCTCCTGTCTGGGCCCCGCTCCTCCATTGTCAAATACAGGGCACAGGGAGAGGGGTGAGCAGCCTCTCAGCACTTGACAGCAAGCAGGGGAGCACAGAGATATGGGGTTCCACTTTGCCCAATCCCCTGTGCAACCTCAGATGAGCACTGTGCTCTCTGCCTTGGTTTCCCTGGGGAGCCTTCCCTCTGAGCTGTGGATCTGCTCCACCTGCACAGAGAAAGTTCCAGCAGCTGAGGGCTCCCATGGGCGGCTACAATGCTAGCAGGACTCACCCGGCTGCTTCCTCCTGGCAGGGAAAAGAAGACTGCAGCAGCTCAAACGGTGGTTCCGGGGGCTGGGTTTCCAAAGAAAAGCAGATTCCGGTCCCCCAGATCACCAGAGGGCCATGAATGCGCGGGCTGGGGAAGGGCTGACTGCTCACTTCCTCTGGGCCCGAAGCTTCTGCAGGGAGCTTCCTCCTCTGGGTGCTGCAGGGTGCTGGGGGAGGATGCTCTGAAAGTGAGGCAGGCCTCCACAAACCCTCTTGCCTGAGTCCCAAAGGCCCAGCCACGCCTCCTCTCCACCGTGATCGCTCGTAGGCAGAGCAAACGTAACAGTTCTTATTTCTCTCCCTCTCCTCTCCTTCCTCCCCAGACCAAGCCAGGTCTTCCCCAGCCTCCCCACCTCCAGAATGGCACTGCCACCCACCCAGCTGCGTCAGCCAGAGCCCTGGGAGTCACCCCCACCAGCCCACTACATCCAACAGTCAGCAAACTGGCAGCTCTGCCCCCACATTTTATCCCACTCCTCCCCCTATTGCAGGGCCAGCAGGAGCCTTCCAGCCTTCCCTGCTGTAGCTCTGCTCACCACCCACCTCCTGCTTCCCAGGGATGCAGGTACTCCACTCACTCATGCCCCAGCTCACTCAAACACTCACTGCTGTGGGTGTATCAGCTAGTTATTGCTGCATAATAAAAATACCCCGTACTTAGTAGCTTAAAGCAGCCACCATTTTACTTAGTATGTGATTCTTTGTGCCCAGCAGGGCAGTCCTTCTGGTCTGGGGCAGCTTGGGTGACCTCTGCAGGGCTGTCTTGTGCATCTACGGTCAGCTGCTGGCTGGTTGGTTAGAACGGCGCTCTCCTGTGTCTGACAGTCTGCAGACTGACAATCAGGGGCTGGCTGGCTGTTGACTGTGTGGCCTCTGGTCTTCCAGCAGGCTAGCTCAGGCTCCTTTTACATGGTAGTCTCAGTACAGCCAGGGTGGGTAAGCCCCAAGGCACAAATCTCTGCTCAGGTCACATTTGCTTTTGTCCCTTGACCAAAGCAAGTCACAGGGCCAATCTGTGAATCAGCGTGGGAAGGAATTACCTAAGGGCCTGGGAATGCTAGCAGCCATTTCTGCAAACAACAGATGGCAGTAGGCAGGTAACTCCGCTAGGAAGAATGGCCAAGCAATCAACAGAGTGGTCTGGCCACAGGGATTTGGGGCTGTGCACAATTGATCCTGAGGTCCCTAGGACTGAAATAGATGAACAACAAACTGAGGATATACTTAATCAAAACCAGAAGAAATCGAGTTACTGTTATGGAGAGTCAACAGCGCCAAACCCAGTTCCAGGGCTGAGTCAGTTCACAAACATCCTCAACTGTAATAAATACTCATAGTCTTTTTCTTACGGTTACGTATACATATACATGTATGTGTACATGTACATATACATACACACATACATAGGAGATGTGATGATTAAGATTGTGTGTCAACTTGGCTGGGCCATGATTCTCACAATTGAATATACTGTGAGTAGCCAATCAGATGAAAGGGAGTCTCCCTGGGGGTGTGGCCCGCATCTGAATATAAGCAGATGTTCTTGCTTTTTGCTCTCTCTGGATCATGGGGCTGCCTCCTGTCGTCTCATCTCCGGTTCTTGGGATTAAGCTGTCAGTTTATCTGCCAAATTTGGGATTTGTCGATCTGCACAGCCTGTGAGTGGGAGCTCTGCTCTCCAATCTGCCGATCTTGGGCTTGCCAGCTTCTATGGCTGCATGACTTGGGAGAGGCCTCAACCCTGATCCATGGACTTGGGACGTTCTAGGCTCTACAATTGCATGAGCTGTTTCCTTGATATAAATCTCTCTCTACGTATATATTTATACGCTTTACTGGTTTTCCTTCTCTAGAGAACCCAGCCTAAGACATTTGGTACCAGGTGTGGTTCTAGAGAAACAAAATTGTAAGGATGAGTTTTCTAAATTGGTTCTCAAGCCTGGTTAGTCTTAAAGATGTTGATGACTCTGCTTCCAGCAGTAAAGAGGTCACTGCTAGTCCATGGAGCGATGTGGTGATACAAATACACAAAATATCACCACCGGTAGAGCAGGCATTGGTGAAAGGTGAGGCTCAGGGTGAACACGTGTGTGATATCTTTCTACAGCTTTGTCAGAATGAGAAGTATAAGGAAGCTGGTTGGTTTGTCCTACTTTGACTAGACAAACTGATGAAGGAAAGCGGTGCGCTCAGGGCTTCAGAGTCAAGGCTCAAGTGCCGCATACATGACCTCAAGGCTTCCACTTGTGCTTTGAAAGAAAGCCTTATTTCTTGTAGTAACAGAGCTGAAATTGCTGAAAACCAAACCCAGAGTCTGATTGTAAGAGTGGCTGAATTACAATGCCAGCTTAATTGCAAACCTCGAGAGGTGTCTGAGGTTAAAGTAAGGACACTGATTGGGAAGAGATGGGATCCTGAGACTTGGGATGGGGACATATGGGCAGATAATCAGGAAGCTGGGGACACTGAGCCTGTAAATTCTGTTGAATCACTCCTGCCAGCAGAACCAGTCCCATCTGAAGAGATTATGTTTGTCTGCTGAACCACCTTGCCCAGAAAAACCATTAGCCCCTCCACTCGCATCTGAGGAGATTAGCCCTAGCCCAGCTGCCTCTAAAGAGCACTTGCCTGAGTCGTTGCCTGGAGCATGGCCTGAGGCAGATACTTTACAAGATAATGCTGAATGTTCTCAGAACAATTCCACACTACCAATTCTGGCTTCTAGACCTATAACTAGGCTTAAGTCCCAGCAAGCCCCAACAGGTGAAGTACAAAGTGTGACCCAGGAGGAGGTACGCTACACTCCAAAAGAACTACTTGACTTGTCTAATATGTACAAACAGAAACGTGGGAAATATGTGTGGGAATGGCTATTAAGGGTGTGCGATAATGGTGCAAGGAACATATAGATGGATCAGTCTGAGTTTATTGATATGGGTCCACTGAGCACAGACTGTTCTTTCAATGTTTAGCTAGAGAAGTTATTAAAGGATCTAATAGTTTATTTGGTTGGGTTGCTGAAGCATGGATTAAGAGGTGGCCGACACTAAATCAAGTTGAAGTACCAGACCTGCCTAGGTATACTGCAGAAGAAGGTATCCAAAGGCTTAGGGAAATTGGCATGCTAGAGTGGATTTATCAAGTTAGACCCACAGACCCACACATGGAGTGTCCAGAGGGCACACTTTTTACCACAACTGTGAGGAACAAATTTGTGAAGGGAGCTCCAGTATCCTTGAAGACTGCTGTGATTGCTATTTTATGGAAGTCAGATTTGACAGTGGGAACTGCCCTAACTGAATTAAGACACCTAACTACAATGGGGCTGATTGGACCCCGTGGTGGTAGGGGCCAAGTGGCTGCACTCAATCGACAAAGCAAGGTGGGCGTGGTTACAGTAATGGACAGAGGAGTCAAAGCAGTAATCAGAATAGTCTGACTCGTATGGACTTATGGCATTGGCTACTTAGTCATGGTGTCCCTAGGAGTGAAATAGATAGGAAATCTACTAAATATTTACTTGTTCTATACAAAGGGATGAATTCTAGATCAGGTGAACAGCAGTCTAACTCGAATCGCCAGAAGAGAGAGTCACGGTCTCTCAATCAATTCCCAGATTTGAGAGAGTTTAAAGACCCACAACCCCATGAATGAAGGGGAGGCTGTGTCCCCTTGAGAAAGGACTGCAATACACTGCCAAAAATTTTTACTGTTAATCTTTCTCTTAGCCTTCCCCAAAGGGATCTACGGCCTTTTACGAGAGTGACTGGTCACTGGGGAAAATGAAATAATCAGACTTTTTGGGGATTACTAGATACTGGCTCTGAGCTGACACTCATTCCAGGAGACCCAAAACATCACTGGGACCCACCAGTCAGAGTGGCAGCATATGGAGGTCAGGTGATTAATGGAGTCTTGGCTCATGTCCATCTCACAGTAGGTCCAGTGTGTCCCCGAACCCATCCTGTAGTGATTTCCCCAGTTCCAGAATGCATAATTGGAATAGATATACTCAGCAACTGGCAGAACCCCCACACTGGATCCCTGACAAATGGAGTAAGGGCTATTATGGTAGGAAAAGCCAAGTGGAAGCCATTAGACCTGCCCCTACCTAGGAAAATAGTAAACCAAAAGCAAGACCACATTCCTGGAGGGATTGCAGAGATTACTGCCACCTTCAAGGACTTGAAGGATGCAGGGGTGGTGATTCCCATCACATGCCCATTCAACTCGCCTCTTTGGCCTGTGCAAAAAACAGAAGGATCCTGGCGAATGACAGTAGATGATCGAAAACTTAACCAGTTTTCGTTTGTTCATTTGTTTTTGAGTTTTCCCTCTGCACTAAATTCCAGGAAGGGCCTCCATGCATAAAGCCGAGGCAATGGTAGGACTCATCTCGTTTGTTCCCCTTTTCTGAAGGCTCACAGACCTACTCTGCCTATTGTTTAATGTCTGAAAATTGTTGCTTTCTGTATTTTGCCCAGTTTTCCAGTATTTATGATGAAAGATACATCAAAAAGTGGAAATCCTTTCTCCACAAGAAATTATTAACTACAAAGAAGAGTTACATTTTTAGTAGAAAAATCTGATAAACATCATGTTATGGATTGAATTAGGAGCTCTGGTGGCACAGGGGTTAAAGCACTCGGCTGCTAGCCAAAAGATCAGCGGTTCAAACCCACCAGCCACTCTGCGGAAGAAAGATGTGGCAGTCTGCTTCCATAAAGATTTCAGCTTTGGAAACCTTGTGGGGCAGTTCTACTCTGTCCTATAGAGTCACTATGAGTCTCAATTGACTAGATGGCCGTAAATTTTTGTATGGATTGAATTGTGCCCCCAAAAAATATGTGTTGTTAATCCTAACCCCTGTATCTGTGGTTATAATCCCATTTGGGAATGGGTTTTCTTTGCTACGTTAATGAGACAGGATTAGTGTCGGGTGTGTTTTAAGTCGATCTCTTTTGAGAGATAAAAGAGATTAAACCAAACAAGCCAGCAAGTGAGCAGAGATGGGGGAAGACAGGTGTCATGCCACATGAATATCACCAAGGAGCCAAGGAGTATAAGCTGAAGAGACAAGGACCTTTTCCCAGAGACAACAAAGCAAGAAGCCTTCCCCTAGAGTCGGCGTCCCAAATTTGGACTTCTAGCCTCCTAACTGTGAGAAAATAAATTTGTGTTTTATAAAGCTACCCACTTGTGGTATTTCTGTTACAGCAGCGCTAGATAACTAAGACACACCATTTAAGCAAAGCAATCAAAGTAACATCACTGGACATGGGACAAGCCCATGGGACGCAACCCCTGATGTGAGCCACTGAGAACACAGCACCATTTCTGCAGTCTTCCTGCCAGGATGCATAATCTGATTCTAATAGCGAGGAAAACAGTAAATAAATCCCAGCTGAGGGACAGTCTACAAAATAAATGGCCCGTATCCTTCCAAGAGTCAATGTCACAAAACGTAAAGAAAGACGGAAGTACTGTTCTAGATTAAAGGAAACTTGAGAGGCAGAACACCTGATTGCAGTGCATGACCTGAATTTTCTTTGGGTATAAGGACATTATCAGGACGATGACAAATTCTGAGTAACGCCTATAAGTTAGGTAATTCTATCACATCAATGTTATTTCCTGATAATGACAATTGTAATGAGAGTATATAAGAGAATGTCTTTCTTTTTAGGAAATACATACTGAAATATTTAGAATAAAGGGGCATAATATCTGCAACTTATTCTCAAAGATTCAGGAAAGATAATATATCTGTATGTATATGCATATAGGTTTTGTCATCTGCATATTGCAGGCCGTTAATGAGTCTTCCTCCAATCCTGATGCCCCTTTCTTCTTCATATAGCTCAGCTTCCCCGGATTATTTGCTCAGCATACAGACTGACTAAGTATGGTGACAGGATACAACCCTGATGCACACCTTTCCTGATTTTAAACCATGCACTATACTCTTGTTCTATTCGAATGATTGCCTCCTGGTCTGTGTACAGGTTCCATGTGAGCACAATCAAGTGTTCTAGAATTCTCATTCTTTGCAAATGTTATCCATAATTTGTTATGATCCACACAGTCAAATGCCTTTGCATAGTCAGATAAACATCTTTCTGGTATTCTCTGCGTTCAGCCAAGATCCATCCAACATCAGTCATGCTATCCCTTGTTCTACGTCCTCTTCTGTATCTAGCTTGAATTTCTAGCAGTTCCTCGTCAATGTATTGCAGCAACCATTTTTGAATTACCTTCAGCATAATTTTACTTGCATGTAATATTAATGATATTGTTTGATAATTTTTGCATTCCGTTGGATCACCTTTCTTGGAAATAGGCATGTATATGAATCTCTTCCAGTCAGTTGGCCAGATAGCTGTCTTCCATATTTCTTGGCATAGACAAGTGGGGGCTTTTAGCATTGCATCCATTTGTTGAAACAGCTCAGTTGGTATTCCACCAATTCCTGGAGCCTTGTTTTTCACCAATGCCTTCAGTGCAGCTTGGACTTCTTCCTTCAGTACCATCGGTTCCTCATCATATACTACCTCCTGAATATGCAGATGACACCACTTTGCTTGCTGAAAGTGAAGAGGACTTGAAGCACTTACTGATGAAGATCAAAGACTACAGCCTTCAGTACAGATTACACCTCAACATAAAGAAAACAAAAATCCTCACAACTGGACCCATAAGCAACATCATGCTAAACAGAGAAAAGATTGACATTGTCAAGGATTTCATTTTACTTGGATCCACAATCAACACCCATAGAAGCAGCACAAGAAATCAAATGATGCATTGCATTGGGCAAATCTGCTGCAAAAGTCCTCTTTAAAGTGTTGAAAAGCAAAGATGTCACCTTGAAGCCTAAGGTGCACCTGACCCAAGCCATGGGGTTTTCAACCACTTCATATGTGTGCGAAAGCTAGACGATTCATAAGGAAGACCGAAGAAGAATTGACGCCTTTGAATTATGGTGTTGGAGAAGAATATTGAATATGCCGTGGACTGCTAGAAAAATGAATGAATCTGTCTTGGAAGAAGTACAGCCAGAATACTTCTTAGAAGCCAGGATGGCAAGACTTCGTCTCAAGTACTTTGGACACGGTATCAGGAGGGACCAGTCCCTGGAGAAGGACATCATGTTTGGTAAAGTAGAGGGTCAGTGGAAAAGAGGAAGACCCTCAATGAGATGGATTGACATGGTGGCTGCAACAATGGGCTTAAACATAGTAATGATCATGAGGATGGTGCAGGACGGGGCAGTGTTTCATTCTGTTGTACACAGGGTCGCTATGAGTCAGAACTGACTCGACAACACCTAACGAAAACAACATATGTATATACACACATATATACATATACATGTACTTATACACATGTACTTATACATCAAAACCAAACAAACCGTTGCGGTCGAGTTGATTCTGACCCATAGCAACGCCCTGTGACAGAGAACTGCTCCCGTAGTGTTTCTAAGGCTATAATCTTTATGGGAGCTGATGGCCGGGTCTTTTCTCCCAAGGAGACGCTGGTGGGTTCAAACCACCAACCTTTCAGTTAGCAGGCAAGCACTTAACCCCTGTGCCACCAGAGCTCTTACATATACACGCACGTGTCGTTGTCAGGCTCTATCAAGTCGGTTCAGACTCACAGAGACTCTGTGTACAACAGAGTGTAACACTGCCTGGTCATGCGCCCTCCTCACGATCATACATATACATACATTTATATATATAATAGCTGCAGCAATGAGCTCACATCTATCAACAGTTGTGAGGGTAGCGCAGAACCAGGCAATGTTTCATTCTGTTATACATAAGGTCTCCAAGAGTGGGAGCTGACTCGATGGCAGTTAACAAGAACAACATATATACATATACCAAAAAAACAAAACAAAGCACACAAACCCATTACCCTCAAGTTGATTTTGACTCATAGCAACCCTATAGGACAAGACAGAACTACCACATAGGGTTTCCAAGCCTGAAATCTTTACGGAAGCAGACCGCCATATCTTTCTCCTGTGGAATGCCTGGTGGATTCAAACTGCTAACCTTTCAGTTCGCAGCAGAGCACTTTAACCACTGCGCCACCAGGGCTCCATATATAAATATATATACCTATAGCAACATGCAACAAAATTGGCATTGCAGCACTTATGAAAATACCTCTTGGGGGGAGGGCATGGTTGGCAAACAAATGTAGAAGGCATGCATAATCTGAGAAAAAATATGGTATCGTATATATATACACACACACACACACACACGCACACACAAGTATGTATACATATATATGTTATGGACGTAATTGTATATAATGAGAGAGAGAGATGGTAGGTAAGGAAGCTAATGCAAATGTGGTAAATGTTAACATTTATGGATCTAGATATATGCAGGAACTCTTCGTACTATTCCTGCAACTTTTAAGTCTGAAATTATATAAAAATCAAATGTTAAAAGGAAAAATAATGTCCCCACTCTATCCTTAATTGGTGTCACTATAAACACATGGGTTTTTCTATCCAATCCATCGATTTATTTTTTTAAGATTACTTAGTTTAATTAGCTAATTTAATTCCGGCGTTCCAATTGTCCACAATAGGGCAAGCAGGGCCCCTTTAAGACAGCGCCAGTGTCCTTGCGACAGGTCCCCAGCGCGCTCTGAGCGCTTCCTTGCTTTCTGACACGGTGTCTTGACTCGTCCGGTCAATACAATATCGCCCCCATGCCATTTGCACAAGTCCCTAGCATGGTGCCGGGCACGTCAGAGCCCTCAATAAATATTTGCTAAATGCACTGACATGGATTCCCACACTCCTGCCCTTGTAAAGCCTAACCCTGGTAACTCACTGTGAAAACCGTTCATTGGATCAAACGAAGCCCCCAAAGAGCAGGTTTCCACTAAAAATGAAAGCTAATGAGACCAGAGCTTCCCGACCGCCAGATGCTGACATTGCAAAAAGACCAGTGTGTCCCGAGGCCCTGCAGTGGCCGGGTGACCCTCGGCCAGCACTGAGCTGGCTCCTCCTGCCTGGGAGGGGTTAGACGGGGTGACCTCAGAAGGTTCTTCCTTCCCAAATGCTCTGGTTCTGCACATCCAGCCAGAGCTGAGGGCCAGAAACTGGTCACAAGGGACCCTGGGGAAGAGGAGAGGCCCCTGTCCTATAGTAGAGAGCCCCTGGGGAGGGAATGGCTGAGTTGGGCGTTTTCCTGGGGGCATGCTGCTCACACCGGAAGTGTCCCCTCGAAAGAGATGGCTCTACAACCAATTTAAAAAGAGAGAGTAAGAGCAAGCCAGGAGTCCCTGGTGGCACAAATGGTTAAGTGCTCTGCTAACCGAAAGGTCGGCGGTTCAAGCCCACCAGCCGCTCTGCAGAAGAAGGATGTGGTGGTCTTCTTCTATAAAGATTACAGCCTTGAAACCCTAGGGGGTGGATCTATTCAGACCTATAGGGCCGCTATGGGTCAGGATCAACTAGACGGCAACAGGTCCTAGCTGAAATGTTGGCAGTTTGAACCCACCCAAGGTGCCTCGAAAGAAAGTCCTGGTGATCTGCTTCTGAAAGTCGCCAGCCTTGAAAACCTTATGGAGCACAGTTCTACTCTGCACACATGGGATCATGATGAGTCAGAGCCCTGGTGGCATAGTGGTTAAGAGAGCTTGACTGCTAACCAAAAGGTTGGCAGTTCAAATCCACTAGCCGCTCCTTGGAAACCCTATGGGGCAGTTCTACTCTGTCCTATAGGGTCGCTTGGGTCGGAATCAACTTGGTGGTAACAAGTTTTTGGGTTTGGTAACAACACTAACAAGCCTGGGACAGCCTTCCACCCCTTGTCCGCCATCTTTATCCCCGTTCTCAGCGTGGCTCGGTCATCACCTCTCCCTAAGGTCTGCGCTGTCCCTCCCCACCACACCCTGGACTCCCTCTCTTCTTTGTCACTCTCCCTGGGATGTGGTCATCTGCAAACCCCTCTCTCTTCTTTGTCACTCTCCCTGGGATGTGGTCATCTGCAAACCCC
>NW_004444005.1:6163999-6194300 GCF_000243295.1 Trichechus manatus latirostris | reverse complement strand
CCTCTCTCTTCTTTGTCACTCCCCCGGGATGTGGTCATCTGCAAACTCCTCTCTCTTCTTTGTCACTCCCCCGGGATGCGGTCATCTGCAAACTCCTCCCTCCTCCATGGGCTCAAGGGCATCGGCCCACCTCTGGGTCACCGACCACTGCACCAGGCCCTAGGTGGATGGCTGCTGAACAGAATCAGCTAGACGATCCCCGGAAGGTTCTGCACCGTTGCCGGCCTCTAGGAACGTACAGTGAAGAAAGCGGGGTTGTAGCCTCATCGGTATCACCAGATAAATCCCACCCCCGAAAAACTCAGGCTGAGCTGACTGGCTTCGCAGCCTGGGCACTAGTCTCGTTTTGAGCCAGTGATGTTTTGTGGGGTGGGGTGGTGGGGTGGGGGGGAAGGGAAGAGGGAGGTGGGAGCGCTGCCCCTTGTAGATTGTAGATTGAGCAGCACCCCCCGCCTCTACCCACTACATGCCTGCAGCTCCCCCCCTCCACCGCCCCAGTTGTGACAACCCACTCTCTCCAGGCATTGCCACATGTCCCCAGGACGAGAATGGCTGATGTTAAGGAAAGGAGGCGGTGAGTTGCACACAGCCCAGCCTCGCACCCCGCAGCCCCGAGCCCCTCTACGCCGGAAGGTGCTGGTTCATTAACTCGCCGACGGTCCCATGGCACAAAGCTGCACTTGAACCCAGGCGTATCTCCGATACCCGTGCTCTTTCCAGTAACGCTTTATAATTTTTCCTATTTTTAAAAATAGTATTGCTGCCTTGATCCACAGGCCTGTCTCCTTCAATCGTCACAATCCTAACATCACTTAGTAGAGAAACCTTCAGTGCCCCTGAAGCATCCAGAATCTTCTGCCTGGGAAGGGTCACAGCAAAGCTGGTGTGCAGGGTGAAGGTGAGGCCACCACGGGGGGGTCACCCGGGGCTCCCTTGCCCCAGATCCAGGAGCGGTCACTCACGGGGCAGCATGTGAGGCTGGGACTCCCCTGGGAAGGAGTAGGGCAGAGGGGACCATCTCCCCATGGGGCATTTTCCCTGGCACAGTGGTTAAGAGCTCGGCTGCTAACCAAAAGGTCAGCAGTTCCGATCCACTGACCACTCCTATGGAGCAGTTCTACTCTGTCCTCTGGGGTCGCTGTGAGGCAGAATCGACCGGACGGCAACGGGTTGTTGGGTTTGGTGGCTTTGGCCCACCAGCATCTCCCCCGTTCCGGTTTGGAACCAGGTGATGGGCAGGCTCACCCTGATCTGTTCTAACATTACTCATCTGCAGCTGGGAATCTGCCGGCCTCTTTCCCCGCACTCACGTCTTGGATGTACCCTCAACTGCAGCTCGTCATTGGGAAGCTTCAAAGTCCACAGGCCACCGCCCCCCACAGGGCTCAGAGCCTGCTGGCGGCCAGGCCTCATGTCACTGGAAACTCCTGAGGGCAGGGCCACGCTGACCCAGTCAACAAGGGCTAAATGTAAGAAGGAGAAGACAGCAGCCAGTCAGAGACGTGGCCACCCACTCTTTACGGGAACAAATAACAGCACGTTGTGACACCCATGTGGTATTCTCACAACACGCGTCTCTGCAACCCGCCAGGCGTGGCTGTCACTGCAGCGAGCTTACTCTGGGCACACGGAGAGAGCGTCTGCTCCCCGCTGTCCGCCGGGCAGCCTGACAGTCAACCACACGGCCAGGGCCTGGGTGGTTTTTATTTAGCGTTCAGAAATCCAAAGTAAATATTGCTCAAAACAATTTAAAAGACAATAAAATCCTGGCACACAAAGAAAAAAGGGATTCAATTGCTTTAGAACAATCGCTGTGTATCATGTCTGATTAGGGCATTAGGACGCAGCTAAGTGTTTGCATAACACTGTGTGATTGCTGACAGGAAACCACAGCTGCCGGCAGGCTCCGTCGAGCAGGGTAAGCTGCGCAGGAACCTCCAGTCAGGCCTCCGAGACACGAACACTTCCTTGTCACAGGGCCATCGGCTCTTTTCTCCCAGGCAAGGAAATGGTCTTGGTGTCACTTCATTCCTGTGGACCCAACCCTCTGCCGTCGAGTCGATTATGACTCAGAGCCACCCTAGAGGACAGAATAGAACTGCCCCATAGGGTTTCCAAGGAGCCCTGGTCATGCAGTGGTTAAAGCCACCAACTGCGAACCAGAAGTTTGGTGGTTCAAAACCACCAGCAGCTCCACAGGAGAAAGATGTGGCAGTTGGCTTCTGCAGATTTACAGCCTTGGAAAACTTATGGGGTCGCTATGAGTCAGAATCGACTCGGCAGCAGTGGGTTTGGTTTTGGTTTTTAATCTTTACGGAAGCAGACTGCCAAATCTTTCTCCCGAGAAGCTGTTGAGTTCAAATCACCAACCTTTCCGTTAGTAGCCGAGTGCTTTAGCACTGCGCCACCTGGGTTCCTTTTCCTCTGGACAAGGGTCCCTTTTCAGCAAAAACCAACTTGCTTACAGTGTGCTGTCAGACACTGAGGAAGGGTTCCTGGGCTTTCCTGAATTGAGGACTAAGAGAGAAGTTTTGTATCCCAAGGGGCCCCAGTGACAGTCAAAGGAAAGTGGCTTCCACTGCCCAAGTCACCCCAAGAAGGCGCCCCAATATAACACACTGCAGGCATGCAGGCTTGGATATGAACACCCAAACAGACAGAACAGCTGGACTGCAAAGCTGACACGCCGTCCCACCTGGGGACTGCACCTCCGGGCATCCGCCCATCCAGGTGGGGCTGTGAATTCTGATTAGAACTGGATAAAACCAGTTGCTGTTGAATGGCCTGCAACTCATGGCGACCTATGTGTGCAAGAAATGGTTTTAATTCTGGAATCTAGATTTCTGGCTCTTATGGAGGTTGGGGTAACCCTCTCAGACCATTGCCCTTAGATGCGTTTTGAAACTTGAGCCTTGAAGAAAATAGTCTCCTAAAAGTCACCTTTCAGTCAAACAATGGTCTAGATAAACTAGTAAAAACTGGTTTGTCTTAGGCACTGGGGTCTTTTGAAGAATTATCTGTGTGCACTCAGTTTCAAGGAACAGAAGCTCCAAGGTCAGACTAGAAGCTGTGTTTCAGGGTAAATTGTTATTATGTAAACACTGCTCTGGTTCTGTTTCCATGGCAACCCCGATACAACGTGGTATAATTTTGGATGTTCCTTTCATCTTTGAAACATTTTTTTAGCTGCTCCCTGGGAGAAAGATGTGGCAGTTAGCTTCCATAAAGATACACCCTTGGAAACCCCATTGGGCAGTTCTACTCTGTCCTATAGTCGCTATGAGACTCAATGGCAATGGGTTCAGTTTGGGTTTGGTCAAAATGTTACCCTGATTTACAAATTCTATATTAGATAAACGTCAATTGATTTCTGTTGTTGGCTTAATATGATTTTTGTTTTAATTTATGTCAGAGTAGTACTGTACTCCAAAGGATCGGAAGTAGATCATCAGGCCTTTCTTCCGAGGATCCTCTGGGTGGATTCGAACCACCAACCTTTTGGTTAGTTGTCAAGTGCTTAACCATCTGCACCCCCCAGAGGCTCCATTAGAACTGAATAGTGAGGGGTAAACAGGAAATGAACAAACCCCGAGGGCACCTTTCACAAAGTGTGCACGAAGCACACCTACACTTACTTTTTTTTGGAGAAAAAAGATGAAAGATTACATCCTTCTCTGGAATCATGGCCTCAGGCAGTCACCATAATGAGGCGAATGTGCCTATTCATAGGTTTTCCACATACCTTAATATCTGTCATTCTTTTACTTGAATCAGAGGTCTTGAGTGGGCATGAGTTAGCACATTGTTAGCTGGATGGGGGCTGCCAGGACTGAAGGCCCTCACCCCCAAAGGGGCCATTCCCTCCCCATCCGGAGCATGCAATGGCTGGGACTGCCCACTTGGACTGACCACCCCAGGGCTGTGCTCTTCCCAAATTCCAATTTCTCCCTCTTGTCCCATTCAACCCCGCAGCCCCTGTCCCCAGCAGTCAGGGCACCCAGCCCAAGCCCACAGGTGCACCTGACCCAGCCTGAACCAGGCAGGTAGATCCTGCTCTCCCTCACACAGACGCTCCAGCCTGGGTCACTGTGACTCTGTGCGTGTAATGGAGACAGCACAGAATGTTCCAGCCTTGGGTATTTTGTCACCGAGGCTCTTTAATGTCACTGCATCCCGCAGGAGACACCGTAATGCCGTTTTAATTATTTTTCTCCCCTGCTGGGAAACCACCTCCATCAAAATAGTTCTTCCGAGCCCACCCCCAGCCTGGCAGCATCCGGAGCCCAGAGAGGATATTTAACTGTTTTCTAAAACTTTAGCATCGGCATACAACTTAATATTAACAAGGAGCTCATCAGCTCTGATCTGCATCAGGAAGGGGAAAATCAAAGAGATTAGAAAGGCCCATCTCACTGCTGCGAGTGATTATGTGGGAAGGGCTCCAGGAAGCCAGCAGGCTCCCAGGGGTCGGAGGGGACGGCAGGAGCCCCAACATGAGCAGGGAAGGGGATGCCGTTGAGACGTGCGAAGGGCAGGACTGCCCGAGACCCAGGACCCAGCCCAGAAAACCTCACCAGTGGGTCCCCATTTCTCTCTAGATCCCAAGTGTGCGAGGGGGTGACCAGCACATAGGAGTGTCAGCATTTCCTTTCACAGGGACCCCCCCCCCCCGAGGGGAGACCCCACCAGGGCTGGGCAAGCTGCAGCTCTGGGATGAGTGAGATGAACATTCTACTTCCTCTCTGTTATGGATTGAATTGTGCCCCCCCATACGTGCTGGAATCCTACCCCTTATATATCTGTGGAAGGAGACCCTGGGTGGCGCAAACAGTTAAGCGCTCAACTACTAGCCAAAAGGTTGGTGATTCAAACCCACCCAGAGGCACCTCAGAAGACAGGCCTGGTGATCTGCGTGCGAAAGGTCACAGCCTTGAAAACCCTACAGAGCAGTTCCACTCTGCACACAAGGGGGCTCCAGGAGTCGGAATCCACTGTAGGGCAACCAACAACCTACCTTTGGATGTAACTCCATTTGGGACCAAGGCCTTCCTTGTTATGTTAATGCGGCCAGGTCACTGTAGGGCGAGTTTTAAACCTACTCACTTTTGAGATGTAAAAAGAGCTGATTAGGTACTGGGCAAAAGCCAGCACAGATGGGGGAAGGATAGACGCCAGGTGGAGATCTCCAAGGAATCAAGGAACGTTGGTCTACGGAGGCTGAAAGGACACTTCCCTCAGAGCCCACAGAGACAGAGTCTTCCCCTACAGTCGTGACCTGAATTCAGAATTCTAGTCTCCTAAACAACGTATTCATGGGGCAAATCTGCTGCAAAAGACCTCTTTAAAGCAAAGATGTCGTTTTAAGGACTAAGGAGTGCCTGACCCAAGCCATGGTATTTTCAATCTCCTCATATGCATGCAAAAGCTGGACAATGAATGAGGAAGACCAAAGAAGAACCGATGTCTTTGAATTGCGGTGTTGGTGAAGAATATTGAATATACCATGGACTGCCAGAAGAACGAACCGATCTGTCTTGGAAGAAGTACAGCCAGAATGCTCCTTGGAAGTGAGGATGGTGAGACTTCGTCTCATGTACTTAGGACATGTTATCAGGAGGGATCAGTCCCTGGAGAAGGACATCATGCTTGGTAAGTTAGAGGGTCAGCAAAAAAGAGGAAGACCCTCAATGAGATGGATTGACACGGTGGCTGCAACAAGGGGCTCAAACAGCAACGATTGTGAGGATGGCGCAGGACCGGGCGGTGTTTCGTTCGGCTGTGTGCAGGCTCACTGAGTCGGAATCAACTCGATGGTACCTAATAACAACAATAAGAAACTGCAAGACGATAAATGTCTGTTTTTTAAAACCACCCACTTGTGGTGCTTCTGTTACAGCAACAGGAAGAAAGTATAAGACACCTCCTTCCACTTTAAAAAAGTTTCTAAAGATGCACCCATTCCCCAGAAGGGCCTTCGAGATGAAGGCAGGCATCAGATCTAAGCAGTCTCAAACAGCACATTGAAGGGAATCCCTGGGTAGTGCAAAGGGTTAAGTGCTTGACTACACGCTGAAAGCTTGGCGATTTGAACCCACCCAGAGGTGCCTCAGAAGACAGGCCTGGCGATGTGCTTCGGAAAGCCCACAGCCCTGAAAACCTTATGCAGTGGTGTTGCTCTGCACACACAAGGTTGCCACGAGTTGGAATCTACTTGACAGCAACCACCAACGATAGGAAACCCAACAGCCTATTTAGAGCCGGCTCTGCATCCAGTCCCCTCAGCCATGGCAAGAGATTAAGAGAGATGGTGCCCGGCTACCACCACTGAGTGCTCTGACAGGGATCACAACAGAGGGTTCTGGACAGAGCTGGAGAAGGATGTAGAACATAATTCTAACTCACAAAAAAAGACCAGATTGACTGGCCTAAAGGAGACTGGAGAAACCCCGAGAGTACGGCCCCCAGACACCCTTTGGGCTCAGTGGTGAAGTCACTTCCGAGGTTCACCGTTCAGCCGGGGAGTGGACAGCCCCATAAAACCAAGTGGGACTAATGAGGCACAGCAGTCCAGGAACAAGGACTTGAAGGCAGAAGGGGACGGGAAAGCTGGTGATAGGGAACCCAAGATTGAGTAAGGATAGTGTTGATGTGTTGTGAGGTTGTTAATCATTGTCAAAGGGCAGCATGTGTACTAACTGTTTAATGAGAAACTATTTTGTTCTGTAAGCCTTCATCTAAAGTGAGAATAGCAGCACAATTGGAAGAGTGTAGTTGATGTCACTGAACTGGGCATGTAGAAATTTTTTGAAATGGTTTATCTTTGGCTATGTATATTTTCACAAAAAAAAAAAAAAAAGAAAAGGTCAAGAAGGGAAAGGGTTGACATGTCGTGGGGTTGTTAACCAATGTCATAAAACAATATGTGTACTACTGTTCCATGAGAATCTATATGTTCTGTAAACCTTCACCTGAAGTACAATAAAAAAAAATAAAAAATAAAAAAAAGGAAAGAGATGCCCTCAGCAGTGTGGTCCTCTCGTGGACCCTGGTGGCTGGGTCACCCGGGGTCTTGGGTGTTTGTGCAAAATCTCCATTAGAACAACCTTGAGTGGTCAAGAAGTGATAGGAGCCTGGGGTGGACACTCGTGCTGCATTTCAAGCTTCTGAGACTCTCCAGCGAAGTTTTCAAAACTGCAAAGCCCATGTCACTAAAAAGGCCTCGGTTCCAAGGATACTGCAGCCCAGGAGATGTCCCCAAACCAGTCACCCTGAGTCCTCAGAGCCAGCAGTCGCTGCCAAGCTTTGTGGCGTGTGTCGGGACACCCGTGGTCTCCAACTGCTCCACTGAACAGGATTCAGGGTGCCCCCCCTCCAGTGGGCTGGGAGGTTTGGCTTTGGGCTTGTTTTTCTCTTTTCATCTTTTGATCAGAGCAGACATCAACTAACTCAGCATCAGGGGAACGAGGTGGCAAGAAATCACAAACACAGAGGCGTTGCTTTTGAAAATCCTGCGTGTTCAAAGTCTCCCCCCCACTGAGGAGCTCCACGGGATAGGGACAGTAAAGAACAACAACCAGAATGAAGGGCAGCGGGGAAGGACCGCACAGCCTGGGTGGGAAGCCACAGGCGCCTCCCTGGGAAGCACCCGCCACAGACACCCTCTTCTTTCCGGAAACCGTCCCTGCGACGTCTCTGCCATCACTCGACGTTCTTGTACTTGGTGAACAGGTTGTACAGGACCCTCAGGGTGGACTTGAGGTCCAGGTTCACCACATCTGCGGGAGGAAGCAGAGAAACCCATGGGCCCTGGCATCCTCTCTCCTGAGTGCCCAAAAGGCCCGTCCACCCCTGGGGCCAGCGCTTCACCAGTCAGCAGGGGCAGTGGGCTCCCTGCAGAGGCCCTGGCCATCCTCCCCAGTTACTGCTGACTCTCTTGAAACCAGGGGTGGAGGGGAGGCCCTGGTGGTTCAGTGGTAGAATATTAGCCTTCCATGCAGGAGACCCAGGTTCGATTCCCGGCCAACACACCTCATGCACAGCCTCCACCCATCTGTCAGTGGAGGCTTGTGTGCTGTTGTTATGATGCTGAGAAGGTTTCAGCGGAGCTTCCAGGCTAAGACAGACTAGGAAGAAAGGCCTGGTGATCTACTTCTGAAAATCACCAATGAAAACCCTATAGATCACAGTGGTCCAATCCGCAACCAACCGTGGGGATGGCGCAGGGCCCGGTGGGATTTTGTTCTGTTGTGCATGGGGTTGCCATGAGTCAGGGGCCAACTAACAACGCTTGAAACTGACCCCCCTCCCCGGCTCCAGTGCCCACTTCATGTCCAGGACACGCTGGGCAGAGACACACAGCCTGCTGGGCAAGCCCCCAGCACACGTCCAATGTCCCTTAGTCCCCTAGTTCCTTAGTTCTATCAGGACCTGGCTTCTATTGTAAGGTACCTAGAAGGGGCCTCCACAGGGATGTGACCTGCAGAGTGCCTGCTCACCAATGGCCCTGCACATGGGCACCAGGGGACATCCACCCCAACACTCATTACATCTCACTAAGCCGTTAATACATTTTCAAGGCATGAAACAGAGTCTGCAGCCGGAGCCACCAACTGGAGAGGCACTTAAATCCCGAGATCCGAGGGTAGAGGCCCCCCTCTTCAAAGTCAAGCGGTTATTAGCAAACCAGCACCGTCAGCTCTGCCGGCACAGGCCCCTGGCCTCCCAGATGAGGGTTGAAGTCAGCAAAACCTGGCCTTTGATTCTAGCCAAGCACAGCAGGCTGTCAGCTGCTTCTAAGACCTGATTTTTCTCCCCTCTGCCCCCCTGCTGTCCCAGGGGACCCGGGTCAGGAAGGCATTACCTTCAGGGCGAGCCTTGGGTTTCTTGAGTCCTCCGTCCAGCATCAGCTCAAAGGCGAACGCCACGTTGTGGACCTGCCCGGGAAGCGAGAGTTAGTGTCGGTGCCCACGCTCTGCAGCCCACCCCACCACACCCACTGTGCTCCTGGGAGCAGGTGGGACCCAACAGGGGTGGAAAATGGCTTCAGAATCATGGCGTCAACAAGGACCCGGAGCACCAGACGGGGCATGGTGAGCAGGGAGACGTCAATGAGGCTAACACAGTCTCTAGATGGCCCCACTCCTCCACCGGTGACCAGGGACTACAGAGATGCAAAGGGGCAGAGTCTGTCCTCGAGGGCTCGAGGCTCCCAAGTGCCCGCACAGCCCCAGGCCCTGGGCACAGCCACATGGTGAAGAAGTGACAGTGACCCATTTTACAGACGGGAAACTGAGGCTCAGAGAGGACGAGTCACTTCCGAAAGGCGCCAGCCACGGGCACTGTCCCCAGCACAGAGTGGACACCCCGTGTCTGTAAGGGCCTTAAAGCACCAAGCATGGGTGGGACGGCCTTGCTGGGCCATCAGCTCGGCTGGGTCCTCTGCAGGACACGGTGCTCCCGAGGGCAGGGGCAGTCCTGGCCCTGGGCAGGCCGCACGGCCTCGTAGGAAGTCAGCCAGATGGTGGCTGCGAGTTTCAGCCTGCAGGACCCTGGTCCTGGCCTGGGACATGCAAAATGCCAGGGAAAGGTGGACATGTCCCCAGCCCGCACATGGTTTGTGTCGGAAATTAAAGAGCTTAGAACCACTCCGCCAACAAGGATTCTCGAAGCTCCTACTCTGCTAATGGCCGCTGAAGAGGTTGAAAAGAAACACCTGCTTCGCTGCTCTTGAAGTCCGCCTGAATCACAGGAGGCAGGGCGATCACCCCATCACCTCCCCGCCTCCTTGTCTCCGGCCAGCGGCCAGCGCAGACGGGGGCGGGAAAGGGCCACCAAAAAAGGGGGAAAATATACTTCAAAGTTAGAAACTTCAGGGCTCTTGGAAATCAGATATCCTTTAAACACTAGTATTTTGAGGATTTCAGTGTAAATGAGTCAGAAACATGGATAACAATTGTACTTGCAATGTGGTTTCAAAATTAACATTGGAAAACAAGCTGAGAGGCTGTGGGGAAGGCTCCGGGGCCCAGCGGCCGGTGGCACGGGGCAGGGTGCACCCTCGGCCATCAGCTGGGTGCCTATTGAGAGCCGATTCCAGCGTGGCCAGTGGGGGGTGGGCAGGGTATTCGCACCCAGGGCCAGGGCAGGGCTGTGTATGACCAGACAAAGGCCCTGCCCTCGGAAGCTTCTGGGCTGTTCGGAAGGCAGACTTGGAAAGAAGCAGTGAAAGTACCAGGTTCAATGTCAACGTCTCAACCTGTAGTGCAAGGAGCAGCTTGGGGGACCGTGTGGGGTGTGGGGAAGGGGCTGGGGGAGACGATCAGAAATGGGAAGGGGTGTGAGCTAGAAGACGGCCATGCTGTAGGCAACACTAAGTTGGACTGGACTAGGGTGTTGGGCGCCCACTAGGCGAAGGGTGCTTTCGGCACAGCCCTCACTCCCTCTCCCAAGGTGGGGCTTATCTCCATTTTTCAGAGGAGGGTGCCGGGGCTGAGTCGGGTTAAGATGTCTATACCCAGAAAGGCACAGAGTGTGAGGAGTAGGAGCCGGGACTCAAACCCACTTACGTCTGGATTCAAAATCTGTGCCCTCCAAAGGAGGACTATCGTACGGTTCCGTTGACACGAAATGTCACAGGCACAGAAAGCAGCTCAGAGGTCACCAGGGGCGGGAGGGAGGGATGGGGAGGCATTCTTCAACGGGTACTGAGTGACTACTGCGGGTGATAAAAATGTCTGCAGACAGATGGTGGTGAGGATTGCATGACACGGTGAACGCAATGCATGCTGCTGAATCGTACACTCAAAAGGTTAAAATGGCAAACTTTATGGTACACATTTTACCACAATAAAAAAAGAGTTAAAAAAGTCTGTGCCCTTTCTCCAAAAACATCCTGCCCTGGCCCCACCAGTCACCCACACATACACATTCCCACAACAGGCCACCACTAAAATAATATAATTCACACACACACACACTCACGCACACACGCGCACGCACACACGCGCACACACGCGCACGCACGTGCCCTCAACAGGTTTCGAATCAAGATGGAGACACCACAACAGTAAGGAGAGGAGAAAGAGGAGTAAGAAAGTCAGGCTTTGAAGATCCCTCCGCGACAGCAGGCCCAGTCAGCGCCAATTCGGGAAGCGCTCCAAGATCCGCTTCCGGGCCTCCCGAGGTCTGAAGGACCCTCTCCCCAAACACAGCCGGTAATCAGCGGAGGAATGCCCTCGCTTGTCACTCAGAGGAACGAAACCCAGCCACGCTCGCTGGGGAGGGCTGGCTCCAGAAACCGCCCGGGGGTCCCGAGCGTGGTCACCTCCTGAGCCCACTCCTGCCCCAGAAAGAACCGGTTAAGGGGGAAATGTTCCCTCTGAGCCCCATGCCTTCAGTTACTCGGCTCAGCAGTAATTGGTTCTGAAGCAAGATTTTCCCTCTGCTTTCTTCCCAGGCTGAGGAAGCTGCCGGAAAGAAATTGTCACCATCCTCTGCTTGTTATTTCTCAGGACCATGCCGTTGCCCTAAACAACCTTTATGGTCCAGCTGAGACGCTCCCTCTGAGGTAACCAGAATAGGAGGCAGCTTCTATGAGACCTGACAGGAGACTGGGAGACCCCTGAGGCGGGCGGGAACCGGGGCACACTTGGTGCCCCACAGCCCCACATCACTGCTGCAAGCCACCCACACGGGCGGGACTCCCCACTGTCCCTGTTCTCTGCAATTCAAGGAATTTTAGAAAACCTGGCCCAGTGAAGAAAGAATAGAAGGTTCTGGACCAGGAGTCAGTTCTCTGTTTCCTCCTCTGGGAAAACTGAGGGAATCAGAGGAGGCGTCAGAAGGGAAAGCACCTTGTGTTATGGATTGAATCATGTCCCCCCAAAATACGTGTTGAAACCTTAACCTCTGTGCCTGTAACTAGGAGCCTGTTTGGAAATAGGGGTGTTCTTCTGTTATGTCAGTGAGGTCATAACCAAGTAGGGTGGGTCCCGAACCCAATCACTTCTGAGTTATAAAAAGAGTAAGAATGGACACAGAAACATAGAGGGGAAGACAGAGGCCACGTGCGGACTGTCTTCTTGCAAAGCAATGCGAAGGGTTGTCCGCAGGCACCAGAAACCAGGAGAGAGTCCCACAGAAGGAATGGACACGGCCGAGACTCTGATTTGGACTTTTAGCCTCCAGAACTGTGAGACCAAAAAGTCCTCTTCTTTAAAGCCACTCACTTGTGGTATTTCTGTCACAGCAGCACTAGGTAAATAAGATACCTTGAAACTGCAAAGCCCCTTCTGGCATTTTCTTGTAGGAATAACCTTCAAGTCCCCCCACCACACAGAGAAGGACTCTGTAGAAAGATTATCAATGTTCCCGAGGTACTGAGGGCAAAGCCCACTCAGCACAGAATAAAATCCGAACGGTGCACCTGGGACAGTGCATTTGCGCAGTGACCTCGGGGGCCTGAACTGCCCAATCTCACTTTTTAAAAACACAATGCTATTGTTTAAAAAAATAAGCCATTGCTACTGTCTTAGTCATCTGGTGCTGCTATAACAGAAATACCGCAAGTGGATGGCTTTAACAAAGAGAAGTTTATTCTCTCTCAGTCCAGTAGGCTACAAGTCCAAATTCAGGGCGTCAGCTCCAGGGGAACGCTTTCTCCGTAGGCTCTGGAGGAAGGTCTGTGTCATCAATCTTCCCTTGGTCTGGGAGCTTCTCTGCGCAGGAACCTCAGGTCCAAAGGACGCGCTCTGCTCCCAGCACTGCTTTCTTGGTGGCATGAGGTTCCCATGTGTCTCTGCTCGCTTCTCTCTTTTATATTTCAAAAGAGATTGGCTTAAGACACTATCCAGTCTTGTATACCTCATCAATATAACTGCCGCTAATCCATCTTATTAGATCATAGTGATTGAATTTACAACACATAAGGAAATCACATCAGATTACAAAATGGTACACAATCATACAATACTGGGAATCATGCCCCAGCCAAGCTGACAGATATTTTTGGGGGACACAATTCAGTTCATGACAGCTATCCTCGAGGATTGGTGGTTCAGTGGTAGAATGCTCATCTTCCATACAGGACACCTGGGTTTGATTCCAAAACAGTACACCTCATGCACAGCCACAACCCATCTTGTCCATGGAGATCTGCATGGGGCTATGATCATGAACGAAGTCCTGGTGGCTCGGTGGTTAAGAGCTTGGCTGCTAACCAAAAGGTCAGCAGCTGGAATCCACCAGCTGCTCCTTGGAAACCCTATGGAGCAGTTCTACTCTGTCCTATAGGGTCGCTATGAGTCGGAATCCAGTCGATGGCAACGGGCTTAGTTTTTGGTTTATAAACAGGTTTCAGCAGAGTTTACAGACTAAGACAGACTAGGAAGAAAGGCCTGGTAATCTACTTCTGAAAATCAGCCAGTGAAAACCCTATGGATCCTGTCTGATCTGCAACTGATCATGGGGA
This sequence comes from Trichechus manatus latirostris, assembly GCF_000243295.1. Taxonomy (NCBI): domain Eukaryota; kingdom Metazoa; phylum Chordata; class Mammalia; order Sirenia; family Trichechidae; genus Trichechus; species Trichechus manatus. The sequence continues at coordinate 6,180,832 of NW_004444005.1, read as the reverse complement.
TGGTGCAGGATCTGGCAGCATTTCGTTCCATTGTGCATGGGGCTGCCGTGAGCCTTGCTGCTCTCGGGGCTGCCGTGGGCTCTGCCACGCGTGGGGCTACCGTGAGCGCTGCTGCTCTCGGGGCTGCCGTGGGCTCTGCCACGTGTGGGGCTACCGTGAGCTCTGCTGCTCTTGGGGCTGCTCTGGGCACCACTGCTCTCGGGGCTGCCATGGGCTCTGCCACGCATGGGGCTGCTGTGACCTCTGCTGCTTTCCGCTGCCGTGAGCTCTGCTGCTCCCGGGGCTGCTGTGGGCACCGCTGCTCTCGGGGCTGCCGTGGGCTCTGCCACGCATGGGGCTGCTGTGACTTCTGCTGCTCTCAGGGCTGCCGTGAGCTCTGCTGCTCCCGGGGCTGCTGTGGGCACCGCTGCTCTCGGGGCTGCCGTGGGCTCTGCCACACATGGGGCTGCCGTGGGCTCCGTTGCTCTCGGGGCTGCTGTGGGCTCTGCCATGTGTGGGGCTGCCATAGGCTCCACGGTGCATGGGGCTGCCATGCCCAACTTGATGGCAGCTAATAACATCAGTACCACCCAGGGATGGCAGTTCATGAGGCATCTCCAATTTTTCTCATTGAACCTCCATTTCCTCCTCCAGAAAATGCACAGTCATTGCAAAGATTCCCAGTGCCAGAATAAAGGCCCCTCAGAGTGTCTCGAGCCCACAGGAGATACTGAATCAAAGGTCACCTTGCACCAGCCGCACCTCTACAAAGATTGTCTAAGAGCTGGGGTGCAGGGACCAGCCTGAACTGGGCTCCACTCTACAAGTGGCTGAAGGCTCCCATCTATCAGGTGCTTGTTGCTTAAGAACAACTTCCCAGAGGCTGCTTCAGGAGGTGGGGTGTGATGGCTATGTGTCAGCTTGGCTAGGCCATGACTCTCAGTGGCTTGGCAGATATTATGTAACCACCCTCCATTTTGTGATCTGTTGTGAACAGCCAATCAGTTGAAAGGGGAGTTTCCCTGAGGGTGTGGCCTGCAACCAATATATATGGATGCTGTGACAAAGCTCGCCCTCTCTCAATCCTGCATCTGACTCGTCATCCTCTGACCTCTGGTTCTTGGTATGTGAGCCAGCAGCCTGCTGTCCGACCTGCAGATTTGGGGTTCATCAGCCCCTGCAACCATGTGAGTCAGGAGAAGCCTCCAGCCTGATGCCTGACCCACAGATTCAGGACTTGCCAGTCTCCACAACTGTGTGAGCCATTTCCTTGAAATAAATCTCTGTCTATATATATTTATGTGATTGTGAGGATGGCACAGGACAGGGCAGTGTTTCGTTCTGTTGTGCAAAGAGTCACTATGAGTTGGAACCGACTCAGTGGCACCTAACAACAACAACGCCTCACCAGTTTTGCCCCTCTAGAGAACCCAGCCTAAGACAAGGGGGAAAGATAATCCTGGGGCCGGGGACAAGCCAGGTGAGATAAGAAACCACCAGATGGTTATATGAGCTTGGCCAATTTGCCTAATATTATTTTAATCTGCACTTCCTCTGAGTTCAGTGGGTAGTACCTGGGGTCTTAAAAGCTTTCCAGATGCCATCCAATATACAACTTGGTTTCTAATTGCCTGGAACAACACAAGAAGAAGGAGATCCAGGAATCAGAGAAGGAAACAGTTTGTAGGTCTAATTGCCTCCATGAAATACTACCTCCTTTGCCATGAGACCAGAAGAAACGGATGGTGGCCGTCTACCATTAGTGAACCCTTCTGATCCAAGACCCAACAGATGGATCTTGACCAAAAGGAGGAAAATTGAGGACTGAAACTTCAAATTCTTATTGGAAACCAGACTTACTGGACATGTTGACACTGGAGGGATCCCCAAATCAAAAGTTGCCTAGAAACAACTTTTGAACCTTGAGCCGAAACAATCCCGTGAAGTCATCTTTAAACTAAACAACAATTTAGCTCAATAAATAAAGAATGTATATCTTTAGCACTGCACCCTATTTTAAAGAATTACCTATATGAGATTAAAATGACAACAGTAACTCTAAACCACAGATGAGAACTGTAAGGGGCAGAGAGTCTAAGTTAATGGCGGTGAAACAATATGGGCAGAGATAGGAAGAATGAGGACACACTGTGAAGAATGTAATCATTGTCATGAACTGTACATATACAAATTGTTGCAGGGCAATGGGTTTCTCTATATATGGCCTTCCTTGTGCTGGGTTTGTAGTCCTGCTAAGATGATTTGGTAGGCCACAATCTTGCAAAGAAATTGGTTAGTCTACTATGCAAATAAGGTGTGTAAAACACTTGCAGGGATTGGTCAATTACTATGCAAACTAAGTGGCTGTGGCCTATCTAGGGAGTTGTTTAGTTTTGCCACACTGCTAGGCTTAAAAGAGCCAATCCCACAAAAGCTGGGGGAGACTTCACTACCATCAAGAAGAAGAGCCAGGAGCGGAGCATGTTGTTTAGACCTGGGGTCCCTGTGTTGAGGCCCTCCTAGACCCAGGAGACAGACACAGGTGTAACAGTGAAGACAGTGAGAGTCTGTGAGAGGCGGCAGTGGTACGAGACAGCAGCGGCACGGAACCAGCAGACAGCTGCCACCAGCTCACTGACCCACGGAGCGAGAGAGCTGAGTGCCTTCAGCAGGAGCCTTCCTGGAAGAGTGGGTGCTTCCGGGCACTTACCACCAGAGCAACAGAGCTCTAACACTTACTCAGGCAGGGCTGAGGTCAAGATCGAGGGTGACAGCAGAGGCCGAGAGCAAGGCCCGCCTCCACTGACAGCTATCTTGGTTGGGGCTGTCCTGATTGATGGACTGTATTCTGTCTCCTGAACCGTAACCTGCTGCTTCCTTAATAAACCCCACAATCGTGAGGGTGGTCTGTGAGTTGTGTGCCGCCATTGTAATGAATTATCGAACCCAGCGGAGAAGTAGAGAGAGCCGTGGGAGGGACAGCTGGTGTCAGAATTCAGTAAAAAGGTTGGAGAGAGGAGCTATGTCTGAGCCCCACCTCACAGGAATCAGCATTGGGCTGAAGCTGATTTTGATCTTCCCCCCTCGTGAAGTTAGAGGCCCTCTGGAACAACTGTTGAACAGGTGCATATTTTCTTGTGTGTATTTAAACCAAAAAAAAAGAAATTTCCTCACTCTGAAGAGAGAGCTCGGCTGCCTCTACGACTCCCTTCCAGGAGAATCACCGAGGTGAAGAGTGTGCTGCTGGGATGGACAGCATTGTCCCTAAAATAGCTTCCCTTCACACTACCTATTCAGAAGCGAAGGTGGATGATTCAGGCGTCCTTGCCACCTCCCAGGCCAGGGCAGCAGCTGACAAAGACTTTCATCCTTGCCTCAAAATGAAGAAAGCAGGCCGGGGCGATGCCGCCTTAGCTTTGAGAGAAGCCCAGCTCCAGACCTCCAGGCTCAATGCATCATGCCTGCCAGCCTGCTCTTAGCATGAACAAAGGAAAAACCTCTCTAAAGAGAGGTTTCTGCAATCAGTCATGCCAGAGTCTGGAAGTGCACGAACCTCTAAACCAAATTATCCGTCTTCTATGTCTAGAATGGCAGGTAAAATACATTTAACATAACATTTGCCATTTTAACCATTTTAAGTGGCATCATTTCCTGCCCAGGTTCTGCCCAGTTCTGCACACTCCCTCGGCCCCTTCTTGCTCCTTCGCTCTCTTGATCCAACGTGGACTCAAAGTTGCCAAGACCTTTCTACTCTGTTCTGATTCCCTCTCAACAGACAAGACAGGAGCACCAGACTGCGGGGTGCCAGGAGTGTGCAGATGGATAAATCCTGGCCCCACAGTCCGGCTGTTTTTGTCTGCCACCACCGGCTTACATGGTCTGCCTCCCAGACCTCCCGCTCTGACACTTCAGGAATATAAAATGTCAGCGGCCTGTGAGTCCACACCAATATGGACAGGGCATGAGCCAAGTTTTTGAAGGCAGTGCCCCAGATACGGTTGCCGAACTCCGGGAGCCTCAGGCAGGAGGCAAACTAGAAGGAAGCCCACTCACCACGTGGACAAAAGTGTAACCAGCACGTGCCAACCCCAATCTAAATGAGAGGCCCTGGGACCCAAGCCATCTTATTTCAGGAATTTTCCTAAGTAAACAATCCAAAGGACTAGAACAAAAACATCTAAGAAGACATCCTAATGCATTTGTTGTTGTAATATTCCAGCTGCTTTATATACGTATATATAAACCATTGCCATACAGTCTGTTCTGACTCACAGGGTCCCCAGAGGGTTTCCAAGGCTGTAAATCTCTACAGAAGCAGACTGCCACAACCTTCTCCTGCAGGGCCGCTGGTGGTTTCAAACCGCTGACCTTTCGGTTAGCAGTCAATCGCTTTAACCACTGCACCACCAGGGCTCCTTTTGGAAGGATAGATACCATCTATTTATTAGATCCATATGCTAGGAACTGAGCTAAACTACAAAAGGTGATTCAATCCTCACAATCAACCTTTGCCCTTGTTGGTTGCCGTGGGGTTGACTCCGATGCACAGCGAACCCGTGTGTGCAGAGTACAACTGCTCCACGGATTTCAAGGCTGTGACCCTTTCAGAAGCAGATCTCCAGGCCTAACTTCCAAGGCACCTCTGGGTGGGTTCAAACCGCCCACCTTCTGCCTACCAGTCGAGCGCGTCGTCATTTGCGCCACCCAGGGACTCCTGCTTTATATTTTTAACCGACTTTATGTTTTTAGAGTGGTTTTACGTTTACAGGAAAGCTGTGCAGAAAGAATGAGGGGTTCCCACTTGCCGCTCCTCCAGCCACGCTGCTATTAGCACCCTGCGTTGTCGTGGTCCGACTGTTGTTTTGTGAATTTTCTTCTGGTAGAATATATCTAACCTAAACTTCACTGTTTTCACCATTTTAAGTGGCATTCATTCATTCGCCACGTTGGACAACCATCACCACCAGCTGTCTTTCAAAACAGTTCATCACCCCAAACAGAAATTCTGGGACCATTAAGTGGTAACTCCCCCTTCAGTCCCCCATAACCACTCATCTACTTTCTATCTGTACCCATTTGCCTGTTCTAGATATAGCGAAACCTGCCAAAGCCGGAACCTGTGTAAGGAAGAAACCTGTCAGAGCAGGAGAACTCCAATATTTTCCACTAAAACGAGCAATAGAAAGAAAAGTGGTAAGACTGTGCCCCGTCAAAGGCGGAAAACTTGCGAGACCCGGAAAAAACAGGCAGTCCCGTCAAGTTCCGGCTCCCACAGGTTTCACCGTATTTCAAATCAGCGGAATCCCAAAATATGTGACCTTTCATGTCTGCCTTCTTCCACTCAGTATAACGTTTTCATTTGTCTCTATGGCTGAGCAACATTTCACGGTATGTGTCTACCACGTTGTGTTTATCCATTCATCTGCTGATGGGCACTTGGGTGGTTTCCACCTTTTGGCTATTGTGAATAATGCGGCAATGAACGCTGACCCTCTTGTTTTTAATAAGGAAGAACACAGAAAAAAAACTCGATTGCTCAAGAGCAGGGAACAATGAAGACGCTGGCAGCAGGGCCACCTGAAAATGGTATTTAGGAAGTGCACGGAGCGACAGGCACAAGCAGACGTGGCGTAAATATGGCATGAGAAAGGAAGGATTTTCAACTGTCCTGACGCTGGGCTGTAATTATTAAAAACGCCAGAGTCCCATGGAAAAAAAGCCAGACAGGTGCAGGGTAACCACACCCTGGTTGGGCAGGGCATTGCGGCTGGGTTTCTTCTCCCTTTACCTCCAGCGACATCCAATTGCAATGCCACTTGTTGTGAAATTGTTATGTTTTGAGGAACGAAGGCGGGCTGCAGGAAGCGCTGTCAGGATATTCTATGCTGTGCATTTCCACAAGCTTTTCTCACGCCACCACTGAGGACTGAGACAGTCCACGTACCTTCTGGTCAAAGCTGTCTGGGGTCAGGTAGAAGTTGTGGAGAGGGACAAAGTAGTTTTCCAGAAGGCCCATGAGCAGAACCAGGTACACGCCATCTGCAAACTGAAGAGAAACACCTGGTCAGGTTTCTGGGAAGTGTCTGGATCGGCACATACTCTGCGCCTATTCAGGAGGAGGGAGCTATTTTAAAATATAACCATCCAGCTCTCCTTTTATTCTGGCTGAGAATCTCGAGCCAGCAGGTAAAGGAGCAGGTGCAAAATGCCAAGCTCAGGGCCTTGGGGCGTCTCTCAGGACCTGGGCTTCTCACTGGCTTCACACATGCACACACACACTCGCACGCACACGCACACACACACGCACACATGCACACATGCCTGAGCAAGCATTTGAACTCTTGTCTCTCTGACTCCCGTGGCATCAAGATTTAATGATTAATATATTCATAGTGGTTAAGAGCTTGGCTGCTAACCGAAAGGCTGGCAGTTCAAATCCACCAGCCACTCCTCGGAAACCCTATGGGGCAGTTCTACTCTGTCCTATAGAGTCGCTATGAGTCTTCATTGACTTGACAGCAACAGGTTTGGGTTTTGGTTTTATACTCATAAAAAATCCAAATTCCTTTGCAACAAAAGAAGACAATTCTCTGCATTGCTGTGGCCAGTGATCTTTTCTTGTGGACCATGGTTGAAAATATGCCTAAGAACTCTAGATAGTGGGAAGATATAAAAAAAAAAAGAAGCTACTGAGTAAAGAAAGTTAAGTGCACAGTTAAGTCCCCGTCTAAGATGCTGCGACTGTCAGCACTGGGGATGGGGTCTATGCCGGAATGACAGTCAGCTGACAAGGATGTTCTCCCCGTGCTGATGAGAACAGCTGGTGCTCAAGCCTTTCTGGCCCTTACAGTGTGTCCTGCCTTTGCTGTAACTCCGTGTGTAAAAGTTGATCCTCGGGAAATAAGCAGGCAAGGGCACAAAGAGCTGTGCACCCATGCTCCCTGTACTGTTCATTACAGGAGCAGAAAAACGTCCAGTAATAAGGGATTAGTTTACCGAAGGGCAGCGGAGCCTGACAACTGGATGTGTGTTCGACTCACGGCAACCCCATGTGTGTCAGGGAAGAACTGTGCTCCATAAGGTTTTCAGTGGCTGATTTTTTTGGAAGTAGATCGCCAGGACTTTCTTCCAAGGCACCTCTGGGTGGGCTCGGACCACCAACTTTTCATTTAGCGGTCGAGCACAGTAACTGTTTGCACCACCCAGGGGCTCCTACAGTTGGATAGAAGGCAGCCATTAAAAGCGATAAAATAGATGGGTAGGCAGATAGAGAGAAACAGACAGATAGAAAGATAGATGGATAGATAGACTGATAGATCGACAGAGCATCAGACAGAGGGTGGGACAGAAATACATACACCCACACATACTCACACAAAAACACGCCCACAATATATTTAGTAACAAAAAACGCATTACAAAACAGCTGTCCAGTGTGATCCACTGTCGTTGATGTACATAGAATATCTAGAAAAATACGCATCCAACTGTTAAGCATAGTGATTACCTCTGGAGGGTGTGATGGGGCGGAGAGGGGAGGGGGAGAGGTGGTAGGTAAGGTGAAACTTTTACTTTTCACTTAAGCAGACCTCCACACTGTTTATATATCAAACAGCAAATAATCAGAGGCTAAATGTGCGACATTGGTCAACTTCTAAAAAGAACATGTGTTTGCAAACAATCCATACATAAATATGGCCAGACCAGACCAGACCCATTGCCATCGAGTCAATTCCAACTCACAGTGACCCTATAGGACAGAGTAGAACCGCCCCATAGGGTTTCCAAGGAGAGGCTAGTGGATTTGAACTGCTGACTTTTTGGTTAGCAGCTGAGCTCTTAACCACTGCACCACCAGGGCTCCATACATAAATATACACATTAAAAACGGATGATTCCACTTTCAAGGCAGCCCCACTGTTGCCCACGATGAACCACGTGCATGTAGAGAAAAGGTCTGAGAAAAAGCTCACAGCAGTCACCTCCAGGTGGGGGGATTACAGGAAGTTTTTTATTTGTTTTGCTTATCTGCATTTTCAGACATTTCGACAATGAACCTGAATTGCTTTTTTAATTAGAAAAGCAAATGAGAAAAGTGAAAGAGAAAGAAGTGAAAGCAATCACCCAGGGGCTTAAAAAGGATCAGCTGTGCATCAGAGAAGTCTGTACCAAGAACTCAAAAGACTCCAAATTTGAGCACCCGCTAATCCTGGGAAAATTGTATTTTGTCTTGAATGCTTGCCACGGGCTCAAAAACATATTTTCACTGTGCTACTTTAGCTTTGAGTGTGGGGAAGAGGTATGCTTTATACACTTGATACAAGAGAAATACTTCGTACGTATTCTTTGGATGGCGTCCCTGAGTGTTGCAAACGGTTATGCACTCAGCTGCTAACTGAAAGGTTGGCAGTTCGAACCCACCCAGAGGTGCCTTGAAAGAAAGGCCTGGTGATCTGCTTCTGAAAGGTCACAGCTTGGAAAACCCTACGGAGTAGTTCTACTCTGCACACATGGGGTCGCCATGGGTCAGAATCAACTCTATAGCAACTGGTTTGGTTGTGGTTTTATTCCTGGGATGGATATTTATCAGGCGTTTGCTAGGTGCTGGCCACAGTGCTGAGGGCAAGGACTGCAATGGAGAGCAGAAGCAGAAGAGGACAGAACGTTCTAGGCTGAGGGACCTGCACGTGCAAAGGCCCTGCGGTGGGGACGACGTGGTGCCTGGGAGGGTCTGAGAGAAGGCCAGGGAAGCTGGAACTGGCTGTGCGATGGAAATTCCTTGTTAGGTGAACAAAAGGTGGCCAACTTTGCCACCACATCCACCTGGGGATCAAATCCATCAGGGACCAAGCCTTCTGCAATGCTCTTTTTCCTTTGGAAAACGTGTGCAGAAAATGCCCCGTCTCACTAGGCAGCGAGATGGGGGCTCTCGGGGAGAGCCTGGGAGATAATAGAAAGCGCTAAGCCAAAAACCAAAACCAAACCCACTGCCATCGAGTCAATTCCAGCTCCTAGTGACCCTGTAGGACAGAGCAGAAGTGCCCCATAGGTCTCCAAGGCTATAAATCTTTACGGGAGCAGACCGCCACGTCTGTCTCCTGCGGAGTGGCTGCGGGGTTCAAAGCCCCGACCTTTCAGTTAGCAGCTGAGTGCCTAACCCACTGTGCCACCAGCACAAAGGATCCTCAACACAAGACACTCTGTACCTGGCTTTCGAGCTCCGTCACTTCCAAATTCAGCTTGTTCAGGTGCTTATTCGCAAACGTGATAAGAGACTGTCAGGGCAGAAAGACACAGGGAACAGTGAGTGACAACGGTCAGTCCCCCCCGGCGGAGGACACCCAACACGTGGCATCACCAGCTTGGTGGGACGCCTCTGTAAGGTCCTCTGTCGCTACACTAAAAGGCCCGTGTTTAAAACGAAAAGCTCTTACCTCCCCTCGAGTTTTTGTTTTCCTTGTGGTGAGCAGAGATACAGCAAAACATTCGCCCTCTCAACATTTTTTGCCTGTACGACTCAGTGACATCATCGCGTTTATCATGTCACGCAGCCCTCACCACGACTCATTTCCAAATTTTCCCACCCCTCTTATCAGAAGCTCAGTGCCCCCGCAAGCAATGGCTCCCTCTTTTCCCCCTAATGCTGAAATCTATCGCAGCTGGCAAAGAAAACACACCTATTTATTCCTCAGTCCACATGGACACATGCTTATCCATGCAGTCACGCAGAAGAATAACCACTGCCTTAAGAAGGATAAAACTGTGGGGGAAGGTAATTACAGTGTTAAATGTATCCTAGGTATAACGCTGAACGACGACATCACATGTGGAAGACCGCGAGGAAAGGCCTCCTCGGGCCGTGTCCACCACTTTCAATAAACGGAGAACCTCCACCCCGGCCTGGCTGCAGGGCAGCGGGGTGCTCGGAGGCCTGTGACCTGCGCGCCAGGCTGTACCGCTTCTCCACCAAGGCAAGCGTTTAAAACTGCTCACTGGTAACTTTTCTTAGCAATCAAATCCAACTTTAATGGCGATGCAATAATGCTACACTTCACTCCTGGAACTGATTCATTTCCTCGTTCACTTATTCAGCTTCCTCACATTTACTGAGTACCTACTATGCACCCGGCGCTCTGCTTGGTGCTGGGGACATAAAGACAGAGTCCTGCCCTGAGATCCTGCAGCATGGCTGTGCGTATGCACACCGTGTGTGTGTGTGTGTGTGTGTGTGTGTGTGTGTGTGTGTGTGTGTGTATGTGTGTGTGTTTCCACGTGGAACATGCAACGTGAACCATGCAACACGCATGTGGAACACGGAAAGTGAAACCAGCAACGGGAAATGTGCAACCTGGACGGGAAGCATGTGTGTGCAACAGGTAACATGAAACAGGCAACCGAAACGCGCGTGTGCAACATGCAATGTGAAACGTGCAACGTGCACATGAATCGTGCACAGAGGGGAGCTGTGATGAGCAGCACAGAGCATCCACTGAACTGCTCTGTCAAGGTCCGCGGGGGCCGGTGTGGTGGGAGTGGGGTGGGGGAAAGGGACTGCTCTGAGGCTCCGAAGTATGTTCCTCACCCGAGAAGCAACCCCCCGGTGCACTTGTGACAGTGCTAAAAACGCTCCATCCCAGAAGGGCCCCTTGCAAAGTGCTTCCAAGAACTAATGACCTCATTATCCAAGCCCAGACCAACATTTTCCAAAGCAGGTTCCAAAGGAATCTAATATGTTCGCCCTCAAATAGATAAATAAATCCCACTACCATGGGCTGCCAAAAGAACGAACAAATCTGTCTTGCAGGAAGTACAATCAGAATGCTCCTTAGAAGCAAGGATGGTGAGACTATACTTTGACATATTATCAGGAGGGATCAGTCCCTGGAGAAGGACATCATGGGCCAGCGAAAAAGAGGAAGACCCTCAAGGACATGGACTGACACAGTGGCTGCAACAATGGGCTCAAGCATAACAACGATTGTGTGCATAGTGCAGGGCCGGGCAGTGTTTTGTTCTGTTGTACACAGGGTCGCTATGAGTGGGAACCAACTCGACGGCACCTAACCACAATAACATCACGGATACATGTGGAAAATGCTCCCTTCCAAGCCCCCTCTTAGAGAACTGCATTGCATGGCAGCATATTAAAGGCCATGAGAAGTCCTGCAGTTAAGAAACCTGTTTGGGGAAAATGTCCTAGCAGAGGAGAGCAGACATAATTGTTCCTCAGGTTCTACAGGAGGGAAGGAGGAAGGGAGGGAGGGAGGGAGGAAGGCGCATCCATCCATCCATCCTACCGCTGCCACCCCAGGGAGCCGCCTGCAGGTGCTCAGATAACTCTGTGCGGGTGAGTCTCAGTTCCCTTGAGGGTTGGGGTCGCACACTTTTCTCCACCCGTATGTTTGCCAGCCGGCTGCCCGGGCTGATGAAGGCCTGGTTTGTGCTCCTGTTTGCAGGGGCAGCAGCCAAGACTGCAAACCTAGCAGCTGTGACGGCACAGCCCATGTTTGTTTACTGGGCAGGCTGTGAATGCAGCTTCATGGTAATGAGGCCGGCGAGAGTCAGCAGGCTGACATGCTTAAAAACATTTCCGCTCTGGAAAAAAAAGCCTCGAGTCGGAATTAACTACCATGCGGCGCCGGCTGGGTAATTCACTCAGCAGAAGTGAGGCGGGTGGGCAGGAAGATACCCAGGGCGCAGAGACGTTGAATTAAAAGGTGCTAATTTTATGCACTGCAGTTACGTTTTTGACTATAATTACATTTCAATCCATGTGGCAAACATTTCAGAGATTTCAAACGTTTCCCCACCTTCTTCCCAGCACGGAGTTCATGCTGTTCTGGGCCGGGGATGAGAGAAACAGAAAATCCAAAGGCAAGCTTACCTTCTTCACCACGCTGAGCTTGTCTGGGGCGTGGTCGAAAAGGGTGTCGAAGGCATCCCGTTCTTCGAGACCATGCAAGGAAAACACGAGGGGAGTTTACTGGAAACGTGTCAGAGTCAGTTCCAACTTATGGTGACCCCGTGTGTGTCAGAGGAAAACTCAGCTCTATAGGGTTTTCAACGGCTGTGACCTTTCAGAAGCAGATTACCAGGGCTTTCTTCCGAGGCTCCGCTGGGTGGGTTCAAACTGCCAACCTTTCGGTTACGACAGTTAAGTGCTTAATCGTTTTCACCACCCCGGGACTCCTGGGGACGCAAACTCACCACTGCCATTGAGTCGATTCCAACTCTTACAACCCTGTAGGACAGAGCAGAACTGCCCCATGGGGTTTCCAAGGCTGTCATCTTTATGGAAGCAGACTGCCACATCTTTCTCCCATATGGTGCGGCTGGTGGTTTGAACCACCCACCTTTCGGTTAGCAGCGGAGCACTCAGCCACTTCGCCAACAGTGCTCCTTTGACTCCTAGGTCCAAACCCATTGCCATCGAGTTGATTCCGACTCATAGTGGCCCTAGAGGATAGAGTAGAACTGCTCCACAGGGTTTCCAAGGAGCCGCTGGTGGATTTGAACTGCCAGTCTTTTGGTTAGCAGCCGAGCTCTTAACCACTGTGCCACCAAGACTCCTTTAACTCCTAGGTACAGTCCCTTTAATTCCTGCCGGAACTAAAGGGTCCACACTGCTGCTGAGTCTCAGCAAAATCAAGGAAAGGTACTACGCTTTGGGGGAAAAAAATAAGTTGAACTAGATGTTGTCTTGGCAGAAGTCCAGCCAGAAGGCTCCTTAGAAGCCAGGATGGTGAAGCTTACTTTGGACACGTTCTCAGGAAGGACCAGTCCCTGAAGAAGGACATCATGCTTGGTAAAGCAGAGGGTCAGTGAAAAAGAGCAACAACCTCAGCAAGATGGATCGACACAGTGGCTGCAGCAATGGCTCAGACACAGCAACAACTGTGGGAATAGCACAGGGCCTGGCAGCGTTTTGTTCTGCTGTGCGTAGGGCCGCTATGAGTCAGAACTGACTCCATAGCACCTAACAACAAACAAGAGCAGATGCTTCTAGAAGGTTCTTTCTGAAAAAAAATTTTTTTTTTTTTTTTTAATATGAAATACTTGGCTAGCACTTCAAAACATCTGCCGTTATCACATCCTAGGGCTGGAGGCGTCCCTGACTGTCTCCCTTAGTAAATAGGACCACCGCCCCCTTCCCTGCCCCATCCAGCCCCACTGCCCCTCACCTGGGCAGCAGCAGCAGCCCCCTGCCCAAAGGGTCTCCCTCCTCCACTCCTAGCCCTCCTATCCATTCCCCCCAGCAGCCAGATGGAGCCCTTTAAAGCGTAAACCAGATCATGCCTCCCCGGTCTCCACCTCCTGCCCTGGCTAAAACCCTCCAATAGCTCTCATCTCTCTCAGAATAAATGATTCTCTCCCACAAACCTGTGGGGTCCACGGGACTCAGCCCCCTGCCCACCTCTCCAGCGTCATCCCCCAGTACTCTCCCTCCCAGTCTATACCAGCCCCTCATCACACTGAACACACACCTGCCTCAGGGCCTTTGCACCAGCTGTCATGCCCTGTCCCCTGGCCCAGAACCCCCCAACAGCTTCTCATCACTCTCAGAATACACTCATTCTCTCCATGGACCTTTTCAGCATGAGGACACTGGAGGCCGTCCACCGGGCTGCCAACTGATAAGAAAGACACAGGCTGGCTGGGGGCATGGGTTCTAGGCTGACCACATGGCAGGGTCGCACGGAGGCTCACCGGGAACTCTGCAGCCCCACGCAGAGGACGCAGTCAGTGGGAGCTGCTGTCAGGGCAGAGGGTGAGGGGGCACTTGGCAAGGAGCCCCCAACTCTGTCCCCAGGGAGGCCTATCCCCCAAGGTTCCAGGGGGTAGTGGAAGCTCAAAGGACAGTGGCCAGCAGGGAAACCCATTACCAGCAGGCCTCCATTGTGGAGCCCAGGGAGCTGGGAGGCTGAGCCTGCAGGGGTGCAGTGAGAAGGCTCTTCCAGCCTGGCTGGGGTGGCCTGTGCCTCCCTCAGTGAACGCCCTGGCCTGGCCTCACCAGCCCAGGGTGGCGGGAGAGAGCCCATAGGGAGAGCGAGGAAGGGGCGATGAGAGAGAGCAGGCGAGTCCACTCCAGGTAAGCCGACAGTCCCCAGGAGGGGACAGCTGGCCAGGCCTCTCCTGGGGGAAGCTTCCCCCACCCTCTCCCTGTGCCTGGGCCCAAAGGGAGGTGCTCAGCGCCCAAGGGTGAGTGCCCCAGGAGCCGCTTACAGCCCAGCTCAGCCCAGCCCAGCCTGCCCAGGTAGCCTCTGACTTGGCCTTGGACGTTAAGGAAGGGAGTAGAGAGGACAAGAGGAAGGAAAAGTGTGTGTGTGTGTGTGTGTGTGCATATGGCATGTGTGTATGTGTGGTATACATTTTGAAGAATGGGAATTCCAGAACACTTACTTGTGCTCATGAGGAACCTGTACATAGATCAAGAGGCAGTTGCTCGGACAGAACAAAGGGATACTGCGTGGTTTAAAGTCAGGAAAAGTGTGTGTCAGGGTTATATGCTTTCACCATACTTATGCAATCTGTATGCTGAGTAAATAATCCAAGAAGCTGGACTATATGAAGCAGAATGGGGCATCGGGATTGGAGGAAGACTCAGTAACAATCTACGAGATGCAATCAACGCCCATGGAAGCAGCAGTCAAGAAATAAAACGACGCATTCCATTGGGCAAATTAGCTGCAAAAGACCTCTTTAAAGTGTTAAAAAGCATAGATGTCATTTTAAGGACTAAGGTACGCCTGACCCAAGCCACGGTATTTTCAATCGCCTCATATGCATCTGAAAGCTGGACAATGAATAAGGAAGACCGAAGAAGAATTGATGTCTTTGAATTATGGAGTTGGTGAAGAATATTGACTATACCATGGACTGCCAGAAGAACGAACCAATCTGTCTTGGAAGAAGTACAGCCAGAATCCTCCTTGGAAGTGAGGATGGTGAGACTTTGTCTCGTGTACTTTGGACATGTTATCAGGAGGGACTAGTCCCTGGAGAAGGACATCATGCTTGATAAAGTGAGGGTCAGCGAAAAAGAGGAAGACCCTCAACGAGGTGGACTGACACAGTGGCTGCAATGATGGGGCTCAAACAGCAACAATTGTGAGGATGGCGCAGGGTGTACATGAGGGTGGTTATGAGTCAGAACCGACCTGATGGCACCTAACAACATGTACCTATGTGAGTGTGTGTGGTGTGTGTATGTGTGTGTACGTGTGTAGTGTGTGTGTGGTGTATGTATACATGTGGGTGTGGGACAGGGTGGGAGCCCTGGTGGCGCAGTGGTTAAGAGTTCAGCTGCTAACCAAAAGGTCGGCAGTTCAAATCTACCAGCTGCTCCTTGGAAACACTATGAGGCAGTTCTACTCTGTCCTATAGGGTCACTATGAGTCGGAATCCACTCAACAGCAATAGGTTTGGTTCTGGTTGTTGTTTGGGGAGGGAGTGTGTGAGTGTGTATATGTGGTGTGTGTGTATATATGGGTGTGTGTGTACATGGTGTGTATATGTATGTATGTGTGTGTGTATGTTTGGTACGTGCATGTGTGTGTGAGGTGTGGTGTATGTATAATGCAGATATCGGTGGGAGTGTGTATTCATGTGTGGTATTTGTATGGATATGTGTGTGGTGTGTGTATATGTGTGCGTGTGTGTATGTATGTGTGGTGTGTGCATGTATGTGTGTGTAGTGTATGTGTATGTGTGGTGTGTGTATACATGTGTGTTGGGTGTGGTGGGGAGTATGTATGTGTGGTACGTGTGTGTATATATGAGTGTGTGTTTGCGTATATATGGTGTATGTGTGTGCGTATGTATGTTTGTGTGTGTTTATATGTGGGTTGGGGGGAGTGTGTATGTGTGATGTGTGTGCATATGTGGAGTGTGTGTGTGGTGTGTATATATGTGGGCTGGGTGTAGGAGGGAGTGTGTGTGTGGTGTGTGTATATGTGGGCTGGGTGTAGGAGGGAATGTGTGTGTGGTGTGTGTATATGTGGGTTGTGTGTGGGAGGGAGCGTGTACATGTGGTGTGTGTGTATATTTGGGTTGAACGTGGGAGGGAGTGTGTATGTGTGGTGTGTGTGTGTGGTGTGTGTATATATGGGTTGGATGTGGGAGGGAATGTGTATGTGTGGTGTGTGTGTGTGTGGTGTGTGTGTATATGTGGGTTGGATGTGGGAGGGAGTGTGTACGTGGGGCGTGTATGTATATATGGTGTATGTGTGGTGTGTATGTATATATGGAGTGTGTATGTGTGGTGTATGTATATATATGGTATATGTGTGGTGTGTGTATATATGGAGTGTGTGTGTGTGTATATGGTGTATGTGTGGTGTGTGTGTATATATGGAGTGTGTGTGGTGTGTATGTATATATGGAGTGTATGTGTGGTGTGTGTGTATATATGGCGTATGTGTGGTGTGTATGTGTATACGGAGTGTGTATGTGTGGTGTGTGTGTATATATGGAGTGTGTGTGTGTGGTGTGTGTGTATATATGGTGTATGTGTGGTGTGTATGTATATATGGAGTGTGTACGTGTGGTATATGTGTGTGTATATGGTGTATGTGTGGTGTGTGTGTATATATGGTGTATGTGTGGTGTGTGTATATATGGAGTGTGTATGTGTGGTGTGTGTGTATATATGGTGTATGTGTGGTGTGTGTGTATATATGGAGTATGTATGTGTGGTGGTGTGTGTGTATATATGGAGTGTGTATGTGTGGTGTGTGTATATATGGAGTGTATGTGTGGTGTGTGTGTATATATGGCGTATGTGTGGTGTGTATGTATATATGGAGTGTGTGTGTGTGGTGTGTGTATATATGGCGTATGTGTGGTGTGTATGTA
>NW_004444005.1:6154598-6163899 GCF_000243295.1 Trichechus manatus latirostris | reverse complement strand
GGCGTATGTGTGGTGTGTATGTATATATGGAGTGTGTGTGTGTGGTGTGTGTATATATGGCGTATGTGTGGTGTGTATGTATATATGGAGTGTGTATGCGTGGTGTGTGTGTGTCCGTGTGTGTCTGGGGGAGTGGGCACCAGCTTCCTTCACTAAAGGCCCAGCCCAGCAGAATATCCTCCCGACACATACCCATCTTTCTAAGGCAGCAGCTGTAAATTATTTTTATAATCATTTAAGTCAGATTATACTCATTGAGACAATCTGCTTAGGAAAAAAAAAAAAAAAATCCCGGCTAAATCTTTACAAAGCAATAGGAACTTTAACTGCAGCTTAAGAAAACCCCCGCGTGGAGCAGCGTCTGCGTCAGTGGGTATATTTAGCTGGGCCACCGCTGGGCTCACAGAGGCGACCGTGGGAGGTAGCGTGGCCTGGGAGACCTGTGCCCGCGGCTCCCCCCGCACGGCCGCGCTCACCTGCACCCTGGGGACTAAGCCCGTCACTGCCGGGAGGGGCTGCGGGGACACCAGGCCACAGACCTGGCAAGCACACCTCAGTCTTGGGAATGGAAACAGGTCGGGGTTCAAATCCCAGCTGCCCAATAAAAGTTCTGAAACCTTCTCCTCCTCTGTGAAGTGGAAACAGGAGCCTCTGGGTGGCGCAAATGATTAAGCACTCGACTACTAGCTGAAAGGTTGGTGGTTTGAACCCACCCAGAGGTACCTCAGAAGACAGGCCTGGCGATTTGCTTCCAAAAGTCCCAGCCCTTGTGGGGACCATGGTCTTGGGGAACATCTAGCTCAACTGGCATAACATACTTTATAAAGAAAACGTTCTACATTCTACCTTGGTGACTAGCATCTGGGGTCTTAAAAACCTGTGAGCGGCCATCTAAGATACTCCACTGGTCTCACCCCTTCGGGAGCAAGGGAGAATGAAGAGAACAAGATACAAGGAAAAAGTTAGTCCAAAGGACTAATGGACCACATCTACCACGGCCTCCCCCAGACTGAGTCCAGTACAACTAGATGGTGCCCGGCTACCAGCACTGACTGCTCTGACCGGGATCACAACAGAGGGTCCGGGACACAGCTGGAGAAAAATGTAGAACAAAATTCTAACTCAAAAAAAAGACCAGACTTACTGGTCTGACAGAGACTGGAGAAACCCCAAGAGTATGGCCCCCGGACACCCTTTTAGGATGAAGTCACTCCCAAGGTTCACCCTTCAGCCAAAGATTAGACAGCTCCATAAACCAAAACGAGACTAAAGGGGCACACCAGCCCAGGGACAAGGACTAGAGGGAGGAGGGAATGGGAAAGCTGGTAATAGGGAACCCAAGGTTGAGAAGGGACAGAATTGACATGTCGCGGGGTTGTTAACCATAAGATACTATGTGTACTAACTGTTTAATGAGAAACTATTTGTTCCATAAATCTTCATCTAAAGTATAATTAAAAAAAAAAAAAAAAGGTCCCAGCCTTGAACACCCTGTGGAGCAGTTCTACTCTGCACACATGGGGTCACCATGAGTCAGAATGGACGTGACAGCACCCAACAACACAGTGGGAATAAGACCAGTAATACTTCACCTGCTGGAGGAGGAATGAAATGAGACAGTGAACGAAAGAGACGAGCCGCCCCTGGCAGGCACACACCACGCTCCCCCCGCCTGCTCCTGCTCCTGACTTCCCTCCTCCGCTCTGGGGACAGTCACAGAGATGACCAAAGAGCAGCCCCATCCCTGGGAGGACTCACGTTCTGGGGGAGGCAGACGGTGGTACCACCAGCAAGTGGCAACAGAGAGCCTACCTCCCCACTGGGCATCAGTTTTATTGGGGGTCAGATCTTTCCAGTTTGCCCCAGACCCCACCACTCCCCACTGCCAACCAACACTGGGGCACTTAGCATGTTATATCCTGTCCACTTCCCTCTTGTGTTTCCTGCCTGGACCTGAGAGGCACCTGAGTTTGGGGCCCATGAACAAATGGCCGGCCAGGGGACTGAGGAAGTTTCCACAAAGGAGCCTTGAAGTTTGAGCTGGGGCGGGAGGAGGAGGAAGGGTGTTCCAGGCAGGGGGAACAGAAAGCCCAAAGAGAGAGGCAGGAGAAAGACCAGAGAAGGTTCAAGGGACGGGGGTCTGTGGTGTGGTCTGTCTCGGGTTAAGAGGGGCTGTGTCTTGCAGGGTGGGGTGTCACAGAGGCCGTAAGCCCGTGGTGAGATCAGGCTAGAGTTTTCTACAATGAGCCGTGTTGGCAGAAAGGAGGGAGGATGTGACGGGACCCTTAGCAGGGTATAAGGAGGTGACGAGGGAAAGAGGAGAGCATGACCCCCCACCACCCCGTGTCCTGCCATGGCCTCAGGAAGGGCTCTGGGCCAGCGGGAGCCTGGGGAGGGGGTGGCCGCCTGCAGAGAAAGGGAAGCGATACCACCCAGCCCGTTGCCATGGAGACCAGGCTGCAACCTCCCCAGCTCCCTTGAGACAAGTTTCCGTGGGAGAGACGCCTCCTCTCCCCCACCTCAGCCAGGCAATGATGCTATCAGTAGGCGGGACCTTCGCCTGAGCCCACTCACCCACTGGAGTGATGGGGCGGGGAGGGAGGGCAGGCAGAGTGGAACCCCCGCCCCCTCCATAGCTCAGAACTCTCAGGTGGGAAACTGAAGTCCAGAACACCAGCCCAGGAGAAGCCTTTGGCCAAGGAGGGTCAGCTTGGTGCTCTGGAAGCTTCTGGAGCAGCTTGCATTTGCTATGTACCTACTGTGTGCCTCAGGCCCAGGGCTGGCGGATGGGGAGGAGAGGGCTCCGGCCACAGGATGCTTACAACCCAAGGAGCCACATGAGGCGGGAACAGGGGAAGGGCCTTGGGGGCCCCCAAATTGTGCTGGCACCAGCCGTGGATGTCAGGCTGGTGGCAGAAGCTTACGTGCGTAAATGCTGACAGAGAGGAAAGCAGTGCTCCCCGTCAGCAGAGAGAGAGCAATTTAAAAAACAAACAAGGCAGCAAGGGGGCAGGGAGGGCCAGAGAATGTAATTGGGGCAGGGTGGTCCTCACTAAGAAGTGACGTTTGAGGAGTAGCAGGTGTGAGCCATGGGGTAATCTAGAGGGAGAGCATTTCAAGCAGAGGGTACTGCAAGCACAAAGGCTGCAAGTGGGTGCTTCCGGGAGTGCTCTTGGAACAGTGAGGGAGCCACAAGGCTGGAGCCAGGCAAGCAGGGGGCGGCAGCCAGAAAGGGGGTGTGTGTGCCCAGAGTGATGGTCAGGGAGGGCCTCAGTGGCCTTAGCACAAGCCAAGGGGCTAGGGGTGGGTGGAATGATGGGATAAGGGGCATTTTAGGAATCTGGTGGGGCAGTGGTTAAGAGCTATGGCTACTAACCCAAAGGTCGGCAGTTCGAATCCACCAGCCGCTCCTTGGAAACTCTATGGGGCAATTCTACCCCGTCCTATAGGGTCGCTGTGAATCAGAATCCACTCGACAGCAATGGATTCGGTTCTTTGGTTTTTAGGAATCTGACAATGGTGCAGAGGAACCTTCTGGAAGGGCAAGCCTGAGACCAGCACCCCTGGAGGAACGAGCTGGGGAGAGGTGACGAGTCACACTTGGGCAGGGTGGTGACCTGTAGGGGACTGGAGGGTGTGAGTGGCGCGTCAGGACACAGGACGAGACAGGCCTGCTCCACGTGAGACGCGTGTGAGGTCGCGTCTGGGGGACGAGGAGGCAGGAGCTGCGTCAGCAGAGGCAGCAACGCGGGGGCGGAACTGATTGCCTGTCGCTGACTAATGGCCCGTTCACGTTTCATAAGCACGCCGTGTGCCTGTGAAGTTAACGGGAACAATTCCACAAGCTTCTGGGGAAACAGGCCCCCGGCTTTGGGGTCCCACTCCCAGCCACGCGCCCCCCTCCTCACTGCTGCCCTGCCTCTCAGTTACTGCACAGGGGAGGTTTTCTTATTTCCTTTTTGTGTGTGTGTGTTATTTTAATAATAAAGACATTAGAAAGAACTGAACTGCTCCTTTAAAAAATGTGAAAGGCTGTGAATTTTCCCACCACAGCTTAGGGTCTACTTAAGAAAGCTTAAGGACATATAATTACCTCGTTGCCTCTTGTTCAAGATCTTTAATAATATAAGAGCCACATCCACTGTTCATACAAAAACAACAGGAATGTGCGAGAGGGTCTCATAATGACTGACAGCCCAGGACCCAACAGCGCCCAAGCACCCAGAGGTGCCATCCCCTCAAAGCAGGCAAGAAAGCTGCTTCTGGGTTCCCACATTTCCTTTCAAGAGCGTTCTTCTGTCCCCTACGCAAGGCATTTGGGGTCAAGTACTTGCTTTCTGATTTGAAACATTCTCCAAAGCATGGCCCGCAAACCGCACGGCGCCTGCTCTGGCTGCGGCGGGAAGCCGAGGGTGCCCATGTCTGCGGTGTAAATGCTGCTACAAGCTGACTGTCCCCGTCAGCTGTCCTTCGCTGAGATGAAGATGGGAAACATCAGCTTTAACGGTGAAAGAGGGTGTGGTCACTCCACTTACAACTGTTGTTGTTGGATGCCGTTGAGTTGATTCTGACTCATAGTGCCCCCATGTGACAGAGTAGAACTGCCCCCATAGGGATTCTTAGGCTGTAATCGTCACAGGAGCAGACAGCCAGGTCTCTTCTCCTGCAAAGCTGCTGGTGGGTTCGAACTGCAGACTCTTTGGCTAGCAGCCATATCCTCCCTCCCTTTTATCCTAGTCAGTCCCTGCCTCAGTCCCCATAACCCACGGGGAGAATCGCCGAGACTCTTGTCCATTTTGAAGTGCTGACCATCCCCCTTTAATTCTCATCTCCACTCAGCCTTTCCTGGCTCGGAGAAACAACCCCAGTCAGTCCTACATGGCTCACAGGGAAACTGCACGCAGGATCTAAGATTCCAGAACTGTGGGAGTCAGCAAAACCCGCCCAGGGTCCTGCTCCCCAGCATGGCAGCGTGAGTCCCGGCAGCTTCCCAGGACAGCCCCAGCTCGCTGGGGAACCCCACATTCTCCCAAGCCCAGGATACTCACCGAACCTGCCCATCATCATCCTGCAAATGAGAAGAGAGAGAGACAGCCATTAGGTCACTCGACACAGTGTCACAACCAGCCACATAGGATGACAGAGTCCACCAGAGTTGGAGCCCCTCATGGCCCAGCTAGAGGGCAGTTTGTAAAAATGCAAGCCTTGTTGTGATGTATTCTGTCCCACTGTAAGTACACATGAGAGGTGCTTATGTGGCTTGTTAAATGTTTGCACAAGGTCGGCAGCAATACGTCATCTTTACTTGCACATGACTCATTGTCGTGGAGTCAATTAGATTCCGACTCATAGAGACCCTATAGGACAGAGTACAACTGCCCCATAGGGTTCCCAAGGCTGTAAACCTTTACAGAAGCAGACTGCCACATCTTTCTCCCTCGGAGCAGCCGGTGGGTTCGAACCGCCAACCTTTCGGTTGTCAGCTGAGTGCTTAACCACTGCACCACCAGGGCTCCTATTGACCATCCCCTTATTGCCACTGGCCATCACCCATCTGCCACTTTGTCATACTGTGGTGGCTTGCAGGTTGCTATGATGTTGCTATGCCACTGATATTTCAAATACCAGCAGCATCACCCACTGTGGACAGGCTTCAGCAGAGCTTCCAGATTAAGACAGATTAGGAAGAAAGGTCTGGCGATCAAACTTCCAAAAATTAGTCAATGAAAATCTTATCGATCACAACACAGCACTGTCTGTTGACTCTCTTGCTTTGGACACATAATCAGGAGAGCTCAATTGCTAGAGGAGGACATTGTGTTTGGTGAAGTAGAGGGTCAGCGAGGGCAAGGGAGACCCTCGGTGAGATGGACTGACACAGTAGGTGCAATGACGGACTTGAACGTGCTGGGGATCATGAGGATGACGCAGGACAGGGCAAAGTTTCCTTCTGTTGTGCATAAGGTCACCATGAGTCAGGGTCAACTCAAAAGCAGCTACCTATCTGTCTGTCTATCTATCTATCTATGCATCTATCCATCTATCACAGCTGAGGGGGTGTGCCTGGTCCTGCGCCATCCTCACAATCGTTGCTATGTTTGAGCCCATTGTTGCAGCCACTGCGTCTGTCCATCTCGTTGAGGGTCTCCCTCTTTTTCAATGACCCTCTACTTTACCAAGCATGATGACCTTCTCCAGGGACTGGTCCCTCCTGATAACATGTCCAAAGTAAGTGAGATGAAGTGTTGCCATGCTGGCTTCTACAGAGCATACTGGCTATACTTTCTCCAAGACAGAGTTGTTAGTTCTTCTGGCAGTCCGTGATACATTCAATACTCTTCACCAACACCATAATCAAGCCACTGACGGCAACCTTAAAATGCAAGGGTTCAGATTACCCAAAGGCACATTTTGGTGAGTAGGCATGATGCACTTCCAAGGAATCTTGAAGATAAATAATCCTAAAGAAATCATGAGGCCAGGTCCCTGAAGGGCGCATGACTAGTTTCTCCTTGCCAATTTCCATGCACGAATACACAATTCCTTCCCATGAGCGTCCTTCCCCAGAGGCAAGGGGATCCGTATTCTGTGCTGGAATCCCCCTATGCTCAAGGTTTTGGCTTTGTCTTATTTAGCAAGTACTCATTTGAGCACCTACTATGTGCCTGCCCTGGAGAGATACAGAAATAAATAGTCCATGGCTCCAGGCAACAGTGGAAGAGAGACTCAGGAGACATAGCTCAACATGGCCCGACCGTACCACGTGTAGGGTGTATGAGTTTCCTCAGGCTGCCGTAACAGAACAACACAAAAACTGGGTGATTTATAAGAACAGAAATTTATTGTCTCACAGTCTGAAGGCCAGAAGTCCGAATCAAAGTGTTGGCAGGGCTATGCCCCCTCCAAGGCTCTCAAAGAGGATCCTTTCAGCCTCTCCCAGCTTCCGATAGCCCCAGGCCGTCCTTCCTCTGTGTCCCTCTCTGTGTCTCTCCTCCTATTTTATAAGGATGCCACTCAGATCCGATTACAGCCCACCCTACTCCAGTATGACCTCATGTTAACTTACAACATCTTCAAAAACCTTATTTTCAAACAACATCACATTCACAGGTACTGGGATTAGGATTTCAATATATGCTTTTTGGGGGACACAATTCAATCCGTAATACAGGAGCTCTTATCAAAGCTCTGGTGGCACAGTGGTTAAGAGCTCAGCTGCTAACCAAAATGTTGGCATGTTCAATCTACCAGCTGCTCCCTGGAAACTCTATGGGGTAGGTCTGCTCTGTCCCACAGAGTCCCTATGGGTCGGAATCCACTTGACGGTAATAGATTTAGTTCGGTTTCCATGGGAACTAAGGGGATACTGCATGGTTTAAAATCAGGAAAGGTGTGCATCAGAGTTGTATCCTTTCACCATACTTATTCAGTCTTTTTGCTGAGCAAATAATCCAAGAAGCTGGACTATATGAAGAAGAACGCAGCATCAGGATTGGAGGAAGACTCAATAACAACCTGTGATATACAGATGACACAACCTTGCTTGCTGAAGGTGAAGAGGACTTGAAGCACTTACTGACGAAGATCAAAGACCACAGCCTTCAGCATGGATTACACTCAACATAAAGAAAACGAAAATCCTCACCACTGGACCAATAAGCAACATCATGATAAACAGAGAAAAGGTTGAAGTTGTCAAGGATTTCATTTTACTTGGATCCACATCAATGCCCATGGAAGCAGCAGTCAAGAAATCAAAAGATGCGTTGCATTGGGCAAATCTGGTGCAAAAGACCTCTTTAAAGTGTTGAAAAGTAAAGATGTCACCTTGAAGACTAAGGTGTGCCTGACCCAAGTCACGGTGTTTTCAATTGTCTCATATGCATGCAAAAGCTGGACAATAAATAAGAAAGACCGAAGAAGAATTGATGCCTTTGAATTATAGTGTTGGTGAAGAATATAGAATATCGCATGGACTTCCAGAAGAACGGACAAATTTGTCTTGGAAGAAGTACAGCCAGAATGCTCCTTAGAAACAACGATGACAAGACTTCGTCTCACATACTTTGGACTTATTGTCAGGAGGGATCAGTCCCTGGAGAAGGACATCATGCTTGGTAAAGTAGAGGGTCGGTGAAAAAGAGGAAGACCCTCAGTGAGATGGATTGACGCAGTGGCTGCAACAATGGGCTCAAGCACAGCAATGGTTATGAAGGTGGCACAAGACAGGGAACGTTCTGTTCTGTTGTACACGGGGTCGCTATTAGTCGGAACCAACTCAACAGCACCCAACAACAACAACATGGGAGCTAAAAGGAACCGCTGGTGGTGCAGTGGTTGAGTGCTTGGCAGTTAAAGAAAGGGTTGGCAGTTCGAACCCACCAGCCACTCCATGGGAGAAAGACCTGGAGATCTGCTTCCATAAAGATTACAGCCTCGGAAACCCTGTAGGGCAGTTCTACCCTGTCCTATAGGATCGCTATGAGTCAGAATCGACTCGGTAGCAATGGGTTAGGCGCTAAATGGCAAACAGGGAGAGCTTCCTGGTGGAGGTGACACTGAGCAGCCTCTATAAAGCAGGTGAAAGCAGAGAAATGGGCAGGACGTGGAGCTTTGGGGCTTCGGGAGGGTGAACTGGGACATGGGCTAAGGCGAGAGGAAGCCGGAAGCCAGGCACGTGGACCTCCCAGGGCACTTTGGTTCTGGGCAGAGACGTGTGGATGTCGGCACCCTATCCAACGCACAGCATTGTTAACATCACTCTGGTCGCACTGAAGCGAAGGGGGCAGAAGAAGCCAGCGTGGGGCCAGGGGACCTGGTGTGAGCAGAGATGAGGACTGACCTCAGGCGGAGCACAGAGGACTGACTGCAGCCTCTCAGGACTCCTCAGGACCCCCTTCCCCACAATCCAGGAGTAGGGCTAGTCCCTCCCTCCGTCCTCACTCAGGACTGCCCTGTGGGAATGTCCCCCGGGACTGACTCTGGGCTCTGCCTGCTGAAAGTCCTCCAGGGCCCCACAGCACTTCCCACATGGTCCCAGCACAGGATTTAAAATTCTACGGACACGTTCTTTCTCGCCTGCTGGACGAAAACTCTTGAGAGCACGAGCCACACCTGACACCCTCTCTGCGTTCCGCAGCGGCCAGCACGGAGCCGGACACCCTCTCTGCGTTCCGCAGCGCCCAGCACCGAGCCGGATGCCCTCTCTGCGTTCCACAGCGCCCAGCACGGAGCAGGACGCCCTCTCTGCGTTCCGCAGCACCCAGCACGGAGCAGGACACCCTCTCTGCGTTCCGCAGCG
>NW_004444005.1:6151151-6154453 GCF_000243295.1 Trichechus manatus latirostris | reverse complement strand
CTCTGCGTTCCGCAGCGCCCAGCACGGAGCCGGACACCCTCTCTGCGTTCCGCAGCGCCCAGCACGGAGCCGGACGCCCTCTCTGCGTTCCGCAGTGCCCAGCACAGAGCCAGATACCACTCTCTGCGTTCAGCAGTGCCCAGCACGGAGCTGGACAAACAGGAGGCCCTCTGTGCCTGGTGACTGCTGGGGAGCTGGTGAGGCCATTCTCCCACCTGCTACTCACTTTCTGCTCATCTCTGGAACATTCCAAGTTTATCCAGCATGACCACCGGCTGCCAGCACCCCCTTGCTGCCCTCTCCTGGTTCCCCAGTAACCACGGACCTTTCCCACGGCTGTGGGCCCCCCTGTGCAATGCATGTGGCTGTCCCTCCCAGCAAAAGGGGTTGTCTGTTTCTCTCCCTGGATCTTGCTGGCCCGTGACAGGCATGGACCCACAGAACACAACGACATGACATCTGGGAGTTCTAGGACTAGGCCCTGAGAGGATGCTGTGTCCACTCTCACTCTCTTGGAACCCTGAAGGCACAGTCTGAAGAACCTGGGGGCTGTGAGGATTAAAGACCACGCAGAGAGAGTGGCCTGCCGCTGGCCAGCATGTGGGGGGAGAGACCATCTCAGCCCAGCCAGCGCAGCCCAGCCCAGCCCAGCCGCCAGACATCTGCAGAAGAAGCGCCCAGCTGTGCCCAGCCCAGATTGCTGACCCTTAGAATTGAGAACAAATAAAATGGTGGTTGTTTGAAGTCACTCGGTTTTGGGGTGGTTTGTTACACAACAATAGAGAACTAAGACACCCTCTGTATTAGCTTCCTAGGGCTGCCGCAACAGAGCCTGGGTGACTGAAAATAACAGGACCTTCTTATCTGACAGTTCTGGAGGCCAGAAGTCCTAAATCAGTGTGTCCACAGGGCCATACTCTCTCTCAAGGCTCTAGGGGAAGATCCTTCCTTGTCTCTTCCAGCTTCTGGCTCCCGGCAACCCTTGACATCTTTCAGCTTATAGCTATATCATTCCAATCTCTGCTTCTATCTTCACATGCCCATCTTCCCTCTGCGTGTGTCTCTGTCTCTTCCCTTTATAAGGACACCACTCAGGTTGGCTTAGCGTCCACCCTACTGCAGTATGACCTCAAGTTAACGCATTACATCTTTAAAGGCTCTATGTCTTAACAAGGTCATATTCACAGGTACAGGGGTTAGGACTTCAACATATCTTTTTAGGGGACACAATTCAATCCATAGCAGCACCCCAGCCCCAATTCCTCTCGAGCTGCCCTCCTCTTACTGCTGGAGCAGCCAAGCTAGCTGCTGAAGCCCCCCAGGCACAGGACCGCACTCCTCCCTGCCTCCTTCCCCGGGTCTGCAGCAGACGGAAGGTGTGTGGCGAGCCTGCGCACACACATCCAACAACGTGCGCGTCTCTTCAATCCCTCTGACAGCTCACACGCCATGAGTAGTTTCCCGTGTCAGGTCTAATTTTTGAAAGACCACCTGTGAATCCCTGATGCACTAATTAATCTCAGTGCACTGAGCTGGTGGGCTCGCTGAAATGATCAATTTTTAAATGTTCTGTTTCATCTGAAACAGGGCTGTTCAAGAGGGACAAATGTGGTGAATTGTAAAACTCCTTAACGGGGTATCGTAAGGCCTCCTAAAAGCCACACGTAAGTATATCATTCGATTTGCTATTTTCAATACATTTGGAGCCTTTTAGCCTTCTTAAGAATCACCCTCTGGCTTTCTCTAAGAGACAAGAGATGCTTGACACTGTCTGTCAAAGGAACTCCTAGTTTAGACATGTGCCCTCCCCCACCCCATTGATGGAGCTAATGGGAGACGGAAAAGTGAACAGGGACGGCGCATCTCTAACCATCCGGTATACCTACCTCCTCTTTCTCTCTTCCCCTTGTTCTCTCCCAACATTCTTTTTTTTTAATCTACTAGTTTTTTGTTTCATTTTTAAAATACTTATTTTAATTTTGTTGTTGTTGAAAATATATAAAGCAGAACATACACCAATTCAACAATTTCTAACTGTACACTTCAGTGACATTGGTCACATTCTTCCAGTTGTGCAACCATTCTCCCCCTCCTTTTCTGAGTTGCTCCTCCCCCATTCACACAGACTCGCTGCCCCCTAAGCTTTCTATCTAACCTACGAGTTGCTGTTGTCAATTTGATCCCATGTAGACAGACAGCACACGGCAGCAACAGATAGTTCTTTAAAAGAGCGCGATGCTCAAGGCAGGCATTCTTTATTCATTAAGTTATTGTCTGGTTTAAAGAAGACTTCAGGGGATACTTTGGGTTTAAGGTTTAAAGATTATCTCAGGGTGACAGTTTGGGGAGTTCATCCAGGCTCCACGGCTCTCTCAACGTTCTTAAAGCTTACCTTCTAAAATAATGAAGAATCCAAAGGCTTTGGAAATAACTCAGTTCTAACATTACAAATCTGAAGAAAGCACGTGGAGGAAGGAAAGCTAGGGCAGAAGCTTGCCTGGAAATCTCATCCTAAGACTAAGGGACCATCGGGTGGACAATGACCCCCCCCCCACACGCTTGCATCCCGGCTGAAGCAGCAGCATGGGGCCCGGCGCACCGAGGGGAAGCAGGATCCAGAAGAGCAGAGAGCATGGATCACTTACTCTGAGGTCGTGGTCAGCTCCTCTGTGATGTGGTTGGAATGCAGGAGGCCTTCCCGTTTCTGAAAACCCAAAAACAATAAGTAAACAAGAAAACAAACCAACAAACCCTCCCTGACCGTGCAGGCAGAGAGGCGAGGCAGGACGGGACAACAGACAGTGTTGCTGCAGCCGTGCGCAGATACAGCACTGGCCGGGAGACCAACTTGGAAAGGCCTGACAGAAGTTAGTCAGAATTGACCAGCTCAGAAAGCGTGGATGGATGTAGTGAACACCCAAGCCACTCCCGGGTGAGGGGACTGCAGCTGACCACAGGAGTGACCCTTCTGGTGTCTGACCTGCCCCCAGCCTTCTCCCCCACCTTCTGTTCACAATGCCTTCAGAGCTGGCAGCTGTGTGGGTCTCAGGAGCTTCTATATCCTACGGCTCGGAAGGGTGAGGAGCACAGTCAGAAAGAAGAGCCAAAGCTGAGGAAAATCCTAATGCAATTATGCATGTGACACACTTTTTCCCCGAGACTGCCAGGCAGAGGCAACAATCGTAGCGGAGGTGCAAGCGGTATTAACGTTAAGTCAGAGTGGTGGAGGTGGGTGTGGTGGTGGAGGTGGGAGTGGTGGAGGTGGGGGTGGTGGAGGTGGGAGTGATGGAGGTGGAGGTGGG
>NW_004444005.1:6126281-6150248 GCF_000243295.1 Trichechus manatus latirostris | reverse complement strand
GTGGAGGTGGGAGTGGTGGAGGTGGGAGTGATGGAGGTGGAGGTGGGAGTGGTGGAGGTGAGAGTGGTGGAGGTGGGAGTGATGGTGGAGGTGGAAGTGGTGGTGGCAGCGGTGGGAGTGGCAGCAGAGGTGAGGGTGCTGGATTGGGAGATGCAGTGGCAGCCGCGTGTATCACAGGAGCTCAGGATGGAGAGGAGCTTTGGTGCCAGCTAATCTACCACCAGCCCCTCCTCAATCCCCCTGACGGACGAGGGACGGGGATCTCACGTCCCTCGGCTGAGGCAGCCCACTGTGGAAGGCTCGACATCTGAGCTGCCCTCCCTTTCCTGAGCTGGCCTCTGGGACCTCTCACCGCTGGTTCTTGCTAATGAGGAACAGCCTCTGTCCCGGCCTTTAGTTTTCTTGTGGCTTCATCCTGACTGACTCTCAGAAGGGCCCAGGGAGGACAGCCCAAAGACATTTTATCCACTTAGTACACATCGAACATCCATTAGGCACCTACTGGATGCTGGGCCCAGGGCTAGGTACTGGAGACATAAGGCTGAATATTTTAAGGTTAGTAGTATAATCTCAGTTTCACGGGGAAATAATCGCAGCCCGGAGTAAGTGAGCGATTTCCCCCAAGACTGCACTTCTCAGGACGAAGTGAAGGCCCTAGACCTGAAATGCCACGTTCCTTCCCTCGCCCCACTGAAGATTAGGTAACTGGCCACCTGGGCAAGGCCGGAGGTGGAGCGACAGCCTGAGTCTGCAAGTGAAGACACGGTCTGGGGAGCCATCACAGCAGCGATGCAGACCCGTTTTGGGGGCCTGCTCTCCCCATTCCAGGCCAGTGGGATGTGAACCCAGAGAATCCTCCTGCAGCCCCAGTCAAGGCCACTAGCCCAGCGAGTGCTCACCATGGTCAGCACAACTTCCCGCAAACCTAAAAGACATTCTTGGACCAGTGTGCACGCCTGAAAGGAAATATCTCAGTGACTGAGCCTGCAGTACTCAAGGGCCCCACTTCTGACGCACACAGACTTGGGAAGCATGCTCCCCTGTGTCCTTGGGAAGCCTTTTCCGGCCAGCTGCCTGAGGAGGGAGCAACCGAGGACAGGGGTGGCAGGAACGGTTCCCTGGTCCCTGTCCCCACCACCGACCACAAACATTTCTCCTTGGGAAGAACACAGGACAACGGGGCATGGAGCCCGTGCCGTCTGCCAGGAAAGGACATTTCCATCAGGTCAAGACCAACAGGACCACCAGGGTCAGAGCCAGCTTCTGAAGGCATGGGGTCATCCAGGCCCGCGTGGACCACAGCGACCACAGGGCTGATAAGTTTGAAAACCAGAGAAGATTGAGGAGCTGGACGGCTCGAGTAATATAAACACTAGGGCATCCAGGTCTCTAAGCATAACCTCAGCACTCTGGCAGACCAAGTTGGCTCCTGGAGGACTCCAAGTGTGTTGTCCCAATTTTAGAGTTCCCAGTAGCCACTGGAGGAGCGTTCAGTACGTTACTGCTGTTGTTGTCGTTACCTGCTGTCAAGTCAGCCCCCAACTCATGGAGACCCCACGCGCAACAGAATAAAATGCCGCCCGGTCCTGCGCCATCCCCATGATCAGTTGCGTATTGGACCATTGTGATCCATAGGGTTTTCATTGGCTGGTTTTCGGAAGTGGATCGCCAGGCCTTTTTTCCTAGTCCATCTTAAGTCTGGAAGCCCTACTGAAATCTGTTCAGCATCACAAGCAAGCCTCTACTGACAGACAGGTGGTGGCTGTGCTTTAGGTACATTGGCCAGGACTGGAACCCGGGTCTCCCGCATGGAAGGCGAGAATTCTACCATGGAGCCACCGCTGCCCCGGCCAGCCCTATGCAGAGTGCTCGGCACACACCAACAAACCAGTTGTCTTGGAGTCAATTCTGACTCATGGCGGCCCCATGTGTGCAGAGTAGAACTGCTCCACAGGGTTTTCACAGCAGATGCTTATATACACTTTTTGTTGTTGTTGCTGCGTGCCATTGAGTCGCTTCTGACTCACAAAGACCACGTAGGACAGAGCAGAACTGCCCCCACAGGGTTTTCTAGGCCGTAATCTTTACAGGAACAGATCGCCAGGTCTTTCTCCCACGGAACCAGTGGGTGGGTTCGAACCGCCAACCTTTCGGTTAGCAGCTGAGTGCTTAACTATTGCACCACCAAGGCTCCTCTAATTTAAAAAAAAAAAAAAAACAAGTTGAAATCGAGCCAATTCCAACTCATAGTGACCCTATAGGACAGAGTAGAGCTGCCCCATAGGGTTTCCAAGGAAAGACTGGTGGATTCGAACTGCTGACCTTCTGGTTAGCAGCCGAGCTCTTAACCACTGTGCCACCAGGGCTCCTCCTCTACACTGGACTGAAATAAGAATTCAAACCCGGGACAGTCCCTCCACTGAAATATAAGGGAAGTGACAAAAGAAAGGCACCAGCACCTCTGTTAGCCGGCCTAGGACCTCGTTTCACTTCTCCCACTAAATCCAGAGAAATGACCCTAAAAAAGAGCTAATGGAGAATGCTGGCTATCACACAGAGCCCATGCAGAGAGGCCTTCATTTGGGTACCAGTTTCATACCCCTGGTCCCAACCTCCTCCAGCAAGTAATCAGCACAGTCAATGGTACTGAATTCCGACGTGGTGGCTTTGGAGAGAAATGAATGTTCTTTTCAGAAATGTGGGAAATTAAACCTCAACGCTCTCCTCCTCTGGGTTTGCCTTTCTTCAAATCAACGCCATTGTTCCTGCGCCAATCATTTACTTCAAAGCCAGGGAGACGTACATTTTGTCAAGAGGGGGAAAAAAAAGTAAGATAACCTCTTAAGAAATAAAGGCAGCGAAGTTCAGGAAGAAAGAAGTCACAGCGCCTCCCCAATGCAGTTACGGACAAGTCGACCGTGCACAGACAAGCGCGCTGTACTCACCCGCACGACCACGACCTGCACAGAGACATGTTCCGGAAGCCGGATCGGGGCCCGGAAGTGCATGGCCAGAGAGATGAGGAGATGGAGGATGGCTACGAGATTCTTCCCGTGAATTGCTTTGGGAGACAAGGGGAGAACAGGAATGCTTTATATCAGGTCACAAAGGAATCCTGTCTTAGTTATCAAGGTTCCTGGCTAGCACAAACGGTCTGCGCTCAGCTACTGACCGAAAGGTTGGCAGTTCGAACCCACCCGGTGGTGCCACAGAAGAAAGGCCTGGTGGTCTACTTCCATAAAGGTCACCCTGTGAGAACCCTAGGGAGCAGTTCTACTCTAAAATACACAAGGTCGCCATGAGTCAGAATCAACTCATTGGCAGCAGATTTGGTTGTTTTTCTGTCTTAGTTACTGTCTTAGTTATCCAGTGCTGCTGTAACATAAATACTACAAGTGGATGGCTTTAACAACAGAAATTTATTCTCTCACAGTCTAGGAGTCTAGAAATCCAAATTCAGGGTGACCAGCTCCAGAGGAAGGCTTTCTCTCTCTGTCGGTTCTAGGGGAAGGTCCTTGTCATCAATCTTCCCCTGGTCTAGGAGATTCTCAGCACGGGGACCCCATATCCAAAGGACACGCTCTGTTCCTGGTGCTGCTTTCTTGATGGTATGAAGTCCCCTCATCTCTCTGCTCACTTTTCTCTTTTATATCTCAAAAGAGACAGACTCAAGATAAAACCTAATCCTGTAGATTGTGTCCTGCCTCATCAACATAACTGCCTCTAATCCTGCCTAATTAACATCATAGAGGTTAGGATTTACAACACATAGGAAAATCACATCAGATGACAAAATGGTGGACAACCACACAATACTGGAAATCCTGGCCCAGCCAAGTTATGTTAATGAGGCAGGACACAATCTACAAAATTAGGTTGTATCTTGAGTCAATCTCTTTTGAGATATAAAAGAGAGAAGTGAGTAGAGAGATGGGGGGACCTCCTACCACCAAGAAAGCACCACTGGGAGCAGAGTGCATCCTTTGGACCCAGGGTACCTGTGCTGAGAAGCTCCTAGACCAGGGGAAGATTGATGACAAGGACCTTCCCCCAGAACCGACAGAGAGAGAAAGCCTTCCCCTGGAGCTGGTGCCCTGAATTTGGACTTCTAGCCTTCTAAACTGTGAGAGAATAAATTTCTCTTTGTTAAAGCCATCCACTTGTGGTATTTCTGTTATGGCAGCACTAGATGACCGGGACTCCCTATTTCCAAACAAGGTCATATTTACCGGTACCACACTGTTGTCGTCAAGTCAATTCTGACTCATAGTGACCCTACAGGATGGAGTAGAATTGAACCATAGCATTTCCAAGGCTGTAATCTTTACAGAAGCACATCGTCAGGTCTTTTTCCCTCCAAGCAGCTGGTGGGTTTGAAAAGCTGACCTTTCAGTTAGCAGCAGAGGCCTTTGACCACTGCGCCACCAGGGCTCCTTATTTACAGATACAGGAGTCAGGATTTCAACACATATTTGAGGGGAACACAATATAATCCATAAGAAACCCCAAGCCCACATTCAAATGGCAATAAAGATGCTGCATCTACATGACACCTCAGAGAGATGGGGTGGCAGTGAACCTCAGAAAATTTAAAGTTCATGAGCATCCCTGGCTGAATGTATTTCTTGTTTCTCAGAATTACTAAGATTCTCTCCTGTTGGCCTAAGGTTACTTGTGCAAAACCTTTTTTTTAAGTTGTGGTAAAATACATATATATAACAAAACATTCACCATCTCAACCATTTTTCCTTGTACAATTCAGCAGCATTAATTATGTTCATCATGCTGTGCAACCATCACCACCATCTGCTTCCGGATTTTTCCATCACCTTTAGCAGAAACTCAGTGCCCCCGAAACAATGGCATCCCCAGCGTTTACATAGTGCTCTTTCAAGGGAGTAACTTGGGTGGCAAGAAGAAAAAGGAATGAGCAGGGTAGGAAAATGAACACAACACGAGGAAAAAATCAGGAAAAATAGGTCATCAGGGCCACTTACTCGTGAAAATAATGTCCCACCATTATCTTCGGCACTTAGAAAGCTCTCCCCACCATGCAATCAGCTGTCTGAACCACGGGAGGCTCTCCGGGGCAAGGGATGCTTTGGGGATGGTTAGAAGTAAACTCCTGGGCTGCCTAGGTCAGTCTTTGGCCACCATCACCAACTTATTCAGCATGTGGACCAAGATGTGGTCCTTCCGTGCAGAGCTTTGTGGTTGACAAAGCCCTCATTCCACACCGTAACCCCGATAACCACAAGGCAGGCTTGGGGCTGTCCGTGGTCACCATGCCAAGAAACTGGGGGCCAAGAATCAAGGCCCCTCCAAGTGTCCCACAGGATGGGGCTCATTACACCAAGCCACAGAGGGAAGCCTCCAGCCAGGAGGGAAAGCCCTGCAAAGAGGATGGGGAGGTGGGTGACATCCTTAATGGAGGAAGAGCAGACAGGGCCGAGAACTTGCCAGCTTCTCTGACTTTAAGTCTTCCTCATCCGGGTTCACTTCTTGGCTGGAAATACTGTGATGTCACCTGCTTCTAAAGCTGGCACGTGCTGTGGGACACAGCCCCGTGGTCAGCGTGAATCAATTCCACATCCTACTTTGATTATCGATAAAACAGCTCATTTGGTGTTGATGCCATTGGTATTTGGGGTTGGGTCCCATCCAAGACCCCCACGGAGCTGCTTCTGCCTTACAAATTCTTATGGATTGAATCTGGCCTCTAAAAAGATACACTGAAGTCCAAATCCCTGTATCTGTGAACATGACCTTGTTTGGGAAGGTCTTTGAAGACACTACTATCTGTTAGGTTAGCATGAGGTCATACCGGAGTGGGGGTGGGAGGTCCTAATCTGATCTGAGTGGTGCCCTTACAAAAGAGAAGAGACACAGGGAGACACTCCGAGGGAAGACAGTCATGTGACAAAGAAGTGATGCTGCAGCAGCAAGCCAAGGAACGCCTGGGGCCACCAGAAGCTGCAAGAGGCACGGAAGGATCTTCCCTAGAGCCTTCCAAGACAGCATAGCTCTGCTGACGCCCTGAATTTGGACTTCTAGCCTCCAGAACTGTGCAACAATACATTTCTGTTCATCTAGACCACCTAGTTTGTGGTACTTTGTCATAGCAGCCCTAGAACACTCATGTAAATTGTTGTTAGGTGCTGTCGAGTTGGTTCCAACTCATAGTGACCATATGTACAACAGAATGGAACACTGTCTGGTCCTATGCCATCCTCACAATCGTTGTTATGTTTGAGCCCATTGTTGCAGCCACTGTGTCAATCCATGTCATTGAGGGTCTTCCTCTTTTTCGCTGACCATCTACTTCACCAAGCATGATGTCCTTCTCCAGGGACTGGTCCCTTCTGATACCATGTCTAAAGTATGTGAGACAAAGTCTCAGCATCCTCACTTCTAAGGAGCATTCTGGCTGTACTTCTTTCAAGGCAGATTTGTTTGTTCTTCTGGCCGTCCATGCGATAGTCAACATTCTTTGCCAACAGTGATGCTCCCAAAAAACCCGAACCCCCATCCTTCCCCTTGGAGCCTTCCTTGGTCCACCCAACCAGTCAGGCCTCTCTCCTCTGAAGCACAGAAAAAACAGAGCATTTGAGGTGTGACTTACTTCATCTATGAGCCCCGAGAGTGGGGACATTGACTTCTGCCTCATATATTGCCTCCCACAGAGCGGGGGCCATGAAACAATTTTTGGGTCCCTAGCGGCTACTCACCGTCGACATTCCAGCGGAGCACCCAGCCGTGGGGCCGCAGCAGCTCGTGCACAGCCTCCAGCACTGTCTGCAGCTTCTGTTTCTGCCCGATTTCCGACTGGGTCACCTCGGCCACGTTCAGCTTGCAGTCCCCCAGTTTCTCTGCAAAGACACGGACCAGAGGAAAAGGCAGGGTATTAGAAAAAGCTGGAGGGACTCAGGGCCGAGAGGAAAGCTGGCTGGGATGTGGTCCCCCTCTGCCACCTGGTCCCCAAAGCGAAGACGGTTACTATGCACGGATGGGGGTTTCCAAGATGTTGGGTCAAGGAACATGGAGCCTTCAGGTCCCTCATCTTTCCTAGAAAATTACTCCAGAATGAAAAAGGGGTGGGGGGAGCATTCAAGGGTAAAACTGGGAGTTCCCTACTCAAGAACATTCTATTCACATACAACGGAAAATATAATTCAAGGTCCACAAGGAGGTCACCTCAGCAGGGGAGGTGGGTGGGGAAGGCTGTGCTCGTGGGTTCCCAGGAGGACGAAGCCTGTGATAAAGAAAATAGCAAGGGTCTTAACTGTACAGCTTCTGCCTCCTGCATACAGATGTCCCTATTCTTGTTTCTCTAACACTGACACCACAATAAGAAGAATTATTAGATATTCATAGATACTCGGCGACGGTTTTATCACCTAGAGTGAGCAAAGGAAGCAATCTAGAAAGGCCCAGACAAGACTGTCACAGCCACTTGAGATTCAATGATGAAGACTCCAGCCCAGCACGACCTGTGTGCCTGCAAGTTTTGCGGAGCAGACCGGAGACACCTGCCACCCGACACACGACCCTCCACCTGCTGAAGGGCAACGGGGCTGTGGGATCCCAGGTGTCCCTCCTATTCATTCATTCTAAGACCTGGGTGTTTCCTGATCTATCCCCTCTGCAGAACAGCAAAGCGATGTTACAGAGCACCTGAGATAATTCACTAGCAGTGATTACAAAGCATTCGGCGCAGGGCCCGACTCGGCGGAAACTGCAGTCAGCGCCGACGGCCTGGATGGCTTATTATGAAAGCAGTCAAACCCAGGCTGATTGCAAACGGGGCTTCCATGTTGTAAGGGAGCCCTAGCAAAGTTCCGTTTAAAGCATCTTGTTGGAGGCTTCTGCGAACTTACCGTTCTCTCCCCAGACTTCTCCCCTTCCTCAATTAGAACAAGAATGATGGCTTTCGATATTCTCTTCAGGACGATAGAATTATACAGCGATGCCTGCTGGGCTCGGGGCACCCCTTCATTCATTTGCTCACAAAATAGTTACTGTGAACCTACTATGCGCCAGGCGCTGTTCTGGGTGCTGGGATACGCTGTGGACAAGAGAGGACCCTACTGGGGAGACCCCTCCAAAAAAAAAACCCCAAACCAGTTGCTGTTGAGTAGATTCTGACTCATGTGACCCCAGGTGTGTCAGAGTAGAACTGTGCTCCAAAAGGTTTTCAGTGGCTGATTTTTCTAAAGTAGAGCACCAGGCCTTTCTTCTAAGATGCCTTGGGGTGGACTCGAACCTCCAACCTTTTGGTTAGCAGCCAAGCACTTAACCGTTTGTGCCTCCCCAGGGGACTCCCAGTAGGAAGACACTGAAATAAAGCAATAAATCAAACCCATTGCCATCGTCAATTCTGACTCGTGTGTGTCAGAGTGGAACTGCTCTAGAGGCCTTTCTTGGCTGTGATCTTTACCAAAGCACATTGCCAGGCCTTTCTTCTGAGGCCACTGGATGGGTTTGAACCACCAACCTTTTGATTAGTATTTGAGCACAAACCGTTTGTACCACCAGGGACAGTGGGAGACAGCTTACCTAATAAACCGCAGGCCGGACAGGGTGAGGGATGGGAGGAAAGCCAACTGCACAGTACTCCGCACTTGGAAGGGGAATGGAAACAATTCTCACTGTCTGCATTTTCACTTCCCTCCATCTGTGTCTAACAGGTGCCGCCTGGGTAATCCAAAGCTGAAAACACAGAGGCCTGCAGGGGATTACGAGCCCGGGATGGAGCAGCCTGGGGCCCCTGGGGAAGGATGGGGTAAGAGGGGGTCACAGAGATCTACGTAGTCCGAGAGCCCGGCCCACTGGGGGAGAGGGGGTCCTGGCACATCTCTGCCATCCTGCAGATTGAATACGGCCCAACATCCATCTGGGGTGGAGGAGGAGTCAGGTGGAGAAGGAAGATCCCAATGGGGGCTGGCTATGCCTGGGTGCTCCTGTAACACTGGGTCTTTTTTCAAAAAAATTTTTGGTGAAAATATACACAGCAGAATTTACACCCATTCACCAGTTTCTACACATACAATTCAGTAACGTTGGTTACATCCTTCACATGCGTCACCCTTCTTGCTGTCTCTACCTGTGCTGTTTCACCACCACTGACCTAGACTTACTACCTCCTACATCCCTCATCTACGCTTTAGAGTTACTGTTGACAATTTGATTTCATATACGTAATTCTTTCAAAGAGTGCAATTCTCGTGGTGAACATTCTTTACTCATTTATCTAAATAGTTGCTTATTTTCAAGATGACTTCAGGGGATAACTTTGGTCCATGGTTTGAAAATTTTCTCAGAGCGAAAGATTCGGGGGTTCCTCCCATCTCAATAGATCCAGTAAGTATGGATTCTGTAAGAATTTTAAATTTTGTTCCACATTTCCCCCCTTTGGATCAGGATTCATCTACTGATTCATAGGCAGGGTCTTGGTGACTCTCCACGTGGGAGAGAATAAGGTCTTTGGCATCACCAGGCATCACTTTGCCTGCTGATAGGAGGCTACAGAGCAGCTCAGAGTTTTGCCATGGCCAAGACCCCTGTCTTCCTAGCATGGAAAGAGGCAGAGGAAGGGGGCAGGGATGATTCCTAAGAGGAAAGAAGAGCAGCAGGCAAGCAGGGCTGATGGCTCAATGTGGGGATTGTGAACATTTACCCGATTTTTGCAGGGAGAGGGTGTGTCCATGAGTTCAAGCACAACAACAGCTGGTCTGGGAGCTCCATCATGACTCCAGCGTGCACGGCCTCACCTTGAAAGTAATACCTCAAGAACAGGAGAGCTACACCCACAAAAATCCTGTGAGGTGGCAAAGAATCAGGCAGTTGCTTCCCAAATCTCCTCTTAAGAAGAGGAGTTCATCCTGAGTCCAGTGGAGATTCATCCTTGTCCATTTCCACGTGACTGAATCCAGAAATCCATTCTCTCTCCACGTCTCTCTCACCCCCGCCTC
The DNA here is from genome assembly GCF_000243295.1 of Trichechus manatus latirostris. Taxonomy (NCBI): domain Eukaryota; kingdom Metazoa; phylum Chordata; class Mammalia; order Sirenia; family Trichechidae; genus Trichechus; species Trichechus manatus. The sequence continues at coordinate 6,140,277 of NW_004444005.1, read as the reverse complement.
CTTGAAACACCTTCACCTCTATCCTCCCAGAAGGCAACAGCTCCTCTGGTTCCTCCTCCCTCACAGCTGATTCTTCTCCGCTGACCACCCAGGGCCCCACTACAGATACACAGAAGTTGGCTTTGGTGTTGATGCGCAGTCGGAATCTACTGTTTAGATTTGGCTCTGCCTTTGAAAAGCCAAACATCCGAACACCTACATCAATGTCATTCTCGGCATCCCTGGGCTGGGCTGGCATGATCATGTGGTTTACTATCACATCTTGTCAGTGTAACAACATCATTAATACAACCAGGCATGACATTTTCATGTTCTATCAATATCCCAATATTCTCTTCCATTGTTCTTTTTTTCAGTCAAACAAAGTGGTGTGTCAAACCACTTGACGTACAAGAGATTTTAGAATTGTCTTATCAAGTACTCATTCAAGATACTCAAACAAGATGGAACAGCAGCTTCTCCATGGTAAAAAGGCTGCCTGAGCCAAAGTCAGTCTCACGGTGTACTCTACAGATAACAAAACTGACATAGCAGGATTAACAAGCACAGCGGCTTCAGAGCACGTCTGTGTCAGCTGGGCCAGCTGAAGAGGGAACCAAAAGGATGTGATCTCTGCTACAAAATCCCACCACTCTGCTCCAGGGAGGGTGCTGATATTGCATGCAGACCAACAAGGCAGAGATGCAGATGTAAATCCAGAGCCTGTCCTGTGGTCCTGAGAGCCAGTTCCAGATCTCCATGGCCACATTGCTCGATCTAGGGCTTAGGGACACAACTGTCTCAAGTGGTAGGGCAAAGCCACAAATGCATGCAAAAGAATCAGAAATAAAAAAGCGAGCGCAACACCCTAAAATTTGCTCCTGAAAATATTAGGAAGTATCTCCTTCAGGCAGTGAGCAAAGCACCAATTCAAGGGACACCAATCAAAGAGCATCACCATTGTTTGGCAGGTCCTCAAAAAGTTAAACAGAGTTACCATCCAACACAGCAATTCCACTCCTAGGTATAGACCCAAAGGACTTGAAAACAGAGACTCAGACAGATACAGTAACTCGTACAACAGGATTCACTGCAGCTTTATTCACAAGCGCCAAAAGGTGGAAACAACCCAAGTGTCCATCAGCTGACGATGGACAAACAACATGTGATGTCCCCATACAACAGAGTATTGCTTAGTCATAAAGAGACACGAAGCTCTTACACACGCGACGACATGGGTAAACCTTGAGAACGTTATGCTCTGGGAAAGAGGCCAGATACAAAAGGACAAATGTTGTGTGATTCCACTTAGGTGACATAGCTACAAGAGGCAAATGCATTCAGACAAAAGTAGATTAGAGGTTCCCAGGGGCTGGGGGGAGGGGACAATGGACGTTCATGACTAACGGGTATGGCGTTTCCGTTTTGGGTGTTGAAAAAGTTTGAAAACAAATAGTGGTAATGGTTGCACAATCTGGTGAGTGTAATTAATGCCACTGAATTGTATTATACACGTAAAAACAGTTAAAATGGCAAATTTTATGTTATATATGTTAAAAAAAAAAAAAGGGAGGGGGCCGTCATCACCAATGGTCAAATCTTCAAGTCCAAGAGTTGAAGTAGCCCCAAGTCTCTACCTTAACCAGTTACTCTCAGAGAGGAAGGAAAGCTGGTAACCCAGCAGCAGTACCCTTGCAGACAGCGTCACCCAAAGAGCAGCACGTCCCTCTGCCGTTCTCAGGTGGAGGTGAGTGTCTACCACTGCAATGTCCGGTTTGATGACCTCGAGAGCCATCTCCCACCCAGCAGCGCTCACAAGTGACTGTCCCCAACAACAACATCAAACATCAAAACTCTGACCATAACATTTTCAGTAATAAGGCTGTGATCATTATAAAACAGGAGACCCTGGGGGGCACAAACAGTTAAGCACTCAACTAATTAGCCGAAAGGGTGGCAGTTCAAAACCACCCGGAGGTGCTTGGAAGACAGGCCTGGTGATCTGCTTCTGAAAGGTCAGAGCCTTGAATACCCTATGGAGCAGTTCTACTCTGCACACATGGCGTCGCCATGAGTCAGAATCGACTCGACGGCAGCTAACACCAACCCAGACCCAAACCTACTGCTGCCAAGTGGGTTTCCTCACATAGCGACCCTGTAACAACAACAACAATTAGCAAACAATCAGGATAACATTTCAGATTTATTCTTGGACTGCGGAAGCTCACTCTGAGACGGTGATTCTCAGCTTAGCCAAATATAGATGTTAATTCTTGACCATTCGGCATTCAGCCAAATAATAAATCTGGAACATTCTCTCCAGGGGATCCCTTTAGACTCATGGTGTTCAACACCATCTCCGAGCTGCCGAGCTCCACGCTTCCCTGGCCTCCAGACTCATCCCCTCAGCAGCCGGATCCAGCAAGATGGCATCTCAGCCCTCTCAGTGCAACCCAAACTCCACATCCCCTACTCCCTACACTACGCTTCCAGGGGTTCCCTTTCCTCAGTTGCCACGAACCCGGCCATCAGCCTTGAGTCCTCGGTAGCAACCACGAGTCCTCCAAAACCCTCCCTGACATTGCCTCATGTCCGCTCGTCCGCCTAGTCCGAGCCCCTTCGTTGGATGCTGGGCTGCTGTGACACGTCCTGCTTGCTCTCTCGGCTCCGACCTCTGACCCCCTCCTTGTCCATTCTGTACCAGCAGCCCAAGTGGCCTTTTAAAACTCTAACTCCGATCATGTCAAGGCCATGCTCGAGCCTCCAGTGGCCTCCCGTCACTTAGAATGAAAGTAGCTGTACCCCAGGGCAGGACACGATCTGGCCCCGGCGTCCTCCCAGCCACATCTCACGACTGCCTCCCTCCCTCGCTGTCCTCCATCACAGCAGCCCCAGCACAGCTAGCTGCGACTCCAGCACAGTGCACTCTGCCTGGCTTCCAAGCCTCACTTCCGAGCCTGACCCGGAACGTTCTCCAAGCTACCGTACCGCCCAGCCTCCTGCCCCTCCAGCCACTGTCTGCCCCTACCCCTCTCTGGTTTGCTTCATCACACTTGTCACTCTCTGAAGATGTCTCCTTGTGTTCTTGGTTTGACACCCCATAATACTTCTCTACATCTTTCTGCTCTCTGCTAGAAAGTGTGCCACGGAGGACAAGGCTCCGTCCCTCTTGCTTCCCATGTCTGCAGAGCCTAGAACCACAACTGGCCCACAGTCAACAAACCAACAAATATTCGCTTAACAAACGAAGGAATGAATGATCAAGACAAACACAAACTCCTTTCCCTCTGAACACGTAGCTTCTGAGGACGATCGAGTAGGAACATGGCCGTGTGTGGGTCTCTGTCTGCAGAACAAGTTAGCTGACACACTCCCCCTGCCCCAGCAGGCTGAACTCCAAGATCAGGTGGCCTGTAAGAGCCGTGTGTGCAGAGGGGCCTGGGTCTGGGGGGATGTGGGCTCCCGAGTGGAGGAACAAACGACCATCTATGTAGCTGCAGACCCTGCACCCAAGTGCTCCCAGGGCACCCCCCTACCCCGCCAGGGCTCCTTGCAGGCATCCCAGACTGTCTGCTTCCCCAGCATCTCCCTCTCCCCAACAGTGCCTCCCAGTCCCAGGGCCCTGACACCCCACACACACCTGCATCCTGCAGCAGCACCACCCCCCCGCAAGCCATCTCCCACCCCAGACTCCCATCAGCTCACCAATCCCAGCTACTAAGTCACCCTTCTGTTACAACTGATCTCCACCCCAGCGTCTGATCCAGCCTCCAAGGAGCGACCCTCCAGGGTGGTCTGTGAGGGCTTCTCCCACCAAGGTGGTGCTTGCCTGTCAATCAACCAAAGGGCAGAGCTTGAGCAAAAAAGGAGCCCCCAAATGCAGGTCTGATGTCCCTCACTGACGGTGAGTGGGAGTGCAAGGTTCCCACGGTACAACAGGAGTCCTCCCTCCAGACCAGCCTTGAAAACATACCAGAGCTTCTTGGGGACCGAAAGACTCTTCAGCAAGCATCTCACCCCTCTGCTGTCTCTGGGTGGTGCCGAGTCAGACAACTCCAGGCAAACGCCCCTCTGTTCTTTCCCTTTTCATTTCCCGAAGAAGGAGCCCACAGTTTTTGGTAGGTAATGAAACTGCAGGACATTTCCATTGACTCAGTCAACAAATATTTGCCATGTGCCAGTTACCCCGAGGACTCTGAGGACGTGGCAGGAAGCAGTGCTCAGCAGCTCCTGATCCGATGTCTCATTTACCTGTCTTTATAACTGCCATTACCCAAGAAACCAAGCTCCGGGTTGCAGATCTGCTGCAAGAGACCTCTTTAAAGTTTTCAAAACCAAAGATGTCACTTTGAGGACTGAGGAGCACCTGACCCAAGCCATGGTTTTTTCAATCACCTCACATGCCTGTGAAAGCTGGACAATGAAAAAAGAAGACTGAAGAAGAATCGAGGCATTCAAACTGCATGGCTAGTGAAGAATATTGAATATCCCATGGACTACCAGAAGAACAACCAAATCAGTCATAGAAGAAATACAACCAGAATGCTCCACGCAAGCAAGGATGGAGAGACTTCAGCTCGCTTACTTACTTTGGACATGTCATCAGGAAAGAGCCCAATTGCTAGAGAAGGACATCACGATTGGTAAAGCAGAGGGTCAGTGAACATAAGGGAAACCCTCGGTGAGATGGAATGACGCGATGGCTACAACAGTGGGCTCAAACATACCAACGATCATCAAGACGGTGCGGGGCCAGGCAACATTTCGTTTTGCTGTACATGAGGCAACCATGAGTTGGAGCCGACTCCATGGCATCTAACAACACAACACAACACCCTGTACCAGGCCCTGTGCTGAGTGCTCTCCTGATGTCACTTCAGAGAGTAACTTCTCATCCCCACCTTACAGATACAAGAAGGAGCTTTCTGCCACAAGTCCCCACCCTATGCCTTCCTCATCCTTTCTCTCCTCTCTAAGCTGGGGACCCCAATGAATGGTCACTCTCTTTGGACACATTCCCATCAGGAGCCCCCACCCACTGGACGCCAGCTGCTCTCGTCCGGGGCACCAATGACCTCCCCATTGCCAAATCTAGCAGTCCACGCATCCGAGTGACAGAGAAATGGGAGTGCTGCAGGAAGGACTCTTTAATGACAATATGACGGCATGTCTGTACATCGATGTGAGCAATCCAGGAGAGAGAGGAAATGGCTACAGAGAGGAGGAGCTGAGAAGCGACTGTCTTGAGGAGGCCAGAGGCAAAGAGGAAATCCTTCCCTACAGGTGGACAGCCTGAGGAAGCAACACGCTGGACTTGAAGTCAGCAATTCAAATTTCTTCAACATGTGTGGTTGTTGTTAGCTGCTAAGAGTAATGAAAAAATTTGGAAAGGGATAGAGGTGGTGGTTATACCCCATGGTGAACATAATGAATGTCACTGAATGGCACATACAAAAATGGTTGAAACAGTCAATGTTTTGTTATATATATTTTTTAGGACAATTAAAAAATATATATATTGATGGTAATGGTTATAGCACAGTGAATAAGAAAGAATCCATTCATCCATAGTGATGTTCAAAAAAAAAAAAATAGGAAGGAGGGAGGGAAAGCTCTTCTTTAGAGTATGCCAGGTTAAAAAAAATTAAGGAAGGCAGGATAGATATAGAGAAATCATTACTTTGCAACCCCCAGTGTAATAACTGACTTAGGCAAGGATCATCAATGGATGCCAAAAATCTTGGCAAAGGATTGTGGGTGAACATGACATTCATATGGTCTCAAAGTACCATCACCTAGAGTCTACTTACTCTTTAAAAAAGGAAGAAGTACCTTTGCGGTGGGGAGCTCTGTTGGACGCCGCTTTAATTAAGTGATGCTAATTGTTGTCGGCCATCATCAATACTGGGACAAGCCAACATCGTATGTGCCTCCGCATGTGAAGTGCTGCAGAGGACGCAAGCCCAGCTCTGTAATATTCTCACCAAAAATGTCTGACCTGAATCTAACCATGAGCAAGCAATCAGACAAACCCAGACTCTAGGAGCCTCTACCGGACAACTGGCGGGACTCTCCAAAAATGTCAAAAAGAAAGAGAGGGGGGAAGGAGGTTGTTCTAGATTAAAGAAACCAAAAGAAATGATTTTTTAAAAATGTAATGTGTCATCCTGCATTGGGTTCTGGATCAAAACAAACAAACAAAGAAAACAGCAATAAGACATTTTGGGGACAACTGTGGATTTGGGTCATTCAGCCCACCTTGGCTGTCGTGAAGACCCTCTGTGATAAAGCAGGTGGAGGCTCAGCACAGGGCCTGCACCTGGCATGCCCAGGAAGCAGGTAAGAGAGAGGCCCCAGCACCCCTGCTCCCCTTGGGCATGTGCACCACACAGCAGAGCCAGAGAGGAGAAATGAGGAAGAGCAGATGACCCCGCAGCTCGCGGCCCAGGCCTGGGAGACAGCCACCTGGGGGAGACAGGCTCAGAGCTGTGGCTGTACACCTGTGATGGTTGATTTTATGTGTTAACTTGACTAGGCTGTGCTTCCTAGTTGTCTGGCCAAACCCTAGTCTAGATGTTGTTATGGAGGAGTTACCCGTGCGGTTATGGAGTACACCTCCTCACTTATCAACTCTCTCATTAGCTGACGTTTCGCATTTACGACAGTAGTAAAAGATCTACTCTCCGGCTATTTTGCACCTTAATGACGTATGTCTGGCAGTAACAATAGCCGAGGTGTACGGTGAGGGGAATGCTGGCTGTGACAGTTAAGGTTATACGTCAGCCTGGCCGGGCGATGATTCTCAGTTGTTCGGCAGTTATGCAATGATGTAATTTGGTAGTTACGTAATGATGTAATCACCCTGTATCTTGTGATCTGATATGGTCATCCTCCATTTTCACATAACACCGATTTCACATAACAACCTGGTCTTTGGAACCTAACCATGTCGATAAGTGAGGAGAGGCTGTAGCGGTTGTTCGTGGCTGTCCAGTGGGCTCCAACTCATGGTGACCCTAATTTAATGTGATTAAATCAGTTAGACTTATGCTCTGGGCTCAGCCGCCCGGGTTTGTATCCTAGCCCCGCTGCATTAACTATAAACTCCGGGCCCCAGTGTCATCGGTCAAAGGGTGATGGAGAACTTACCTCCTAGGGCCATGTAACAATTAGACAGGACAACCACGTAACGCGCTTGGAACAGCGCTGGCACACAGTGAGAGTTCATACACATCAGCTGTTATTAAAATTAAAATTATTTTCATCTCTCCATCCCCGAACCCTGCTCTTCCTGTTCCTTGTCTGGTGACGCTTCACTCACTCTTCAAGTGTCAGCTTAGACTTCCCATCCGCAGGCCAGCTGGGGGTCCTCAACCCAGAGCCCAGGGCACCTTACAGCCCCCATTAGAACTGAAGGGAGAAGGGACTGCAATTATTTGATAAACATCTGTCGACTCTCAAGGGCAGGGATGAGGTCCATATCACTCGTCAATGGATCCGCAGTACCAAGCACTCAGCGGGACTCATTAAACATTTGATGAAGCAATATTCAATCTAGCCACCTATCAGTCTTAGGAAAAATCACTAAACTGCCCTCAGCTGGAGAAGTCAGACAATAAAGCCCGCCCCTCACGAGAATAATGGGTCATGATTTATTTGGTAATCCGTGCACTTACAGGATGTTTGCTGGACCTGCTCCCCTCCTCCACCCCGGTTCCTAAGATGAACCGTGCAGGCCTGAAGGCATTTATGGAGGGCACAGCCAGCCGGGAGCTAAGCCAGAGAACATGCTCCATGATCTTGCTCCAGCACCCCTGCTCCCCTTGGGCATGTGCACCATGCAGCAGAGCCAAAGAGGAGAAATGAGGAAGAGCAGATGACCCCGCAGCTCGCAGCCCAGGCCTGGGAGACAGCCACCTGGGGGAGAGGGGCTCAGAGCTGCAGCTGTACATCTGTGATGGTTGATTTTATGTGTTAACTTGACTAGGCTGTGCTGCCCAGTTGTTTGGTCAGGTATGAGTCTAGATGCTATTATGGAGTAGTTACATAGGACTAGATCAGTTGGCCTTAAGCAAAGTCTTCCTATAATGTAACGTAATGTAATGTAATGACCTTCCATCTAACGTACTGTGATGTAATTACTTTCCATAATATAATCTAACGTAATGTAATCAATCCGTTGAAGGCCTTAAGAGCAAAAGGGAGTTTCCAGACTATAAACAGGTAATCTGGTAGAGCTCTCACCTCACTCCCCCGTTGTCTGACCTACACAGCTTGAGACCCAACCCTGTAGGAGTCTCCAGCCTGTCACTTGATGTATGGATTTTGAACTTGGCAGCGCCCCACACACACACGCATTTGCACCACCGGGACTCCTTGTGAGTGTGTGTGGTGTGTATCACTGGTTCTGTTTCTCTAGAGCACCCTAAGACAATGCCTATAATGCCTACTCTTTGTGTGGTCCAGGCCCACGGGCCCCTTCGCTGCAAGGTGGGGTGGAGGGGGAGGCCCTCGCCGTCCCTGTCCCACATGTCCACTCACCCAAGAGCTTCTGCAGCACCTGCCCATCGTACAGGTCCTCCTCCAGCTGCTTCACGATGATCCTTTCCTCCACCAGGACATCGTTGACCCAGTCGATGAGGACCTGGAGAGAGGCAGACATCACATCCTCACCCTCAGCGCCATGCTGACAGGCAGGAAGCCCAGGCACTGACACGCTGACAGAAAAACACGGGGCCCCTGCACGAGGGCTGCAAGCCAGGAGGGGAGAGGGAACTTCTCCTGGCCCATGGGGTGGGCGAGAGCTCACGCACCCTCAGCCTCTGCAGCCGCCGCGAGGCTGCCGGAGTGGCGGATATGCTAACTGCCCCAGAGAACCCTGGTAGAGGGGAGACCCTTCTGCAGTGAATCCAGGTCCTTCCCAGCCAGGGACTTGGGTAAGGTGGGGGAACAGATGTTTGTTATGTGCCCGCAAGTCAATTCCGACTCATAGCAACCCCACATGACAGAGTAGAACTGCCCCAGAGGGTTTCCTAGGCTATAATCTTTATGGAAGCAGATCTCCAGATCTTTCTCCCACAGAGCTTCTGGGTGGGTTCAAACCACAAACCTTTCGGTTAGCAGCCAAGCATCAACCATTGCGCCACCAGGGCTTCTTAAATGTATACTTGTGTTTGTTGTTAAGTGCCGTCGAGTCAATTCCAACTCATAGCAACCCCGTGTGACAGAGCAGAACTGCCCAATAGGGTTTTCTAGGCTTTCATCTTTACGGGAGCAGATCGCCAGGTGTTTCTCCCACGGAGCTGCTTGGTGGGTTCGAATCGTCAACCTTCAGTTAGCACCCAAGGGCTTAACTGTTGTGCCACCAGGGCTCCTTGGGGTAACAGTAAAGGGGATGATGATACCTGCCTCCTTGTGCTACTGGCGAGAAAGGGACTCAGTGAGTAAATCAGGTTAACACCATCCCATGGGCCCCTGGGATAGTAGGAGGTGCCATAAACGTCTGTCCCCTCCCCTCCCATGAGATCTGTACCAGAATCATCCCAGTGGCCCTGAGCCTGAGGCTGCAGGGTGAAAGGGGCTCCATCAGAGGTGTAGCAGGGGGAGGGAGGTACAGAGGGGGGCACTTGCTCCCAGGCGCAAGTCCAAGGGGCGCCAGATGAGGCGTGGCAAATATGAAAGGCGCCTGACAGATGAGCTGGACAAGAGGAGTGAAGATGCATCTCCGCCATCAACGCCTATCATCTTGGAATCGGCAGGAGGGGCGCAACTTCGAGATCTCCCCTGGGGGCCTGTTACAGTCACTACACCCCTGGAAGCATTCCCGGGCCTCGAGGCAGGAGGCGCCCCAGACCTCTCACCTACTTCCCGCCCGACCGCTTCACATGAAGGGCGTTGCGGCCTCTCTCAGCCTTTTCTTCTCCCAGCTAAAATCCCTGAAGAGGCCTGTTAAGTAACGTTTGCTTCCATACAACACACTCTAATTCAATCAAGTACTAAAAGAGACCAGCGTATCGGCGAGGGACGAGTGACTCTGGGTCCTGGCTAATTAACTGTGGGAACGCCAGCCTCTGATTACCAAATGTCACCATTAGGAAGCAATCACTAATCGCTGCTTCCCCACCTGCCCGGCATCTTCAAACCCCCAGGACTTTGCACACGTTCTCTTCCTTTGCCCGAGTGGCCCTTCCCTCTGGAAAGTATTTGGCTCTGCCCCTTCCTGGTAGTGGAATTTGGGGCGTCTGCACCCCTCCCCAGAGAAAGGTCACCCAAATGCACTGCCTGACACTCCGGGGCACCCCATAGGGTTGAGTAGGCACGCTGGCCCCTGCACTTCTCTTTTGATGGGGGACCTTCTAGCCTGTACTTCCCTTTGCTCCTCTTCTGTCCCTGCCTCCCAATGGGGCCCTGGGTCTGGCTGTACCAGGGACGCATGAGCAGCCAGCACAGGCCCCAAACCGAGTGAGCGAGCAGCCACAGCTTCCACACCAGGATTAGCCCTGCCTGGATCCTTTTTGGCCCCAGGGAGCATCAAGAAGACAGACCTGAGGCTCAGGCCCTGAGCTGGGGCTCCAATCCATCACCACCCTTGCTGCTCCCCCTACCCTGATCACCGTCTGATTTTACGGATGAGAAAGGGCACCTCGAGGCGCCCCAAGGGGCTCCGTGGTGCAGGGCAGGCAGCCAGCATGTGGCAAAGCAGGATCTACACCAGAACCCCGGCCCAAGTCCCAGGAGGTGAGTCGGAAGACTCTGGGGTCAGGCCCAGTGCCAGGGGGACTGCCGGACAATGCCCCACTCCCAGATCTCCTCCTCGGAGCAGAAATCCACTAACTGAAGTCCCCAAGGCCTTGGCCAGCCTCCTTCGTTTTTAGCAGCTTTGTCAAGATATAATTCAATACTCTACAATTCACCCATTAAAAGTGTACAGTTCAGTGGTTCTTAGTACATTCACAGGGTTTACAACCATCAAAAACCAAAAAGCCAACCCAGTTGCCGTCGAGTCGATTCTGATTCACAGCGCCCCCGTGTGTGTCAGAGTAGAACTGTGCTCCATAGGGTTTTCAATGGCTGTGAGCTTCCAGAAGCAGGTCAACAGGACTTTCTTCCAAGACACCTCTGGATGGATTCGAACTGCCAACTTATCAGTGAGTAACCAAGCACTTAACTGTTTGCTCCACCCAGGGACTCCATCAAAAAACAAAAAAAGCAAACCCATTACCATTGAGTTGATCCTGGGTCATGGCGACCCCACGTGTTACAGAGTAAAAATGGGCCATAGGGTTTTCTAGGCTGTAATCTTTATGGCAGCAGATCACCAGGCCTTTCTTCCACGGCACTACTGGGTGGGTTCGAATTACCAGCTTTTAGGTTAGTGGTTGAGTGCAAACCGTTTGCACCCAGTGACCTTCGGGACTCCATCACCAGCATCTAATTCCATGGACCCAACAGCAGTCATGCCCATGCCCCCTCCCCAGCTCTTGGCAACCACTAAGCTACTTTCTCTCTCTATGGACTTGTCTATTCTGGACACTTCGGATAAACAGAATCGTACACACGTATGGTCTTTTGTGAATGGCTTCTTTCACTCGCCATACTCTTGTCAAGGTTCATCCATGGCTTAGCATGTATTAGAACTGCATTTCTCTTCATGGCTGAGTATATTCTGTTGTATGAATGTACCACATTTTGTTGATCCATTCATCAGCTGATGGACACTTGGGCTGTTTCCATTTCTCTCAATCATGAATAGCGCGGGTATGAACATTCACGTACGCGTGTTTGTGTGGACATGTATTTTCAGTTTTCTAGGCCAGCCTCCCTTGTTAAGTCCTTTCTCACCAAGGGTTTTCCTTTCCACTCAAGGGTTGATACCTTTTACACGAAAATAGTGTCAACCGGGACATAGCTACGGAAAATCGGATTATCACTGAACAGAATTCTATCTGGCCCACCCCACTCACAGTACTTCTACTCCACAGAATAACAAGGGACACTTGAACAGATTTGATCAATAAGATGGAGTTCGTGATTTTCCTGTGCAAGCAAAACAAATAAAATGATCTAATTGGTCCCAACAACCTCTTGGGAACGGTAGTTTACTGCCCTCTCAGGGAGGAACGAAAAGTGCACAAATCCAGAATATATCGTTATCTGTCGCTCATTGCAACCACGGCAACCCGCAAAACTGGCGACAAAGCACATTTCTGTGAAGTATATTCTAGTTTCCCACTAACTCAAAAATACTAAATCAGACACACAATCCCATGAAGAAGAGAAGTGAAAATAAATCGAAGGGCGGTTTCGGGGAAGAAAGAGGCGAGCAGCCACGTGGCACTCGGCTTTTGTGAAAAGTCACCCCCAAAAGGCCAGCAGGATACCACCAGTAGACCAGCACCCCGACTGCTTTGCCTCTGAGAGCTGGAGCCACGTGGAAGGAACAGATGTTCAGAGTCCAAGGGAGGCTGCATCCAATCGCCCTCCTCCCGCCCAGACTGGCCACTCTTCCTCTCTAAGCGTTCTTTCTCTCGTACCCCACAGACACTGTGTGTGCCCCGTTTTCCACCCTCCTTTCTGGCCATCCTTCCCGTTTCCTCTGACCTCTAAAAGACGTGTTCCTGGGGCACAGCCCCGGGCGACTTCTCCTCTGGCTCTATCCACTCTGCCCAGGCCAGCTCATGGCCTCCCACAGCGCCCGAGGCCAGCTCTATCCCAGAAACCCCTAAACGTAACGTACACCCCAGCCTCCACACGATCCTTCTGCTTGGGGGCCCCATGGGCGTCCCTAACTGAACTCATCATGCCGAGCCTGCTCCTTTTCTGAGAGGTAATGGGACCACGACACACCAGTTTCAAGAGCCTAGACTTCATCCCTCAACTACTTCTGTCCTCTTCTTGATGTGGGGTCCACTTCTCACCGTGTCCTCTTCTCCACCTTCGTCCAAACCACAGTCACTCGCTGGGCCACTGCCACGGCCCCCCCGGCACCCTGCCTCCTTGCTGGTGCTCGTCATTCTCCTGTCTGCGTCGGGGCCTTTGCACATGCTGTTCCCTCTGCAGAACACATCCTACCTCCCTCTCTGCTGGCCAGCTACCACCTACCCTTCAGGTCTCAGCTTCCCTTCATTCCCTGACTGCCGCATCCCACAGAGGCCACACCCCCATCATGGCTCTCACGACCCACATTCCTCCTTCCAGCCCTGTTCACAGGCGTGAACAACTTTTTCTTTGTAATGATCTCCCCTATGAGACGTTAGAGGTCCCTGAGTGGCACAAAGAGTTAAGTGCTCACTACTAGTCGAAAGGTTGGCAGTTCAAACACACCCAGAGGTGCCTCAGAAGACAGGCCTGGTGATCTGTTTCCAAACGGTCACAGCCTTGAAAACCCCTTGGAGCACAGTTCTACTCTGCACACATGGGGTCGCCATGAGTTGAAATCGACACAATGGCACCTAACAACAACAATTAGGCTTTAGGCTCCATGAGGGCAAGAACTATGGCTGCGTCGCTGGTGGCTCTGCGCCCAGCAGCCAGCACTCACCCCCGGCTCTAGTGCTCAACAAGTATGTATGAAATTAATTAGTCACTTTACTGAGCACACTGTGGGCCCGGCTTGGGACGTAAATAGGACAGACAAAGCCTCTGTCCCTAGGACTTTACAATCTCATCAAACATTAGAAGACAAATCAGAAAACATACACTTTCAGGTTAAGATCAGTGTTACAAGAAAAATAATCCAAGGTACACGGGAGAAACTTGACAAAAGCAACCTCAGCCAGGGATTAAGGTCAATGTCAACAGTGACGAGTCTGTTGAGGGCACGCACCCTTATATCGTGTGATAAGAATGGTGCTTTCCCTCCGTGGTCTTCCTCTCCCAAACCTGTGCTACTCCCATCTAATTATGAAACAACAAGTTCCAACAGAGCAATTCCGATTGTCCAAACTGATCAATTCCAATAGAGCAATTCCGATTGTCCAAACTGATCAATTCCAATAGAGCAATTCCGATTGTCCAA
>NW_004444005.1:6125885-6126181 GCF_000243295.1 Trichechus manatus latirostris | reverse complement strand
GTCCAAACTGATCAATTCCAATAGAGCAATTCCGATTGTCCAAACTGATCAATTCCAATAGAGCAATTCCGATTGTCCAAACTGATCAATTCCAACAGAGGAATTCCAATTGTCCAAACTGATCAATTCCAACAGAGGAATTCCAGTCGTACAAACAGATCAATTCCAACAGAGGAATTCCAGTCGTCCAAACAGATCAGTTCCAACAGAGGAATTCCAATCGTACAAACAGATCAATTCCAACAGAGGAATTCCAATCGTACAAACAGACCAACTCCAACAGAGGAATTCCAATC
>NW_004444005.1:6086639-6125727 GCF_000243295.1 Trichechus manatus latirostris | reverse complement strand
AGAGGAATTCCAATGGTCCAAACAGACCAACTCCAATAGAGGAATTCCAATCGTCCAAACAGACAAATTCCAATAGAGGAATTCCAATCGTCCAAACAGACCAACTCCAATAGAGGAATTCCAATCGTCCAAACAGACCAACTCCAACAGAGGAGAATCCCCCAAAATGCCTGAGCAGTCCTCATCAAAACGGCCAAGGCCAACACAAACAAGAAGTCTGAGAAACTGTCACAGCCAAGAGGAGCCTCAGGAGACATAACGACTACCTGTAACGTGGTGTCCTCCCAGCTCGCCCTACTGACCACCTGCAGACCCCCTGTTCGAGCACCCCTCCCTCCTCCTGACCACTCGGCCCTCACTGACCTCCCCCTTGCTGATCCTTACCTTCTCTAATCAGCCACCCACATTTTAAGCTGCCATCAGGGTCTAGTCTTTCACCCCTAGCCAGGCTGAGAGCTCCCTGAGGACAGGGATGGAGCCTGCCTCTACCTCCCTATAAGAACGGCGTGGCGGGGGCCTCTTCCTCCTCTAACTTCACAAGGAGGTAAGAGAAGCAAGATCAACAGCCCAAGGCTGATCCCTATGAGATGGAGGTCAGACATACCTCCACCCTCCAACCTTTTTACCAATTCTGACACCAGCCGTCCCTCCCGTGGCACTCTCTACTTCTCTGCTGGGTTTGCTAATTCATTGCAATGGCCACACAGAGCTCCCGGACAATACTTATGATTGTGGGGTTTATTAAGGAAGTAACAGGTTACAATTCAGGTTCAGGAACACTCAGGATACAGTTCTTCCATCAGGACAGCCCCTTCTCAGCCATGCCTGCAGGCAGGTCTCTCCCAGACCCCTCGGCCTGGCCTCTGCCCTGCTCAGGCAAATGTTACAAAGCTCGGTTAGCTTTGCAGATAAGTACCCAGAGGTACCCTACTCTGCCTGTAAGCTTTGGCCTGAAGATGCTCAGCTCTAGCTCCATGGGTCGGCAAACCTAGCTCCACCAAGTGCCTGGAGGCACCCTACTCCACTAGCAAGTCTCCTGCCCAAAGGTAAAGGTGCTCAGCTTTCTCAATCCATGGGCTGGGAAGCCCACCACACCATCTCCTGCAGGTCTCCTGCCTACGTTGCCGCAGTTTCTCTGCCAGCGTTTCTCAATGTCTTCGGTGTTACAGCTCCCTCTCTTGGTCTCCTGGTTCCAGGAACTTCTCAGCATAGGAATCCTGGGTCTATGTTCCACTCCTGACTCTTCTTTCTTAATGGTGGTGAGATCTTCCCTTCCCACCTCTGGGATGGCTCATTTTAAGCCCACCAGGATGGCAAAACTGATCAATCACCTCGTTAGGGTTCCATACACCTTATTTGCATTATTAGCAAGCTATCCAGTCTCCCTGGTGGGCCACAAGTACCTTGTTTGCATAGTCCCACCCAGTCATTTGGTGGGTGTTACAAAGACTATGACTAACCAAAACAAACCAAACCTGTTACCCTTGAGTAGACTGCGACTCATAGAGACCCTATAGTGACCCTATAGGACAGAGCAGAACTGCCCCATAGGGTTTCCGAGGAGTGGCTGGTGGATTCGAACTGCCGACCTTTAGGTTAGCAGCCAAGCTCTTTAACCACTATGCCACCAGGGATCCAAGACTATAACTAAAAGGGCCATATTAAGAAATTTACTGCATCGCACACCCCACAGCGTCCTGCAAAGCCCTCAGCCCAGGAGACGCCATAAATACTAGCCAAACAACTACTAACAATGTTTCCTAACGTCTGTTATAATTTTGAGGTGACAGCTTTAAAACAGCGTGGTAGGCAGTACTCTCGGATGTCACCCAAGATCCTCGACCCCCTGATGTACCAAAACCATTGCTGTTGAGTCTGTTCTGACTCATAGCAACCCTACAGGACAGAGTTGAACTCCCTCATAGGTTTTCCAAGGCTGTAATCTTTACAAATGCAAATTGCCACATCTCCCACAGAGCGGCTGGTAGGTTCGAACCACCGACCTTTTGGTTAGCAGTTGAGCACGTAACCACTGCACACCAAAACTTCTTCCCTGGTATACACGCCCTGTATAATCCCCAGAACTGTGAATGTGATTGGACTTCACTCCTGCGATTGGGGTATGTTGTACAGCACAGCTAACTTTAACAAGAAGAGATTATCCAGGTGGGCCTGACCAAATCACATAAGCCTTTCAGTCTGGGTCTAGAAGGCAGAAACTCAGACGTGAAGGCAATTAGAAGCATGACATGAATTCCATGCAAGGCAGATTCTCCACTGCAGGCTTTGAAGATGGAGGGGCCCACATGGAAAGGAATGTGGGTGGCCTCCTGTAGCTGAGAATTGCTCTGACTGACAACCAATAGGGAACCAATAACCTCAGTCCTACAATTGCCAGGAACTGGATTCTGCCAACAACCTGAATGAGCTTGGAAGCATATTCTTCCAGAGCCTCCAGAAGGAATGCAGCCTGGATGACACCTTGATTTCAGCCTTCTGAGACCCCAAGAGAGCCAGCCACGCTGTGCCCAGACTTCTCACCTGCAGAACTGTGAGTGAATCAGTAGGTGGTGTTTTAAGCCACTACACTGATAGTTACTCAGCAAAAGAAAACTCAAACAAACAGCCTCCAGCCATCACAAATTCCAAGGGTCAGCCTCATATGCAAATAACACTACGACATTATTAAAAACACACAGTGTGGTACCAAGACCATGTGCCAGCAGACTTTTAGCTGTGTGACCTTGAGTCCATCACTTAACTACTCTGGGCCTCAGAGTCTTCATTTTAAAAGGCTGACTGGGTAGACTGTGTGATGCAGAAATCCCAGTTCTAGGAGTGCACCCCAAGGTACTAGACCAAATGTGTCCCTCCAATCACTCTCCTTCTTGCTCACTAAGCTCCCAGCCATGCTGGTCTCCTCAATGGCCCTTAAACCTGCCAAGTATACACATACCACAGGACCTTTGCACCTGCTGTTGCTTCTGCTGGGCATGCTCCTCCCCCACACTGACAGGGTCACACCCTCGAGTCATGTAGGTCTCTGCTCAAATGCTCCCTCCCTGGCCACTCTACCTAAAACCGGAGACCACCTTGCCTCTTGCTTTAGTTTTCTTCGAAGCACTCACTGCCATCCGATCACATATTCACTTGCCCTTGTCACGTCTGTCTCCCCAGCTGGACTGTCAGCTCTGCCCAGTGTTTTTTTTTTTTGTACAATGCTGTATCCGCAGGGGCTAAAACAGGAACAGACAGAGAGAAGGTGCTTGAACAAACTGCACAACCGCCCACAGAGGCAGGCAGAGCCTTCTAGAAGGGTCTCCCAGGCACGTAGCCATCTGCTTCCAGGGGCTGCCTTGCCCAGAGCACAGTCCTGTTCGAAACACCGCAAGAGAAATTGTCTCTGCCATGAAGAAATTACAACTTAAAAAATCCCGTCTGGTTCTCTGACCTGGTCAAAACCCAAACCCAAAGACAAACGAAAAGGGGGTTAAAATCAGCCTCCAAGCAACACGCCACAGGGGTCATCACTCGGGGAGCAAAAGCAATTCCCCTCCCAATTTCAGCGCCGCCGCCACAGAGGGACCACCACTTCCTGGGACCACAAATCACCCTTGTAATTGTTCTTCCCGGGCCATGCGTCTTAATCCTCTGCCCCACAAAAGGCTTTTTAAAGAGAGTCTGATAATTATTTTTAGGGACATACTCATTTCCCAGCCCTGAATCCTGTGGGCAAGTGTCTAGGACATCTATTAATTACACCCTGGGTGCCGTTCTGCGAGCTTGCTTTGACCAGAATAAAAAATCACTTTTCCTTTAGTTCTCTCTGAATCATAATCAAGATCTGCAGCCTGTCTCGCCCAGAGCGATGACAGTTAGTTACGTTTTAATCACTTCCAAACCGAGTCACGGCTGCTTATTCCAAGGAGGATACCGGTTTCTTGCAGGAGGCGGAGGGCGCCAGGATGGAGGGCGGAGGGCAGCGCGCAGGGGATCCACGTGGCTCCCGCGGTCCGGTCTTCAACCCGCAGGGTCAGCTCCCCGCAGACGATCCTCTTCAAGGGGCACAAGTGAAGCCAGCAGGAAGTGAAAACCAGGCAGCAGCCTGTTCAGTAAGCTGGGAACTGAGATGGGGAATCTGCTGTTGGAGAGAAACGTGGGCCCAGTGACAACAGCCAATGACCTTTAGACTGAGGTGCTCACGAAGTGTGGCGGCCTTTGGCTGGCTGCTTATTCTGAAAGTGTGAACACGGTCATTCCCTCTTTTGAAAACCATTAAAAAATAAAGCAATCTGGGCCACGATAGATGGACCCCGATAGAAGGGGAGAAAAAATGTGGAACAGCACCTTAAATTTCAAACAAACAAACAAAACCAGACCTACTGGGCTGGCTGACACTGGAGGACTCCCTGAGACTACTGCCCTGAGATAGTCTTCAAACCATAAACCAAAACTAACCCCTGAGGTCACCTTATAGGTAAATAACAAACTGGCCCCCAAAACAATGAATATCACCCGTAAGTACCGTGCTCCTTTAAAAAAATCACCTATATGAGACCAAACGGTCACCAATTACTTTAAAACAAAGGTAAGAATGTAAGGGGGCAGGGAAACTAGATTAATGGACACAGAACACCCAGCACAGAAATATGAGAATGTTCACGCATCGTGAAGGTAGAGTGTAACCAGTGCCACTGAACAGCCTGTGAAGACATTGTGGAAAGGAAACCTAAACGGCTGTGTAAACCTTCACCAAGAATACAATACATACTATGAAAACTAACTAAATAAATTATGTCATCTACTAAGCACCAGCTGTGTGGCCATAGTGATGTTTACCCCGTGAGCAACTCAGGTTGCTCCTGGAGCACCCATCACCCATCTGTCAGTTTGTTGTACTGGGGTGGCTTGCATGTTGCTGTGATGCTGGAAGCTATGCCACTGGTATTTCAAATACAAGTAGGATCACCCATGGTGGGCAGGTTTCAGTGGAGCTTCCAGACTGAGACAGACTAAGATGGAAGAACTGGCGATCTACTTCCAAAAAAGATTGGCCAGTGAAAACCCTACGAATAGCAGCAAATCATTGTCTGATATAGTGCCAGAAGATGAGCCCCTCAGGTTGGAAGGCACTCAAAAGATGATCAGGGAAGATCTGCCTCCTCAAAGGAGAGTCGACCTTAATGATGAGGATGGAGTCAAGCTTTCGGGACCTTCATTTGCTGAAGTGGCATGACAAAAAGGAGAAGCAATAGCTGCAAACATCCATTAATAATTGGAACGTGGAATGTACGAAGTATGAATCTGGAAAATTGGAAGTCATCAAAAATGAAATAGAACACATCAAGATCAATGTCCTAGGCATTAAAGAGCTGAAGTGGACTGGTATTGGCCATTTTGAATCAATCATACAGTCTACTTCGTCGGGAGTGACAAATTGAAGAGGTACAGCATCAAATTCATCATCAAAAAGAACATTTCAAGATCTATCCTGACGTACAACACTGTCAGTGATAGCAAAATATCCATACACCTACAAGGAAGACCAGTTAATACAATTATTATTCAAATATTATTTTGCTGAAAATCATTCAAAAGCAGTCACAGCAGTACATCAACAGGAACTGCCAGAAATTCAAGCCAGATTCAGAAGAGAACGTGGAATCAGGGATATCACTGCTGATGTCAGATGGATCCTGGCTGAAAGCAGAGAATACCAGAAAGATGTTTACCTGGGTTTTATTGACTATGCTAAGGCATTTGACTGTAGGGATCATAACAAATAATGGATAACACTGTGAAGAATGGGAATTCCAGAACACTTAATTGTGCTCATGAGGAACCCATGCATAGACCAAGAAGCAGTTGTTCGAACAGAATGGGGGTACTGTGTGGTTTAAAGTCAGGAAAGGTGTGCAGCAGGGTTGTATCCTTTCACCATACCTGTTCAGTCTGTATGCTAAGCAAATAATCCAAGAAGCTGGAGTGTATGAACAGGAATGGGGCGTCAGGATTGGAGGAAGACTCATTAACAACGTGCTGTATCCCAGGGCCCTGGTTAAACATTTGGCTGCTAACCAAAAGGCTGGCAGTTCGAATCCATCAGCTGCTCCCTGGAAACCCTATGGGGCAGTTCTACTCTGTTGTATAGGGTCGCTATGAGTTAGAATTGACTCAGTGGCAAGGGGTTTGGTTTTTTGGTTTTGTTTTTATTTTTTTTTTTGGTATATGCAGATGACACAACCTTGCTTGCTGAAAGGGAGGAGGACTTGAAGAAGCACTTACTGATGAAGATCAAAGACCACAGCCTTCAGTATGAACTACACCTCAACATAAAGAAAACAAAAATCCTCACAACTGGACCAATAAGCAACATCGTGATAAACGGAGAAAAGATTGAAGTTGTCAAGGATTTCATTTTACTTGGATCTACAATCAACACCCATGAAAGCAGCAGTCAAGAAATCAAAAGACGCATTGCATTGGGCATATCTGCTGCAAAAGACCTCTTTAAACTGTTAAAAAGCAAAGATGTCACTTTAAAGACTAAGGTGTGCCTGACCCAAGCCATGGTGTTTTCAATTGCCTCATATGCGTACGAAAGATAGGCAATGAATAAGGAAGATCAAAGAATTGATGCCTTCGAGTTATGGTGTTGACGAAGAATATTCAGTATACCATGGACTGCCAGAAGAACGAACAAATCTGTCTTGGAAGAAGTACAACCAGAATGCTCCTTAGACGTGAGGATGATGAGGCTTCATCTCACATACTTTGGACAGGTAATCAGGAGGGACCAGTCCCTGGAGAAGGACATCATGCTTGGTAAAGTACAGGGTCATCGAAAAAGAGGAAGACCCTCAATGAGATGGATTGACACAGTGGCTGCAACAATGGGCTCAAACAGAACAATGATTGTGAGGATGGCACAGGACCGGGCAGTGTTTTATTCTGTTGTACACGGGGTCCCTATGAGTCGGAACTGACTCGACGGCACCAAACAACAACACCAACAACATACACATATGCACTTTCTTTAAGCTCCAGCACTCTCGGGTAGTTCTGATACGAATCCTGATGTCCGTGCTGTTGACCCAAGCCCCTGACTCCACCACTCACGTATCCCGGTCAAATCAGCACCAGGATGTGTTGGTGTTGCCAGGCACTGGGACACAGGTGCATTAAAGGATATCAGTCCCTGACCACATGGGGGTTACACTCTAGTGGGGGGAAACACCAAAGACAAATGAGCAGCAGCAAGTCCCGGAAAGAAAAATTAACTACGGTAAGAGGCAGAGTGATGAGTTGGAGGGAAGGGCCCAAGGACACGTCACAGAAGGGGAAACATCAACAGAAAAGAAGTGGGAGAAGCGTGTTCCCAGCAGAGTGGACTGTAGGTGCAAAGGCCAGGTGTGTAGCCAAGATTTAACCTCACTCAAAGATGAGTCCCCTGTGGAGCACAGTTCTACTCTGACACACAGGGGGTTGCCATGAGTCAGAGTCGACTTGACAGCAACTGGTTTTAAAGAGAGGTCTGGCCTCTGACCCCAGGTCCTGGGAGGTGATTAAACCCTTGGAATGTGCTATCTGATACAGGTGTCTTTGTTTACTTGCGTGTCTTATATGTGATTTAAGGTGGGCGCTTTAGGCTGCAGACCAAAATCAGCCACATGAACAATCAACCATATCTACACGATTGTTGTTGGTGTTGTTAGTTGCCACTGAGTCAGCTCTGATTCATGACGTGATAGAGCCCTAATAAAGGCTCTGGATACTGAGGTTCAGCTGAGCTTCCCTGATTGGCAATACACCATACATGTGGTCACACATCAATGTCAGGAAAGTAACACTCTCCATGACTCCAGAGAGAGAGGACGGCTCGAAGCTCCACCTCTGGAACCCTCCTAACTCTGCCCTAGGCACCTTTTCCCTTGGCTGATTTTAATCTGTGTCCTTTCACTGTAATAAACAGTAATTGTGAGTATAATAGTTTTCTGTGAATTCTTAGTCTTTCTGGTGAATTATCAAACCTAAGAGTGGTCATGGGGACCCTGGACCTGCGACTGGTGTCAGAAGTGGGATGGTTTTGTGGAAACTGTTTCCTCTGGCTTCACACAGGGCAGGCACCTGCATAGCCTGTTCAGGGGACAGCAAGGAGGCCAGGTGGCTGCAGCACAGTGGGTGAGGAGGGAGGCAGGAATGATGCTGGGAGGGTTGCTGGGACCAGAGCATGTGTGAGGGGCACCCCACTCAGCAGTGCACCCAGGACATGCCGCAGTGCTGGCCTCCAGCTCTGGCAGCAGCTGGCAAGTGGCCCTCCACACTCACCTCATAACTGCACATGTTCACTGCTCGGGCCTTGGGACCAAGCCAGGAAAAGCGGGTGCTGAGAATCCACAATACCTCACTTAGAGTACACCCTGGCCTCGCACTCAGCTCCCAGATGCCTGATAAACAGGAATAAAGCACAGCCAAAGCTGAGCACAGGCAACTCACAGGCCACCACTCCTACACTTCTCTGTTTTAAACAGGCAGTCATTCCTGAAAACTAATATTTCGTGTGCATCCCCTCGAGGCCACCACCATGGCTAGTAACAAGGCACAGCCAGCCACGGGGATGCTGCTCCCGTTTTCTGTGTTTATATCTAATTTGTAAAACGCTGGATCAAGAGTGAAAACGAAGTTGCCAGCCTGCCTTGAGATACAACCTGCAGTCGGAGAGCAGGTGGAAGCTTCTGGAAATTTTCCGTCTCTGGGCACACATGCTCCAGGTTGGTGGACGGCTGTAAAAGCAGACTTGTAAATATCTGGTCACTGGTCCCTCCAGCAGCAAGAAAGCTGCTTCAGGTAACTAGGCCCACCTTGCCCGGCCCAAGAGGACAGGTGATTCATCAGCTCAGGTGAGGGAGGCAGCAGTTTCGGGGTGGGAGATATCTCAGCCTGGGGTATTAGTTTCCCGTGACTGTGATAACAAATGACCACAAACTTGGTGGCTTAAAACAACACAAATTTATTCTCTTGCAGTCCTGGAGGCCAGAAGTGGTTGGGTGGTGCAGGTTAATGCACTGGGCTGTTATCCACAAGGTTGGAGGTTCCAGTCTACCCAGAGGTGCCTCTGAAGAAAGGCTGGCGATCTACTTGCAAAAAATCAGCCACTGAAAACCCTATGGAGCATAGTTCTCAGTTCTACTCTGATGTACACGGGTTTGCCATGAGTCACGGTCTACTCACTGGCAACTGTGGTTTTTTTGTTTTGTTTTGTTTTGTTTTTTCAGGTCATTTAAATTGCTAAGAATCAACATTTTGGGGTGGGGCATATAAAGCCAACATTTTCAATAGAAGTTTTAAAACGGATATGACTTGCAAATGGTTTTATTTATCCCGAATTAGCCCTCGTAAAAATGCAGCTGTGCACCCGGCCACGGGCCCATCAGTGGTGGTTAGGGGTGAGGAACTTTCAGAAAAGCACCTTTAATAGAAAACACCAGTTTCTGAGACACACCGTCATAAACAACATTTCAAGGTGCCCCCCCCCCCCCCCCGTAGCACCTGAGTGTGTCAAGGACTTTAGAGGGGAAGCATTTCCAGGGCTGCCTGCTCTGAGCTCACTCTGGGGCTAATAGGGTAAGGCTTTAAGCTTAGAGGACAGTGCTGTCAGAACCCAGATCCTTCCCCCTTTAGGAGATTAGCTTTTGAAGCCCTATTGTGGTTGAGATCAGAGCGATCAGAACTACAGTCCATGCTCAGACACGAACAAGCGCTACAAAGAGAGCCTCCCCCCAACGCCAGAGCTTGGAAACGTCTCTAGAAATGCAAAGAAGCTGCGGCACCATCAGCCCAGGCTCTTCTTTTTTTTTCTTTTCTTTTGGCGAAAATAGACAGTCATACACCATTTCAACAATTCTACATGTACAGCTCAGTGGCATTGATGACATTCTTCAAGTTGTGCAAACATTCCCACCATCCATCTCCCCACTGTTCCACTACCATTGACATAAACTCGCTTCCCCCTAAGCTTCTCGTCTAACCTTTCAAGTTGCTGTTGTCAACTTGATCTCACAAAGACAATTCTTTAAAAGAGCACAATGCTCATAGCAGACATACCTTCCTTATTAAGATAAATTGTTTTTTGGTTCAAAGAAGACTTCAGGGGATAGTTTGCTTCCTTCACTCTGGGGAGCAACGTGGCCATCTTTCTGAGCCAGCTGGTAGTCACACATTCAGTCACTGCGGAAACTGACCATCTACCAGCACAGACAGCACCTGATGGTTCCTCAACCAGAACGGCCAGGGTGGTCACGTATATCTGCTTTTGAGAACTGCCTCTGAATCCAAACCTCCCACTGTGCTTCAGAATGAGTATAAACCCCATCTGCAAAGTGCTGCTATATTTCATTCCAGCTGCTTGTTCCAAATCCTAATGCCTCCCCTCCTGCAGAGCTGTGTCCAGCAGGGAGTTTAAGACAAGGGTTTTAAAGGCCTTGGGTTGAGCCAGGCACGTGGCAGGTGCCCAGTGCTATGAGCTGGATCTTCTGTCTAGTTCTGTCCAACCACCTCTGCAAGCTACACGACCTCCACTTCTTCTAACCCAGCATTAACGTCCTGTCTTAGCTTCCCAGGGCTGCCATAACAAAATACTGCAAACTGGGTGGCTTACCGTCATGGATTGAATTATGTCCCCCAGAAAAGTGTGTGTATCAATTTGTCTGGGCCATGATTCGCTGGATTGTGTGGTTGTCCTCCGTTTTGTGACTGTAATTTTATGTTAAAGAGGATTAGGGTGGGATTGTAACACCCTTACTAAGGTCACATCCCTGGTCCAATGTAAAGGGAGTTTTCCTGGGGTGTGGCCTGCACCACCTTTTATCTTACAAGAGATAAAAGGAAAGGGAAGCGTGCAGAGAGTAGGGGACCTCATACCACCAACAGCAGTGCTGGGAGCAGAGCGCATCCTTTGTACGCGGAGTCCCTGAGCAGAGAAGCTCCCAGTCCAGGGGAACACTGAGGAGAAGGCCAACAGAGAGGGAAAGGCTTCCCCTGGAGCTGATGCCCTGAATTTGGACTTTTAGCCTACTTTACCGTGAAGAAATAAATTTCTCTTTTTAAAGCCATCCACTTGTGGTACTTCTGTTATAGCAGCACTAGATGACTAATACACTTATAAAAACAGAAGTACAGTTCTGGAAGCTAGGAGTTTGAATGCAGGGTGTCAGCAGGGCCACGCTCTCTCCAAATGCTCTAGGGGGTGACCCTTCCTTGTCTCTCCCACCTTCTGGTGGTCCCAGGCGTTCCTTGGCTTGCAGCTGTAGCATAACTCCATCATCACATTGCCATCTTCCCTCTGACTGCCTCTCTGGGTCTCTTCTCTTTTATAAGAACAGCACTCACACTGGATTAGGACCCACCCGACTCCGATATGACCTCATGTTAACTGACATCGTCAAAGACCCTATTTCCAAACAAGGTCATGTTCGCAGGTACCAGGAGTTAGAACTTCAACATAAATTTTGGGGGGACACAACTCAATCCATAGCATGTCCCTTTCACAAGCCCTTTTGCATCCAGGAGCCCTGAACCCCAAACAGCCAAAACTGCACCCCAAGAGGCACATTCCAACCGAGACCAGTCTCCCTACCTTGACTAGTTCCTTGAACTTGGGGTCTTCCTTGGAGGTGGGGTCGATCATCGTGCGCTCTTCGTTCTCCTCTGCCAAGGAACAGAAGGGAGTCCCAGTTAGCGTCGGTGGGGTGGACAGAGATGTGGGGCAGCTCTACTTGCCTCGCATGAAAGGACGGGCAATGGATAGAGAAGCAGAAACACAGTCATCTTCTCTGTAAGGAAAGACTCGGCCCTGTGTCGGTCATGCATCAAACCACCCAGCAAGGGGGAGCCCCTGACAACAGGGAACTGCCTTCTGGAAGATGGATGGACCATCCTCAAGCCTTCACCTCTTCCCTTAAGAGGGATCGAGTCAGACTTCATCATTCTGCCAGGCCTCACCCTCCCTGACTCCACTCAGCAGCTCTCCCACACAGCTCCCACTTTTGGGGAGGAATGATAAGAGAGGGCTGCATTCAAAAGGCCTAAAAAGCGTTCCCTGCTCAGAATCTGATGTGTGGGCAAAGCTTCGTACACCATGACGTTCCTTGCAGCCATTTTATTTTAATAATTTATTTTATTTTTTTGTTGTTTTTGAGAATATACACAGCAAAATATACACCAATTCAACAATTTCTACATGTACAATTCAGTACGATTGATCACATTCTTCACATTGTGCAACCATTCTCATCCTCCTTTTCCAAATTACTCCTCCATCGTTAATCTAACTCACTGCCCCCTAAGCGTCCTATCTAATCTTTCGAGTTGCCGTTGTCAATTTGATCCCATATAGAGATAGTTCTTTAAAAGAGCACAATGTTCAAGGAAGACATTCTTTACTAGTTAAGCTAAACTACTGTTTGGTTTTTAGAAGACTTCAGGGGATATTTTTGGTTTAAGGTCTAAAGATTATCTCAGGGCAATAGTTTGAGGGATTCACTCAGCCTCAATGGCTCCAGAAATTCTGGACTCCATGAGAATTTGAAATTCTGTTCTGCATTTTCTCCCTTTTGATCAGGATTCTTCTACAGAATCTTTAATCAAAATGTTCAGTCAGTAATGGTAGCTGGGCACCATCTAGTTCTGGTCTCATGGCAAAGGAGGCAGTTGTTCATGGAGGCCATTAGCCACACATTCCATATCCTCCTCCTATTCCTGACTCTCCTGCTTCCTCTGTTGTTCCAGGCAAATAGGGACCAATTGTTGTGCCTTGGATGGCAGCTTGCAAGCTTTCAAGACCCCAGGCACTATGCAATGAACCAGGAGGCAAAACAGAAGCACTAAATACGTCATTAGGCTAACTGGGATGTCCGATGAAACCATGACCCTAACCCTCCAAACTAAGCTGTCTTAGCTTCCTACTAGGCTGCCATAACAAAATGCCAAAACTGGGTGGCTTATAAGAACCAAAATGTATTGTCTCACAGTTCTGGAGGCTAGGAGTTCAAATTCAGGATGTTGGCAAGGTTATGCTCTCTCTGAAAATTCAAGTGGAAGATCCTTCCTTGTCTCAACAAATCCCATGAGGTTGTACATAAACAGCCTCAGCAGCCCTGCAGCCACTATTAGTAAGAACTGGTGTGTTTATGACGAGATGGAAAATGTCTGATATGTTGAAGTGGAAAGAGTCAGTCCACATCTCCCATGAGGAGGGTTTGCTGTACGGAACCATGAGAACCCGGTGCAATGGAGACAAGCCCCAGCTCTCGAGGCAAAATGCCTGGGTTTGAATCCCAGTTCCCCACTTATGAGCTGAGAAGCCACAGGCACGTGATTTAGCTTCTCTATGCCTCAATGTCCTCATCTGTAAAATGGGGATAAGGGTCACTGGCAGGGGAAATGAATGAGTGGAAACGTGAAGTGGATTCTCAATGTTAACTATGAGTATTCCTTTTGAGGCTAAATGAGATTAAATATATTCAAAAGGGACTTTATGAAGAGTATACATACCCATTGCCATCAAGTCAATTCCGACTCATAGAGACCCTAAAGGACAGAGTAGAACTGCCCAACAGGATTTCCAAGGAGTGGCTGGAGGATATGAACTGCCAACCTTTCGGTTAGCAGCCCAACACTTAACCACTGCACCACTACAGCTCCTATAAAGAGTATAGCACTGTACAACTATTCCCCAAATTCATTTAATTCTAATGAATTCTCACTATTTCTTTGCTTAAAGACTCTACCTTGGGGATCCTGCTGGGAGTGCTCCCAAACCCGCTGACAGTGAGCTCAGAAACGCAACGAGATGCTGTGGATTGCAGAAAGTGCTCCCGTGAGTGCCAGGATATAAGTGTCGCTGCCCCAGGAACCCTGGGTGCACCCACCTTTGGGTGCTGGCCTGGCCAGCCCTTACCAAGGTCACTCAAGCCTCAGCAGCCAGTGATCCTTATGGAGCCAACCACAGGTGGCCGACTTACCCCCAAAGAGAAGCTATTGCAGAAAGATAATGTGATGGTTAATGTTGTATGTCACCTTGGCTAGGCTGATTCTCAGTGGTTTGGCAAACACAATGTAATCACCTTCCATTTTGTGATCTGATATGAGCCCCCAATCAATTGAAAGGGGAGTTTCCTTGGGGATGTGGCCTGCCTCCAGTATATACATGGATGTTCTGGCAAAGCTCCATCTTTCTTGACCCTGCACTCCTCTTGTCTCCTGACCTCCAGTTCCTGGGACATACGCCTAAAGAAGTCTCTAGGTTATCCCCTGACCTGTAGATCTTGGATTCACCAAGCCCCACAATCCCATGAGCCAGAAGAAGCCTCCAGTCTGCCACCTGACTGCATATTGTGGGTTCATCAGGCCCTGCAACCCCGTGAGCCAGGAGAGGTCTTCAGCCTGTCACCTGACCCATGGATTTGGGACTTGCCAGCCCCCACAATTGCGTGAGCCATTTCCTTGAAGTAAATGTCTCTATATACGTTTACATATGCTTCACTGGTTTTGCTCCACAAGAAAACCCAGACCAAGACAGACAGTAAGTGGAAGAAGGTGAGGGTCCAAGGAAGGGGATGTTCAAGATGTTATATACAAAGTAAGAGCCTGGCATAACGTCTAAGATAAATCTCCTATTTCCCAGAGCTTCTGTTGGTCTAAATTAGTGGTTCTAGCTAGGAGCAGTTAGGCACCCCAGACAACATTTGGCAATGTCTGCAGACATTCTGGAGTCCCTGGGTGGGGCAAATGGTTAGCAGTTAGCACGCTCAGCTGCTAGCTGAAAGGTTGGCAAAAAATCAGCCGCTAAAAATACCACAGAGCACGGTTCTACTCTGACACGTGCGGGGTCGCCATGAGCTGGAGTTGACTCGATGGCAACTGGTTTTGGTAGCTTTTTTTTGGAGACATTTTGGTGGTCACAACTCAGGGGAGCAGCTGGTGGATTTGAACTGCTGACGACCTAAGGGCATCAAGAGAGTGGAGTCCCGGGATGCCATCAAATATCCTACGATGCACAGGACAGCTGTCCCCACCCTAGAGAACTAAACCAGAAAACACAAATCAGTTGCCCTTGAGTCGACTCCGACCATGGCGACCCCACGTGTGTCAGAGTAGAGCTGTTCACCACAGGGTTTTCAGTGGATGCTTTTTGCAAATAGATGGCTAGATCTTTCTTCCAATGCACCTCTGGGTGGACTTGAACCTCCAACCTCTCAGTCAGCAGCCAAGCATGTTAACTGTTGGCAACACCCAGAGACTCCACTAAAGAATTACCTGGCCCCAAATGTCAATAGTGCTGAGGGTTGAGACACCCTGCTGTAAAGTCCATTAACCACAGGAGGTCAACTTCCAAACCCTGGAGGGGCTCACCAAGGAACGGCTGCCTGGAAAACAACTTCAGTTGGACTAAAAACAATCAACGACAACAATAAAGAGTTACAGTCTTCCAAGAGGAATGAAATAAGCTTCCAAAGACCCAATGGAACCTCGGAGCATGGCCAGTACTTGATTTGGGGTCGGCCAGGGTGGACCTGTGTCTGTGTTTCCTCTCCGCAGCCTCTTGCTGGCCTGGCCTTGGGGTGGAAACCACAAGAAAGGGATCAACTGGGACTTCCCTTTGAACCAGGGTTTGGAAATTAATGGAATGTTCCAGAAAGGCCTTCCAGATTGATCGGATCCAAAATACACTTTAAGGAAAATGTATCTGGTAGTCATCTCATTAGTGCTGGACTGTGACATGACTCCAAGGTAGTGGGTGTGGGAGGTCGTAGCCACTTGGCGGTCCTTCCTCCCACCCCCCGACCCCCCCAGCAAGATCCAGGCCTTGGAGCAACTCTAACCTACCCAGAAATAGGGGCAGAAACCTACAAGGGAAGCCTCACTTATTTCCTACAGAATTTTCTAAACATGACCTTAAGCTTGAGTGCCTGTACGCTCAAATGCCACCCAGTATGATGTCTGCTCAAAAGAGCACCGCTTGTCAGCCTCCCCAACACCGAGCTAATGCTGTGGATGCTTTACCATCTCGTGACAAGGAGCTGGAAGAACAAATAGTACCTAGCAGGGTATCTTCAGGGTGAATATCCACCGAGGCAGGGGACAGCGATGAGTTGATGGCATTTTTGCCTTCTTCCTGGAGGTCACTCACTGCCAAGCAAAAAGAGAAAGAAAAAACAGGTTAGCGCAAATAGAATACCGTGGCCTCACGTGTTGGCTGTGGAAACAGATGAAAATCAACTGCTGCTTTTTAAGCATTTAACAAACATTTCTAAATGGCGTGTTGCCCAGAAATAGTCCGAAGGAAAATGTTGTGAACTTAGAATACATCCTGCAATTCTTCCCGCTCTCCAAACGCCTCTCGATTCCCGCCAAGCCCTGCCAGTCTGCGTTCACTGCTCTTTGGAACACACGAGTAACAAATCAAAGCCTCCGGATGTCTCCAGATCTGCCTGAGGTTGCTGAGGCAAACAAAGCTTAGACCACAGCAACAGAGTCTGAAAACAGTGGAGGACTTCCTCCCCTTTGTTGTTATCCACAAGGTTTTCAAGTTGAAGTCGTCAAGGATTTCATTCTATTTGGATCCACAATCAATGCCCATGGAAGCAGCGGTCAAGAAATCAAACGATATATTGCATTGGGCAAATCTGCTGCAAAAGACCTCTTTAAAGTTCTAAAAAGCAAAGATGTCACTTTGATGACTAAGGCGTGCCCAACCCAAGCCATGGTCTTTTCAATTGCCTCATATGTATGTGAAAGCTGGACAATAAAAAAAGAAGACAGAAGAAGAATTGACACATTTGAAGTGGAGTGTTGGTGAAGGATACTGAATATTCTGTGGACTTCCAGAAGAACAAATCCGTCTTAGAAGAAATAAAACTGGAATTCTCCTTAGAAGTAAGGATGGCAAGACTTCATCTTGCTACTTTGTACATGTCATTAAGAAAGACCATCAGGAAAAACATGTCATCAGGAAAGCCATCTACTTGTGGTATATTTATGTTATGGCAACACTGGGTAACTAGAGGGCAGTAGAGGGTCAGTGAAAACAAGAACAGCCCTCAATGAGATGGACTCAATAATGGGCTCAATAACTGAGCCCCCAGTAATAGGCTCCAACATATCAAAGATCAAGAAGATGGTACAGGACCAAGCAACTTTTTGTTCTGTTATACAGAAGGTCGCCAGGAGTCGGAGCTGACTCAACAGCAACTAACAACCCCTCCCCCCCTCCCGTTCCCTCCCCTGGAGAGCTTCGTCCTACACATTGGACGTGAGATGCACACCTGACAAGTGTGCAAGTAAGTCCAGTCCTTGAACTGTCAATGACCACATTCATGAGGACAGAAATCAAACAAAGGGTAATACCCAGGGTTAGGACCATTGGAACATGCAACAGAATCTAAGAAAATGAACCCGGATGCTTAGAAGTGGATATACCATGACATTCTGTCTAGGGAGCACTCAATTGTACATAAATTGGGGCACAGAGAGTACTGAAAAGTTGTAGGGTTCAGCAAGATACATGATAGAAACATAATATGGACCCCATGGTAGCAGAAATGATTCCTGCCTACCTGAACAAAAGAGACGTGCCAAGAAAATGTCTTGAGTGCCATGGATCACATCAACCAGAGAGCAACAACAGCCCATGAAAATATCAGGGGTCTAACACTCTCACCCTTTTGACATGGTATTTCTTCTTAATGGCCTGTAGCCATTGTTTTCAGCCCCAGGTTCCACTGGATTCCAGGCTTCAGCCCCACAGATCAGATTCATTGCATGTAGGGTGGGGCTCAGCCCTCTGTTCCTTTTTACAGCCCTGGCTGAGAACCCCTGGGTCACCATCCCTGATCACAAGCTATAAAACCCGCCCTGACCATCACCAGTCTCCAGTGACGAGTGCTGAGCCCAGTCTGTTGAAGCATACTTGCTATGGATTGAACTCTGCCCCCTACAACAGTTTTCTTGAAGTCCTAACCCCTGAACCTGTGAATGTGACCTTGTTTGGAAATAGTTCTCATCTGTTATGTTAATCATGTCATACCGTAGTAGGGTGGGTCCTAAACCTAATCACTCCTGAGTTATGAAAAGAACAGAATAGACACAGAGACACACATACAAGGGAAGACACCAAGTGCAAAACCATCCAGAACCAAGGAATGCCTGGGGCTACCAGAAGCTGAAAGAGACAAGGAGGGACACTCTCCTAGAGCCAGTACCCTGATTTGGACTTCCAATCTCCAAAAACTGTGAGACAACACATTTCTGTTCCTGAAGCCCCCCACTTGTGGTATATTTCTGCTATGGCAACACTAGGTAACTGAGACAATCGTTACCCTCAATGCAACATTTTTGGAGGTGAAAACCTACTTCCTGTTTCAATACTGCAATCACCTCAAACCTGCAACACCTCAAATTCTGGGCACCTGGTCTCCAAGTAGCAGGTGATTAAGTAGCAAGGGGTTACAGCATGATGGCTTTGGAGCAGGTAGCCACCCTTGCTGACTGTGACCCCTGGGCAAGGCCCCTTAACCTCTCTGAGCCTGTCTCCCCACGTGTCACTTGGGATTAATAATGTCAAACATCAGGGCGCTTGGAAGAACTGAATGAGACTATGAATGCCAAGTCCCCAGCCTGGAGCCTGGCACACAGGGGACGGGGGTCTCTTGGTATAGTACCAGCTTTGGGGACGACCGTCCTCTGCCCATCACATAGATCGATGGCAGTAGAGCCCGGGACACACCTAGCATCCCAGTCTGAAAGCTGGCCCTGCCATTAGCTGTACGCACAGCTGACAGTGCGTGTCCTAGGAACACACCTTCTGCGCTACTCATCGTTTCATCCTCCGAACACTTAGCTTAACTCTGTGCAAGCAGCAGACACGTTAAATAACTGTGTAAATGATGAATACGTAGGTTTTTGAAACTCCTCTATCCCACCTCCCTAAAACATTCCAAAGAGTCCCCATGGGCCACTCAGGCCAGTTTAGAAATCAGAGGCCAAATTTCAGCTATGACTAAATAACTAGCCTCTAAGAGTATTTTAAACAACCAAGAACCTTAGAAGGCAGAAAAAGGAAGGAGGAAAAGGTGATTTTTACCAAAATCTTCATGTATACAACAACAACAAAAAACCCAGTTGCCATCAAGTCAGTTCTGATGTATGGTGACCCCACGTGTGTCAGAGTAGAAGTGTGCTCCATAGAGTTTTCAATGGCTGATTTTTCAGAAGTAGATAGCCAGCGCTTTCTTTCAAGCAGTCTCTGGGTGGGTTTGAACTACCAACCTTCCGGTTAGCAGCCGAGTGCTTAGCCAATTGCATCACCCAGGGGCTCCATGTATATAATAGCCTTGGTGAAAAAGGTGTCTTGGGAAAGTGGTGGACTCCCAAGTCCCATTTGCCTGGCTAACATCCCGTAAGAGGACAGGGGAGGCCTGGTGCTTCCCTCAGGTCAAGGCCATCGAGATGGTTGTGTTGACTAAATCAATCCAAGGAAGAACAAAAGACCACGTTCATACACACAAAGGGTGGTGCAGTTGGTTTCATGGCTCAGGTGAGCCAGGCAGGTATGTTTTGACAATGAACCCAGAACACCTGCCAGGAAGATGAAGAGTGCTTCACACACTAGGCACTTACCTAGACGCCAGCCACTCACCTAGACGCCAGACAGATGCCAGGCCCTGGTGGGGGGCGGAAAGGAGGCTGGGGAGATTGGGAGATGCTACCTACGGCCTTGACTTTAGAGACTCAATGGGAAGGAGAGGCGAACAATGCTTTCAAAGGATGGAAACTGGGTCACATAAAAACAAG
This sequence comes from Trichechus manatus latirostris, assembly GCF_000243295.1. Taxonomy (NCBI): domain Eukaryota; kingdom Metazoa; phylum Chordata; class Mammalia; order Sirenia; family Trichechidae; genus Trichechus; species Trichechus manatus. Next base: position 6,105,876 of record NW_004444005.1, on the reverse strand, counting down.
AGAAATTTCCACACCATCCTTGAACATCAAAGACAATACTAAACAGGGCTGGGATTGCACAACCTGAATAAATAGAAAGGCGCTCACTAAAGTAGGCCGGGCTCCCCAGTCGACAACACATTCCGAAGGGGTTGTTATGTATGAAACTGCGGGAAGCAAAGACAGAGACAAGGAGTGGGGAGGGGGACTGGGGGAGGGAGAAGGGGGAGGGGAGGGAGAAGAAGGAGAAGGGGAGGGAGAAGGAGGAGGGGAAGAAGGAGAAGGGGGAGGGGAGAGGGAAGAGGGGAGGAGAGAGAGGAGGGGGAGAAGGAGGAGGAAAGGGGGAGGGGGGAGGAGGGTGCAGCCCAGTTGACCACACAGCACACTGTTAAGAGCCCAGACCTGTGCCTGAGAGGTTCACCGGGCTGAGCCTCAGTGTGCCCGTCTGCAATGTGGGATGACAGCAATCACTCCCTCCCAGAGTTTAAATGAGATGGTGAGTGCTCAGCACCGGGCTCAGAGCATGCACTTTGCAAACAGAAGGATGAAAACTGCTGTGATACAGCTCCAAGAGAGGTACCACCAAGGGCTGCGGGGGACAGAGGGGCGGGGGCCCGCATCCCTGGGAGCACCAGGAAAGGCTGCCTGGAGGGGGCGGCAAGAGTCTGGAAAAGTGCGTTTGGGGTCTGTACAGAGCATGGGAAGCCAGGTTGGAGGGTATCACCTGAGGACCAACCTGGTGGCCACATGATTGTGATGCTGGACGGAGAGGGTTAGAGAGACGCCCCACTGGGCTTGCTGTTTCTGAAGCCTGGATCCTCTTCACCGAGGAGCCTTTCGTCCAGATCTGATTATGGTCTTCACAGGATCAGTCCGAATTCTGGAAGGAGGACGCCTCTTGAACCCGGGCTTCCTCCCGCGCTCACGCTGCCAGCTTAGCGGCTTCAGCTAATCCCAGGAATGTTTGGGGTTTTAAAGTACTGGTCCATTTGCCAGCAGACAAACACTTCAAAGATGCGAAATGCCGGCTGTGCTGAGTCACAGAGAACGGAGACTGATATGCTGGCTGGCAGGGCTGGCAAACCTCACGGGTGGCGTTTTGCCTGGGGGCCGATTTCATGAGACCGGTGATTATGGGAAACGTGGCCCCTGGTTTTCCTGAGTGCCTGCTGCCGATTTCAGAAGAGCGCCTCAGCCCACGCTAAACCCAGAATGGAACCTCATGTCAACCACTTGGGAACTGATGCCTACAAGTTGCCACTGGGCCAAACAGGTCACCTTCTGGCGCCACAAAGTAGAGACAGGGCTGGAAAAATAGCAGGAGGGTGAGTGGGAGAGAGGAGGCCAAGTTAGAAGAGAAACGTAAGGTGTGTCCCTTTGCTACAGCTTTGTCTCTTTAGGGATGGCCACTCCTCAGCTCAGCCAAGGTGGGGGTCTAGGAAAGAGCTGGGCAAGGGGGAGGAGCCTGAAATATGAGAGAGCACCCAGGAGGGCTTCCTGGAGGAGGAGGACCTTTTGTTTTTGTTTTTGTGTTTTAAGAAAAGCTGGAAATGTGGAGTGTGTGTGGAATCTCCCAATTAATAAATGTGGGCAAATAATTCAAATTCTGTGGGTCATCCAGGGGCCAGCAGTTTGCAACCTCTGGCTGCAGGGAACCAGTACCACCTGCAATCAAGGTGATTCCGACTCATGGCGACCCCATGTGTGTCAGAGTAGAACTGTGCTCCACAGGGTCTTCAGTGGCTGATTTTTCAGAAGCAGATCTCCAGGTCTTTCTCTCGAGGTGCCTTTGGGTGGATTAGGGTAGCAGCCGAGTGCTTAACCTTTTGTTCGTTTTGTACCACCTGGCCTATACTCCTGATTGTCCACGGGAAGGGGGCAGAAGACCACTAACATTTCCTGAGCACCTACTATGTGAAGGCACTTTCTATGTAGTTCACTCATTTACTCTCCTAACGAGTCTGTGGGGGAGAGGCTGGGCCCTGACCCATTAGATATGAAGCCACCGGGTTCACACCACCAGTGAGCCCCAGAGTCAGGACCAAATCTAGTTCTACCTGGTCTTGCCCCTTGCTGTGCCCAGCAAGTACCACCCGCAGTCGAGCCTCAGCTTACTGGCCACCTCCTCCAGGAAGCCCTCCTGAGTGCTCCCTCCTACCTCGAGTCACACATCCCTGCAACCAGCTTTTTCTGGACTGTCTCCCCGCACCAACGCTAACTCAGCTCCTGGCACACAGTGGGTCCTGAAGAACACGTGGGGAGGCAGCACAACAGTGGGCTGAGAACTCTGGAATCAGGATGGTGGTTTCAGATGCAGCTCTGCCATGAATAAGCTGAGTGATTTGGGGCAAGCCTCAGTTTCCATCTGGAAAATGCGGGTAAATACACCTAGAAGAGAGATTACAAAGCTAAAGGAGACGAGCTCTAGGTGAAGTCTGTGCTACTAACCAAAAAGTTGGCAGTTCAATCCCACCCAGCAGCAGCACCTTGGAAGAAAGTCCTGGTGATCTGCTTCCATAAAGATTATAGCCAACAAAACCCTACGAAGCACAGTTCTACTCTGTCACACTAGGGTCACCATGAGTTGGAATCAACTCAATGGCAACAGACTAGGTTTGGTTTGGATTTCGTGTCTGTTGAACAAATGAACAAACGCATGTTTCCAAAACCTACTCCCTTTCCATCGCTCCAGCAAAGATCAGCCAAGATTTTTTAAAGACTCTCTTGATTTGGAATTACAGGAGCATAAATAAAGGGAGCAAAAAGAATTAGAAGCCAAAACCTGGCCATTTTAAAACATTTCACCAAGTGTCTGCCATTAGACCTTGGCCCAAACGCACCGTTTCCGTCTTTGATTTTCTTTCCTTCTTTTTTAAATCTTTTTCTTTGTAGGGTTCCATTTCTTTCTTTATTTATACCCAGGCTCTTTCCAGAAAGGATTTTTGGCAACTTTTTTTTTCTTTCGACATTGTTCAGAAAATACACCTTTAAAAGGAGGCCTGGTTTATAGAGCAAGGTTATTGTAAGGAAAGCATTGATCTGAAAACACAAAAGCTTATTGGCTTCTTAGTCCACAAGGGGGACTGGGGCAGAAAGGGGGATCATGACCTACCCCCTGAGAAGACTGGGGTGCAGGACACTCTTGGAGGGATGCTGCCTGCGGGTGGTCTGGCCAAGGATGAAAAGGACGGTGGGGGCTGCGCTGCAGGGACTCAGGAAATGGTGAAGACTCTATTTTCCGACATTTTTCTAAATGTGTCATTTTAACACAGCAGAGACTCTTTGCCACCTATGGGGACTTTGTACACCACATACACACTTCCTGCTTTTCAGACAGAGCAAAAGAGCAGTGGAGAGATTTCAGCAGGATCAAAGAGAACCCCAACAAAAGTGCTGTGCTTCCGCAGACCCGCCATCAGAAGGAGGACTTGAAAATGGCAGGGCAGCTGCCTTAATTTTGGACACTTAATCAGCCCTTTTCAAGACACCGCCACTTGTAGTTACAATGGATCTTACTCAAAGAAACAGAGTGGGCTTCAGAGCTTCCAGGAAAACCAAGTTGACTCTGAAACACACATCCGGCCTCAGTTCTCACTCCACAGCCCGCTCCCAGCTGGGGAAGGGAAAAGCCCCGAGCCTGGAAATCAGGGATTGTTAGCCACCGTGTGTTCCTAGTCAGAACGCACAGAAATCTCTGTTAAATAAGGTCTTCCAGGCCTCCTCCGGGGAAATGAGAGCTTTCGATGAATTTCCAACTTCCATCTGCGCTCAGAGGGGTAGGTGCTTTGCAGAAGTTATAATTTATTGGAATTAAATTCATCAGCCATGAAGGTCTTCTTAACAGAGCAGTTCTTCTAAAAATAAAGACAGTTTTGCTTCATGGGAAGCGGTCACGGCTCAGTAGACTTCAAATAAGACCCAATAAGATCACAACAAGAACAGAGCAGCATCAGATCAACAGCTGGCGGGGAAGCGGGGAGGTGGAGGGTGCCACTGGGCCATCTTTTCTGACATCCAAAGACAAGGTGATGGGAATGCACTTCTTCTTATTGTTAGCTGCCATCGGGTTGATTCCAACACATGGCATCCCCGTGTGTGCAGAGTAGAACTACGCTCCATAGAGTTTTCAATGTCTGTGACCTTTCGGAAGCAGATTGCCAGGTCTTACTTCAAGAGCTGCCCCTGCGTGGGTCTGAACTGCCAACCTTCTGGTTAGTACTCCACTGCTTCACCATTTGCAACACCCAGGGTCTCCTAGAATGAGCTTGTTGTTGTTGGGTGCCATTGAGTCTATTCCGATTCATAGAAACCCCATGTGACAGAGTAGAACTCCCCGTAGGGTGTTCTAAGCTAGAGTCTTCATGGAAGCAGATCCCCAGGTCTTTCTCCCTCAGAGCCACTGGGTGTGTTCCAACGGTCAACCTATCAGTTGACTTACTGGAATGAGCTCCTTACTGGGAGCTCCTTACTGGAATGAGCTACAGAGTCATAACTCAAAAGAAGCGAGCTATTTATAGCCTAAAAGAAAATCACCATGTAAAGGCCTTGAAGTGTGAGGCCCAGCCCCTCCCAGGGGATTATGAACTCCCGGTTCAATCTCAAAACTTCTGGGGATTATGAATTGGACGGATGGCAATGTCTTGCTCGGTAAGAACTAACAACCCCAGAGAGCACCGCCCTCCTAACCCCGATATGGGAAAATATTGCAATATGCTTGCAATAACCCATGTAGCAAAACTTCAAAGAAAGCACCTCTTCACCTGGAACGGGGCCGACCACCGTCTTCACTGAGCCACTGAAGAATGGGTTTTGGCCTTGTCACGCAGGACGCCAGTCGCTGTAATGAGCTCGGTGTATTTATGTGCGTTAAATTCACTGTAATTTCTGGGCTGCAGATGAGTTTCTGAGCTGTGCTGACAAGAAGCACAGGGATGACAAAGCACCATTATTGTTGCCCAAACATAAGGATCGCTCAGCTTGAACATCTGATGTATGGGGTTTGCTTGGCTGGGGCACAAGGTTCCATGCCATTTCTCAAGACGAAATAAGTTTAGAGGCACAAATGAACGTGTAAGCATTTCAATAAGGCAGAATCCAAAGGAGGGCAGCAGACGCCACTGACCCCACCTAACGATCTGCCCATCAGGCAGCTGCAGGCTTACCAGCCGGCCGATCTAATACACAGGGACCACCGTGCCAGGCTGGGCACCCAGGCTGTCTTTGTCTCCTAGTGCTGCTGTAACAGAAATACCACAAGTGGGTGGCTTTAAAAAACAAGAATTTATTTTCTCATAGTTTTGGAGGCTAAAAGTTCAAATCAGGGTGCCTTAGTTACCTCGTACTGCTATAACAGAATTACCGCAAGCGGGTGGCTTTAACAGAGCCCTGGTGGTGCAGTGGTTAAGAGCTCGGCTGCTAACCAGAGGTCTGCAGTTTGAATCCACCAGCCCCTCCTCAGCAACCCTATGGGGCAGTTCGACCCTGTCCTATAGGATCGCTATGAGTTGGAATCGGCAACGGGTTTTTTTTGGTTTGGGTGGCCTTGACAAACAAATTTATTTTCTCACAGTTTAGGAGGCTAGAAGTCAGAATTCAGGACTCTGTCAGCTCTAGGGGAAGGTCCTTGTCTCTTTAGCTTCTGCTTCCTGGTTCCTTAGAGATCTTCATGTGGCGTTACAGCTCTCTTACCCCATCTCTGTTTCCTTGCTTGCTCGTTTTAATCTCTTTTAAATCTTAAAAGAGATTGACTCAAGACACACCCTACAGTAATCTTGTCTCATTAACATAACAAAGACAACCCATTCCCAAAGGGGATTTTACCATAGGCATAGAGATTAGGCTTTACAACACATAATTTTGGGGGACACAATTCAATCCATAACACAGAGTCGGGGCTGTGTTGATTCTTTCCTTGTCAGTAGCCCAGGGCGTTCCTTGGTTCTTGGCGACTCTCACTTGCATCTGACACACTCAGCTCTGTGTCTACAAACACCAAAAAAACATTGCCATCGAGTCACTTCTGACTCATGGCGACCCCATGTGTTACAGAGTCAACCCCAGCTCCATAGGATTTTCTTGGCGCTAATCTTTATGGAAGCAGATCCCCAGGCTGTTGGGTAAGTTCAAACCACCAACCTGTCGGTTAGCAGTGGAGCAGAGACTATTTGTACCACCAGGTATGACGTCAACCAACTGATTACATTGCATTAGACTGCATTATAGGAGGTGATCTCATTAGATCATTTAAGAGGACATCCACAGGTGTAGTAAGGGGTTACGATTCCAACACATATTTTGGGGGGACACGATTCAATCCATCGCACTCCACACTGTGGAGAGTCTTGGGCAGGCAGTGAACATAGGGAAAGCGGCCCAGCCCAGCACCTGGCACACAGAAGGCCCTTAAGAAGGAGGTGCAGTTAGCAATCTAGAAGATGGGACCAAAGGAGGGACAACTCAGCGCAGCCTCAACCGCATGGAACCACCATGATTACCTGGTTCTGGGAATGTGAGTGAAAGCAAAGGCCCCACACGTGTGCAAAAGCACAGAAGACAGAGGTAGAAGCCTCGAGGCTGGTCCCAGGGGACTGGGCCAGGCTGATTCCTTGCCCTAGCGGAGGCCAGGGGACCTCTCACCTCCTCTTACCCCACCCCAGGCGCCCCCTTCTGCAGGAGACCACCGTGGACTTGCTCCTCGGCCTCCATTTGCCCTTCTGGTCAAACAGAACTCAGCCTTTCTCGGGGGAAACCGGCCCTCCCTCCATCACTCTTGGGCCTTCTATTTCAGTGGGTCTCTGCCCCCAGCCCCAACAAGAAGCAGCATCCCAGGCCCAAGCCAGTCAGCACAGTGCACTCCCAGAGCATAGTCCTGGGTTCAGAGATGGCGGGTGAAGTGTTAGAGTGAGCACAGTGAGACTTTAGAGATACAGAATGAGACAGGCGCTCCTGCCCACTGCACGTGGCACAGAAAGGATGCAGGGTGAGCTTCCCCATCATCTCGCCACCCAGAGAACCTAAGAGTAAAGGCACCAGGTCAACAGAGCCAAGAGAAGGAGAGAACAGAGTTTAGCGACATCATCTGTGTGCTGGATCAAGCCTTGACTGAAGCCGACGACCCCTGGACCTTCCCTCAAGTGCACCGATGAATTCCATTTTGCTCTTAAACCACTATGTCTTCTGTCATGTGCCAGCTGAGAGAGTCTCATCTGATGCAGCAATCTTGGCCACATCACTCCCTGGCGTAGGGCACTGCCATGGCTCTGACCAGCTCCAGGTAAACCCTAAACCCTTAATAGTGGGGCCCAAAGATCTCTAATGAGCTGACTCTTACCTGCAGCACCCACTCTTTCACATGGACCTTGCAATGAGGCCGTTCAAATCATTCATGTTCTGGCTCACCCTGTGCCTTGGCCCCAATTATTCCTGCCACCTGAAATGCCCTTCACCTTAAAGCAGTCAACCAGCTGCCGTCAAGATGACCCCAACTCATGGCGCCCCCATGTGTATCAGATTAGAAATGTGCTCCACAGGGCTTTCAGTGGCTGATTTTTTGGAAGTGGATCTCCAGGCCTTTCTTCTGAGGTGGTTCTGGGTGGACCTGAACCTCAACCATTCAGTTAGCAGCCGAGCACATTAACCGGTTGTAGCACCAAGGGGCTCTGCCCTCCAGCTTATCTGGTTAACACCACCCTATCTCCCGGGTTCAACCCCATCTCCTCTGGAAATCATTCTCGGAACTCCCACCACCGGGTGGAGTTAGGGTCCCTGCCCCCAGGTCTGCAACAGCTCCCTATGCACACGGCAACTACAAACCCTATTTCCCCGGGTAGCTGTGGGGTACCCCACACCACTCCCACGGAGGGGCAGATAGGCCGGGTCTTGTTCACAACCATAGCCTTGTATCTTGCACAGAACCTGGCACATGATAAGATAAATATTTGCGGAATGAATGAATGATCATAAACGTGTTTACTGAGGTAAAACGGAGCTACACAAAGAATTTAGGTAAGAGAAATAAAGTCAAAACTGGGAACAGAACGTGCTTGCCAAACATTCCACTTGCAGCCACTTAATTGGGTGGAAAAAGCGGGTTTCCGTGAAGGCTTACATTAGCCAGGCAGTCTTGGGTCACCAAGAACCCAATTACCACAGACGCGGTCACGTGGAGGGCGAGGACACGGCGGACGCATTCCCAGCATGCTTATCGGAACCAACAGCCTCTGAAGCACCATTGCCAAGCTCACCGGCCGGCGTGTGCCGCTGGACCAGCCACCTGCTGCAGGTATCCAAAATACCATCAGGACAGGAGAAGTCATCTGTTTGGGGAAAACTAGGTCCTCTGAATACGGAAAGTGACTAAGTATAAACATTCAAAACGCTGAAGGTCAGAAGTCGACTGCCTTTGGCAGTTGCTCCGTTTTGTTACACAGTGAATCCACTCAGCCCAGAAAGACGGAGCTTTTCTTCCCCTTCGTCCCCGGGGTGATCAGAGAAACGTTAGAACCTCAGCAAGACGAACTGTCTAGGGGCAGGAGAATAATGGGAAGAAAGATTTCCAGGTGAGTGCTGGATGTCAGGTTTTCCACATACAGCAGAAAGCAGGGCACAGAGGCGCCTCCAGACGGCTGGTCATAAAGGACTTCTGATCGTGTAGAAAAAGCCGCGATTGGTCCTTCTCGCAGACCAGAAGCCAAGTGGGTCAGCTTATTCGGCTGAGCTCTCGGAATGCGTGAAGTAGAATGCTCAGGAGGTTGGGCCAGGGCGTCTGCACTAGCCTCGGCCGAGGGGGTCTCGGGGTCCTGGCTGTTCTTTTCACTCTTCCAATCCACCTCCCCTAATATCTCAAGACTTGGTGCCCAGAACATGGATCCACTGGGTCACTGCGCCGCCCACAACCTGTCTTCATCCTCCATGGCCTCCAAAAACAAAGCCTGACGTCTCCCCTCCCTCTCGGGCTGTCTGCCACCTGGCCCTGTCCACCTTTCTAGCACCTTCTCCCACTCCTCCGGCTGAGCCCTGACTCCAGCCCCGCCGGCACAGCCCTCCGCGCCTCAGCCCCACTGAAGAGCTCAGGGCCACTCCAGGCACCTGCTCACCTCCTGGCCGCTGCTCACACCGAGCCACCTCCCCAAGCACCTTATCCTGCACCTGCCTCCAGGTGAGCTAACGCCCCTCTTTCTGGGCCCCTGTTCAGATGAATCTTCCCCTCCTCCAAGTCTCCCTAGCCCAGGGTCAGGACTGGACAGACAGATGGTCGAGAGTGGCGGCTTTGAGGGTCATCACAGAAAGGCTACGTAACCTCGGGCACGTTCTAACTCTCTAAGTCTTTGACAGCGTCTTCACTTAAAGGAGTGATCATCAGACCTAATTCATACGCTAACTCATGACAACTAGTGTAATAACATGGTTGTTACGGTTTAAAGTGTGTCTCCCAGAAAGTATATGTTGTCAATCCTAACCCCTATACCCGTGTCGGAGCCCTGGTGGCACAGTGGTTAAGAACTACATTGGCTAACGAAAAGGTCAGCAGTTCAAATCTACCAGCCAATCCTTGGAAACCCTACGGGGCAGTTCTACTCGGTCCTATGGGGTCCCTATGAGTCGGAATCGACTCGATGGCAAGCGTTTTTTTTGTTTTGTTTTGATACTTGTGTTAAAAAGCAAAGATGTCACTTTGAGGACTAAGGTGTGCTTGACCCAAGCCATGGCATTTTCGATTACCACATATGCATGGGAAAGCTGGACAATGAATAAGGAAGACCAAAGAAGAATTGATGCCTTTAAATTACGGTGTTGGTAAAGAATATTGACTACACCATGGACTGCCAGAAGAACGAACAGATCTATGTTGGACAAAGTACAGCCAGAACGTTCCTTAAAAGCAAGGATAGCGAGACTTCTCACATACTTTGGACATGTTATCAGGAGGGACCAGTCCCTGGAGAAGGACATCATGCTTGGTAAAGTAGAGGGTCAGTGAAAAAGAGGAAGACCCTCAATAGGGTGGACTGACACAGTGGCTGGAACAATGAGCTCAAATATGGCAACGACTGTGAGGATGGCGCAGGACCGGGCAGTGTTTCATCCTGCTGTACTAAGGGTGGCTATGAGTCAGAACTGACTCGTCGGCACCTAACAACAACAACGTGCCTATAGATAGCAGCCCTGGTGGCGCGGTGGTTAAGCACTCGACTGCTAACCAAAAGGTTGGCAGTTTGAACCCACCAGCCACTCCTCGGGAGAAAGATGTAGCGGTCTGCTTCCATAAAGACTTTCACCCTTGAAAACCCTATGGGGCAGTTCCAGTCTGTCCTATAGGATCCCTGTGAGTTGGAATTCGACTTGACGGCAATGATTTTTTGTCCTTATTGTTTTTTAATACCTGTGGATGCAATCCCATTTGGGAACGGGACTTTCTTTGTTACTTTAACGAGACCATATCAGTGTAAACCAAACCAAACCCATTGCCGTCGAGTCAATTTCAACTCATAGCAACCCTACAGGACAGAGTAGAACTGCCCCATAGGGTTCCCAGGGGCACCCGGTGGATTCGAACTGCCAACCTTTTGGTTAGCAGCTGAACTCTTAACCACTACACCACCAGGGTTTCCAAAAACCGAAAACTCCGTTGCCGTAGAGTCGATTCCGACTCATAGCGAGTCTACAGGACAGAGTAGAACTGTCCCACAGGACTTCCAAGGAGTGGCTGGTGGATTCGAACTGCCAACCTTCTGGTTAGCAGCCGAGCTCTTAACCACTGCGCCACCAGGGCATGCTAATGTGCTGCACGTATCAGTGTAGGTTGTTTAAACCAATCACGCGTGAGATATAAAAAGAGCGGCATCAGGCACAGAGAAGAAAGCACAAATGGAGAGCAAGATACAGGCCACGTGAAGATCACCAAGGAACCAAGGAACAGGAACTGAAAAGCAAGGATCTTCCCCCAGAGCCCACAGACAGAGAGCGTTCCCCTAGAGCCGGTGCCCTGAATTTGGACTGCTAGCCTCCTAAACTGTGAGAAAATAAAATTCTGTTCATTACAGCCACCCACTTGTGGTACTTCTATTACAGCAGCACTCGGTTAACTAAGACAACAGTATATATCGAGAAGTAGCTGCTCTATAGATGCTGGGTCTCTCCCCCTTCTCGTCCCCACTCACCAGCACCCACTGGGGTTGCAGGAGCCGTTCCTAGTGCTTGAAGTCCTCACCCAACAAGCCCACACAGAGCTCCAGGCGCCTCGCAAGGCCGAGAGGCACGGCGGGGAACACGCAGCCGCAGCCCCGGGCCTCGCCAAGTTTACAGCCCAGGGGATGCTGGGTGTTTGTCTCCTGGTAGGTAAGAAACTCCTAGAGGGCAGAGGTCATGCCCTGCTCACCCCTGTGTGTGAGGAGGAGACACCTCCAACGTCGCTCACTGGAACACAGCCTAATTGAGCCTGAGTCCCCAGAGCCTCCCTTACCTGGGGTGCCGAGGTGCGGAGCCGCCTCATTCAGCAGCTGTTCCGGCTACTGGAGAGGCCACCATGTACATTCAAAGATTCTCAAAGAATGGGACAATGAAACACTCACCCAACTGGCACACTGACACTAGGGAGCACAGTTCTACCCTGACCCGCATGGGGTCACCAGGAGCCAGAGTCGACTCCACGGCAACTAGTTTGGTTTGGTTTTAGGGGGTTACGTCCACAGGAGTCCCTCGGTGGTGCAGACAGTTAACGCGCTTAAAAGGTTGGAGGTTCAAGTCCACCCAGAGGTGCCTCGGAAGAAAGGCCTGGCAATCTGCTTCTGAAAAAGCAGTCACTGAGAACCCTGTGGAGCACAGTTCCACTCTGACACACATGGGGTCACCATGAGTCAGAGTCTACTCGATGGCAGCTGGTTTGTGTTTTTTTTTTTGGTTCTGTGATCACAGCCCGGCATGCGTTCCTGAAGCCAAGCATCCCTGCCCCCATAAAGGGCCGTCCCATTTCGCCTCTCGTTTTCTCTCAAGCGCCGGCTGCCTCCTTTCAAAGTGCTAGCCATCCCCGGCTGTGGCTGCATCAACCCAACACGCTGCCGATTACTGTCCGCCTCCTTGATTTTTGGATGGTGTGTTCTACCTGTCAATCACGCAGGCGTTGACTGCGTTCTTCAACGTGATTTTAAACGTTGGTGCTTAAACTCTGTCATCAGCTAATGATAAGGGGGAAATAATCTAGAAGCAGAAGGTGGGGGCGGGGTGTGAAACCCCACAGCAACTCACAAGTATCAAAACGCCAACGCCATCAGCCCCTCTGAGCCCTGCCATTTGCCGGCAAGCTGGGCCTCGTGCCACCCCCACCTCCCAATGTGAGGAGCCCACGAAATCCACTGATCATTTCCAGCAAACGGTGAGCCAAGGCGGTTACACAGCGCTAGAGAAACGCACTTGATAAGGAAAAATGATGGTGGGAAAAAATAAGTCTAGAAAAGCAAGTTCAAAGCAAGTTCGACTGGTTCCTGCACTGGAGAACTCGTATTCATTGATCCGATCAGTAATGCCCTGTCGTATCCAGGGAAGCCCAAATGCGCTCTGCTGAGAAAAACAACGGTTAAATCATTAAGTCATTAAAACATGGGCTCTACCGTGTACCTGGCCCAGACACGCTCAGCCAGAGGGAACGGTGGAAGGAAAACACCGGATGGACAGCGCCCTCTAGTGTCCCACCTCCATCTGTACAAGCGACACTAGACCAAATCCGGCCGCTTGGAGACAGGTACCTTCCAGAAGCTGGAGGCTTGGCGGGGGCTTGAAGCCAGCACCCCTGGTCCTGGCAGCTCTGGATTCTCAAAGAGCCGACGTGGCACTTCAGCCAAGCACAGCTCCATCCATCCCTGAATTTCAACAATAGCAAAAGGCCTTCATGACCCTCAGGGGTCCCGGACAGAAAGTACTGAAAGCGGGCTGGATGGAGCTAAAGGCACAGGGAGAGTCCCTCCCCGCCCCCAGACAAGGTGAGGGCCCCCTCGCACACTCGTCTTTTCCCTCATGCGTTATTACAGGGGTCCTGTCTGCACAGATTGGTAAGGACAGACGTGCAGCCTGCTCTGTCCCCATACCTCCCAGCTCCCAGCACACTGCCTGGCCTGGGGTGGGGGGAGCACCCCATAAACACTTGTGAATTCAGAAATGAATGGACAAGTGTTCCAGCGCCTCTCATATTCCTTTCTGGTGTTTCTTTTTGCAACTCATAGGACTTATCTGCTACTCTTTTTTGGACCTCTGTGGTCATGTGAATGATGGTCCCCTCAAGATGCCCACATCCTCATCCCTGGAGCCTGTGAAGTGACCTCACGTGGCAAAAGGGCCACTGCAGACGTGATTTAGCAAAGGATCTTGAGATGGTAGACTATCCTGGGCCCATGTAAGCTCAGGGATCCTTACAGGAGGAGGCAGGAGGGTCAGTGCCAGAGGAGATGGCCATGTGACAAGGGAAGCAGAGAGAGACGGGAAGATGCTACACTGCTGGCTTGGAAGATGGAGGACGGGTCACGAGCCAAGGAGTGTGGGCGGCCTCTAGAACCAGGAAAAGGTAAGGAAATAAATTCTCCCGTAGAGCCTCCAGAAGGAATGCAGCCCTGCCAACACCTTCATTTCAGGCCTTCTCACCTCCAGAACTATAAGAGAATAAATTTGTGTTGTCTGAGCCACTACATTTGTGCTAACTAAGTGAGAAGAAACTAATACAGCCTCAGACACCCCCGGGTATTCCATGTCTTTTCAAAAGGCCTGGGATGTTCACTGACCACGCCAGCCTCTACTGAGCACCTACTCCGTGCCAAGCCACACCAGCTGTCATCCTGTCAATTCCTACTCATGGCATCCCCATGTGTGTCAGAGTAGAACTGTGCTCCATAGGGTTTTCAGTGGCTGATTTCAGAAATAGATTGCCAGCTCTTTCTTCCAAGGCACCTCTGGGTGGATTCGACTGCCAATCTTTCAGTTAGCCGCTGAGCGTGTTAACTGTTTGTGCCACCCAAGGAATGTGCCAGGCACTGGGCCACACACAACAATACAGCTCGCCTCAGTCAGGCAAGCTGAACAAGCATCGAGCACACACACAGGCCGAGTCTGGCCCCCATACGCAGGCCGAGTCTGATCAACACACACAGGCTGGGTCTGGCCCCCACACACAGGCCGAGTCTGACCCCCCCACACACAGGCCACATCTGACCCATACACAAAGGCTGGGTCTGGCCCAAACACACAGGCCGAGTCTGGCCCACACACGCACAGACCAGGTCTCGCCCACACACACACAGGCCGAGTCTGGCCCACACACACACAGGCAGAGTCTGGCCCACACACACAGGCCGAGTCTGGCCCACACACGCACAGGCCGAGTCTGGCCCACACACGCACAGGCCGAGTCTGGCCCACACACATAGGCCGAGTCTGGCCCACACGCGCACAGGCCGAGTCTGGCCCACACGCACACAGGCCGAGTCTGGCCCACGCACACAGGCCGAGTCTGACCCCCACATGCACAGGCCGAGTCTGGCCCACACACACAGGCAGAGTCTGGCCCACGCACACAGGCAGAGTCTGGCCCACACACGCACAGGCCGAGTCTGGCCCACACACGCACAGGCCGAGTCTGGCCCACACACGCACAGGCCGAGTCTGGCCCACGCACACAGGCCGAGTCTGGCCCACACACACAGGCCGAGTCTGGCCCACACACACAGGCCGAGTCTCACCGACGCTGTGGGTAAAAGCACAGCTCTCCCCGGGGCCACCAGAGATGGCTCTCTTGACACTGAGGCTTCTTAACGACACACCCACTAAAAGGAATACTCTTTTGTGCACAAAGAACTCCGCGGTTAGCGAGACCTGAAGTCGCTTCTCTGCTAGGGGTTTCTGGGCTGGATCAGCGCAGCAGCCTCAGGCAGGGAGCCAGGCTCAAAGGCGCCCACCCCGTCTCCTTGTGATTGTTAGGTGCTGTCGAGTCAGTTCTGACTCCAGACGACCATTCGTATAAAGGAACTAAACACTGCCCAGTCCTGCCCCATCCTCATAATCGTTGCTATGTTTGAACCCACTGTTGCAGCCACTGTGTCAATCCATCTCATTGAGGGTCTTCATCTTTTTCCGCTGACCCTCTACCAAGCATCCGCTCAGCTGGCTATTTAATGGGCTCACAGGGAGGGGCCAGGGAGGTGCTAATGGCCTGGCCTTTTCCACCACAGCTGCCCCCTGCAAGCCTCTCCTCGGCCTGAACCTTTGTATCTCTTTGTCCCCGAGACACCTGACATCTCCCGGGTCTGACAGATGTCACCATCCTCCCACGTGGCCTTCCAGGTTCTCCGGAGCGGCCTAGCCATTTTCAAATCCCCGGAGGGTCCACGGGGCCATTCTCAGGGTCACCCTCCAAGTCACAACCAATAGAAATGCCAGCCCATTTGGCAGAGTCATTGACGGGCCTCCGGGACAGGCACACCAGGCTACAGTGGCACTCATGGGCCAGCTGATAAAGAAAAGCATCCTGTGGCAGGAAGCGGGGCGCCCTCTGCTTCTCCCCTCCTGCTTCTCCCTGGTGCACGTCCCGCCCTGATACTGCAGCTGGGGGAGAGGCAGGGTGACCACAGACGGGTGAGAAGGGGAGGCCCTCCTTCCCCGGGGAAGCACCAGGCAGTAGCAGGCAGGGATGCCAAGGGCCCAGGCAGGCCCCAGAAGCTGCCGCCGTGACAGCTGGGGGCCGGGCAGGGGACAGCAGCCAAACCAGCCGCATGTACAACCGACATGGTGTGCAATCCGGACAGCTGCTGCTCAGAGGTTCCACTGACCACAGCCCAAGGGGACACGTGCTACAGGGGTCATCTGAGGCCCTGACGGCCCAGCCGGCCGTGTGGACAACAGGACAACCGTGTCGATCAAATGCCAGCTCCTTCCAAGGCAGCCAGGAGCCGTCCTCTGCTGGAAGCCTCCCCCCGCCACAGGTGACCGGCTCCTTCTTGTGCTTCCTTGCCCCCCAAATACAGAACCCCACCCTAAGTGTCCCCTCAGTGACTGCTATGGATTGAATTGTGTCCCCAAAAAATACATATTGTAAATCCTAGCCCCTATACCTGTGAAGTAGGAGCCCTGGTGGCCCAGTGGTTAAGAGCTCAGCTGCTAACCAAGAGGTCAGCAATTCAAATCCACCAGCTGCTCCTCGGAAACCCCATGGGGCAGTTCTCCTCTGTCCTATGGGGTCGCTATGGGTTGGAATCAACTCGACGGCAATAGGTTTTTGGTTTTTTTTTAATACTTGCGAAGGGGCCCGGGTGGCACAACAGTTAAGTGCTATACTACTAACTTAAAGATCCTCGGTTCAAACCCACCCGCTGGCTCCGTGGGAAAAAGACCTGGCGATCTGCTTCCATAAAGATTACAGCCACGAAAACCCTATGGGGCAGTTCTACTCTGTCACGTGGGGTCGCTATGAGTCGGGATCGACTGCACACAACAACAACAACGTATATACGTGGCTGTGACCGCAGCTGGGAATAGGCTTCCCTTGTCAGGTAATGAGGCCCTGTGGGTGTAGTGTGTGTCTTAAACCCATCACTTCTGAGATATACAAGGAGCAGCTTAGGCATAGAAGGAAGCAAGGACAAATAGGGGAAGACTGACACCACCTGGCAATCTCCAAGAAACAGAGGAACAGAAGCTGAAAACGGACAAGGACCCTCCCCCAGAGCCGAAAGAGAGAGAGCCTTCCTCTAGAGCTGGTGCCCTGAATTCAGACTCCTGGTGGCGCAGTGGTTAAAAGCTCGGCTGTTAACCAAAAGGTCAGCAGCTCGAATCCACCAGGAGCTCCTTGGAAACCCTACGGGGCAGCTCTACTCTGTCCTAGGGTTGCTATGAGTCGGAGTCGACTCAATGGCAACAGGTTTGGTTTTTGGTAAACTGTGAGAAAATAAATGTCTGTTCATTGAAGCCACCCCCTTGTGGTGTTTCTGTTATAGCAGCACTAGACAACTAAGATGGTGCCCTGTCCCAGCACCCTGCTTCCTTCCTGCCCAGAAGTTAGCATAGTCCAGCGCATCTGTTTATGGTTTACTATATGTCCCCAGTGAACATGACCCCGAGTGCAGGGCCTTGTGAGACCACAGAGCCAGCATGCAGCCTGGCACATAATAGGCCCTCAGCTGATGGCAGCTGAACAACTGAATGAAATGTGCGTCACAACCACGCCTCGTCCAGGGCTGAGGATGAAATGAGAGAATATTCAAAACGCCCACCTCGGGGTGGCCCTCGGAGGCTCTCAAGGGATGCCCAGCAAGTACGTGGGGGCTGGGCATGGCTGGGGGCCCACAGGGGAGGGCGGCGGCCCCTGGGCCTGTCCGTCCAGGATGGTGGGCGTCCACCTACAGCTCGCTGCACTCACCTGCTTCCTGCCTTCTGGAGGGATGTGCTTCCCGGGGTATCCCTCCTCCTTGCCTTCTACAGGTGGTGAATGGTCCTGTTCAAGGACACCCCCAATTTCAAAGGCTTGCCCTAATCCCCCGGCTGCACAGAATCTTCTGCTTATGGGGAAAACATCTGCTGCTGTTGTTACTGGGCACCGAGGCACAGCGACCCCACATGACAGAGTACAAATGCCCCATAGGGTTTCCTAGGCTGCAATCTTTACAGGAGCAGATCGCCAGGCCTTTCTCCCGCGGAGCCACTAGGCAGGTTCCCACTGCACCACCAGGGCTCCTTAGAATAACTTCAAGACATCTTATCTCTTTCCTTTTACTCGGCATTGGTGTGTGAGAGGCTTAAGAGTTGGGAGATGGGGAAAGTAGGTATGGACTTATTAACTCACTTTTAACTTTAACTTTTCTCCACTTAAGAAAAGAAGTCTGTCTTTTCATACTAATTTTATGATATGTTCTGACAAGATTTGGCCCGGTTTGCATTCACTCATTCACTCATTCATTCATTCAAAAACCACTTAAACCCACTGCCGTCAAGTCAATTCCAACTCATGGTGACCCTACAGGACAGAACAGAACTGCCCCATTCGGTTTCCAAGGAGCAGCTGGTGGATTCAAACTGCTGACCTTTGGTTTAGCGGCCGAGCTCTTAACCACTGTGCCATCAGGGCCCATGGCTATCAAGTCAATTCCGACTCACAATGACCCCACAGGACAGAGAAGAGCACCCACAGCTTTGAAGGCTATAAATCTTTACAGAAGCTGACTGCCACATCTTTATCCCACAGAGCAGCTGCTGGGTACGAACCACCAACCTTTCAGTTAGCAGCCGATTGCTTAACCACTGTGCCACCAGGGCTCCTAACCACTTACTAAACCAAAAAAAAAACAAAACACCTTGCCATCAAGTCAATACTAGGCCCCTGCTCAATTCAGGCCTGGGGCTGGGCCAGGGGAGGAGTCAGACACAGGCCCCATCCTTGAGAGGCCCAGGGTCTAGGAGACAAATAATGGGGCAGGCCAAAATGCTGGGGACCCAGAAGGGGATACATGGGAGTCCAGAGGGGCTTCCTGGAGGAGGTGCCGGGTCTTGAAGGAGTTTGGCCTGCAGGGAGAAGTGAGGTGCTGCCAGGTGGTCCTGTAGCAGGAAGATGGCTAAAGAAGCTGGGAAGAGAGAGGGTGCCCCTGAAGTCCCGATCAACAAACTGCCAGCTCTTCATTCTCAAGTCCCCTTGTCCTGTCCCATTGTGCTCCCAACGTGAAATCCCCCAGCCGGGAAGAACAGTGAGTGAACCCATGTGGTGAACCAGTACCATGGGGAAGGACGTTAGCTTCTGTTGCAGGTCTGCTGGCCCCACATCCTCAAACAAGAGCTCACCTAGGCTCCTCGCAGCCTGAAAACGTGGGTGCCACTCAGATCAGGGAATGAAGGCTTGGTGAGCAGGTGAGGAGAGGCAGCTAAGGGGTGCCTTCATCTAACCACATCTATCTGCTTAGAAAGTCCTTCCACAAAGTAACAGACGTGGCAAGTTGCGGACATTCAAGAAATCTTAGAAAGTTCTTAGAGTCTTGGATGTCCATAGGTAGAAAAGTAGGAAGAAAGGAAGGAAGGGAGGAAGGGAGGAAGAAAGAAAGGAGGGAAGGATCATTATACACATATATATACATATATGGAAACCCTGGTGGCGTAGTGGTTAAGTGCTACGGCTGCTAACCAAAAGGTCGGCAGTTCGAATCCACCAGGTGCTCCTTGGAAACTCTATGGGGCAGTTCTACTCTGTCCTATAGGGTCACTATGAGTCAGAATCAACTGGATGGCAACAGGTTTGGTT